>NC_072426.2:51915648-52219629 GCF_028878055.3 Symphalangus syndactylus | reverse complement strand
GGAGATCGAGACCATCCTGGCTAACACAGTGAAACCTCGTCTCTACTAAAAATACAAAAAACTAGCCAGGCGTGGTGGCAGGCGCCTGTAGTTCCAGCTACTTCGGAGGCTGAGACAGGAGAATGGCATGAACCCAGGAGGCGGAGCTTGCAGTGAGCCAAGATTGCGCGACAGCACTCTAGCCTGGGTGACAGAACGAGACTCTGTCTCAAAAAAAAAAAAAAAAAAAAAAAAGCATCATTAGATTGTTTATTGAAGTTTTTCATCTTTTTTGATGTCATCGCTTATAGCTATAAACTTCCCTCTTAGTACTGCTTTTGCTGTATCCCATAGGTTTTGGTATATTGTGTTTCCATTTATGATTGATTTCAAGAAATTTTTCAATTTCCTTTTTTTTTTCTTGGGATGGAATCTCACTGTGTCTCCAGGCTAGAGTGCTGTGGCGCGATCTTGGCCCACTGCAACCTCCAACTCCCTGGTTCAAGGGATTCTCCTGCCTCCGCCTCCCAAGTAGCTGGGATTACAGGCATGCACCACCATGCCCGGCTAATTTTTGTATTTTTAGTAGAGATGGGGTTTCACTATGTTGTCCAGGATGGTTTCAATCTCCTGACCTCGTGACAATTTCCTTCTTGTTTCATTGATCCACTGGTCATTCAGGAGCATATTGTTTAATTTCTATGTATTTGTATAGTTTCCAAAATTCCTCTCATTATTAATTTCTAGTTTTATTCCATTGTGGTCAGAGAAGATGCTTGATATTATTTCAGGTTTTTAAAAATGTTTTAAGACTTGTTTTGAGACCCAACATATGGTCTATCCTTGAGAATGATCCTTGTGTTGAGAAAAAGAATGTTTATTCTGTAGCTCTTAGATGAAATGTTCTGCAAATATCTATTAAATTCATTTGGTCTACATTATAGATTAAGTCTGATGTTTCTTTGTTGATTTTCTGTCTGGAAGATCTGCCCAATGCTGACAGTGGGGTGTTGAAGTCTCCAGCTATTATTGTATTGACATCCATCTCTCTCTTCAGCTCTCATAATATTTCTTTTATATATCTGGGTGCTCCCATGTTGTGTGCATATATATTTAAAATTGTCATATTCTCTTGCTGAAATTGATCCCTTTATCATTATGTAGTGGCTTTCTTTTTCTTTTGTAGTTTTTGTCTTGAAATCTATTCTGTCTGATACAAGTATAGCAACTCATGCTCTTTTTTGGTTTCCATTGGCATGGAACATCTTTTTCCATCCTTTTATTTTCAGCCTATGTGTGTCTCTATAGGTAAAATACAGTTCTTGTGCAACAGACCAATGAGTCTTGTTTTTTCATCCATTCAGGAGTCTATGTGTTTTGATTGGAGAGTTTAGTCCATTTACATTCGGTATTATTATTAGTAAGTAATTACTTACTCCTGACATTTTATTATTTATTTTCTGGTTGTTTTGTTGTCTTCTTTCTTTCATTCCTGTCTTCCTCTAGTGAAGATGATTTTCTCTGGTGATATGATTTAGTTTCTTGCTGTTTTTGTGTATTCATTGTATGTTTTTTGGTTTGAGGTTACCATGAGGCTTGTAAATACTACCTTATAATCCATTATTTTAACCTGATAGCAACTTAACACTATTTGCATAAATAAACAAAAAGAAAACTAATAAAAACTTGCCTTAATCCCCCCACTTTTTAACTTTTTGTTGTTTCTATTTATCTCTTATTGTACTGTATCTTGAAAAGTTGTTGTAGTTATTATTTTTAATTGGTTCATCGTTTAGTCTTTTTACTTAGGATAAGAGTAGTTTACACACCAGTTACAGTGTTATAATGTTTTGTGTTTTTCTGTGTACTCACTATTACTAGTAAGTTTTGTACAGTCAGGTGACAATTTATTGCTCATTACTGTCCTTTTCTGTCTGATTGAAGTACTCCCTTTAACATTTCTTGTTGGACAGGTCTAGTGTTGATGAAATCCCTCAGCTTTTGTTTGTCTGGGAAAGTCTTTATTTCCCCTTCATGTTTGAAACATATTTTCTCCAGATATACTATTCCAGGGTAAAAGTTTTTTTCTTCAGCACTTTAAATATGTCATGCCACTCTCTCCTGGCCTATAAGGTATCCATTGAAAAGTCTGCTGGCAGACATGTTGGAGCTCCATTGTACATTATTTGTTTCTTTTCTCTTGCCACTTTAGGATCCTTTTTTTATCCTTGACCTTTGTGAGTTTTATTATTAAATGCCTTGAGTAGTCTTCTTTGGGTTAAATCTGCTTGGTGTTCTGTAACCTTCTTGTACTTGGATATTAATATATTTCTTTAGGTTTGGGAAGTTCTCTGATATTATCTATTTGAATAACCTTTCTACCACTTTCTCTGCCTCCTCTTTATGAGCAATAACTTGCTCCTTTGGGGCTATTTTCTAAATCCTGCAGGTGTGCTTCATCTTTTTTTCTTTTTTCCTTTGTCTCCTCCGACTATGTATTTTCAAATAGCCTGTCTTCATGCTCACTAATTCCTTCTTCTGCTTGATCTATTCTGCTGTTAAAGGACTCTGATGCATTCTTCAGTATCCCATTGCATTTCTCAGCTCCAAAATTTCTGCTTGATTCTTTTTAATTATTCCAATCTTTCTGTTAAATTTATCTGATAGAATTCTGAATTCCTTCTCTGTGTTATCTTGAATTTATTTGAACCCCCTAAACACAGCTATTTTGAATTCTCTGTCTGAAAGGTTACATATCTCTGTTTCTCCAGGATTATTCCTTGGTGACTTAGTTCATTTGGTGAGGTCATGCTTTGCTGGAAGGTGTTGATGCTAGTAGATGTTCTTCGGTGTCTGGGCATTGAAGAGTTAGGTATTATTGTAGTCTTCATTTTTGGTGTCTGGGTTTATTTGTAGTCATCCTTCTTGAGAAGGCTTTCCAGATATTTGAATGGACTTGAGTGTTGTAATCTAAGCTGTTTCTGTGTTAGAGGTCACCTCAAGCTTAGTAAATCTGTGATTCTTGCAGACTAATAGAGGTAAGGCCTTAATGGTCTTGGATAAGCTCTGAGAGAATTTTCTGGATTACCAGGCAGAGACTCTCATTCTCTTCCCTTACTCTCTCCCAAACATGCAGAGTCTCACCCCATAGCCACCACCACCCCAGCCATATGGAGTACTGCTAGACTACCACCAATGTTCCCTTAAGGCCCAAGGTCTCTTATGTCAACTTGTGGTGAATGCTGTCTGGCTTGGCACTCACCCTTCAGGGCAGTGGGATCCCCTCTGTCCCAGGGTAGGTCCAGAAATGCCATCCAAGAGTCAAGTCCTGGATCGGGGACCTCAAGAGACTGCTTGGTGTTCTACCCCACTGTGGCAGTGTTGGTACCTAAGGTGCAAGACAAAATCCCCTTTCTTTTTCCTTCTGCTTTTCTCAAGCAGAAACAGTTTTGCCCCATAGCCATCATAGGTGGTAATGGGCTAAGTCTCACCAAAAGCCAGCAAGTCTCAGACTCACCAAGGCCCCCAGTGTAATACCTGGGTATCACTGTTGGTTATTCAGGGACCAAGGGCTTTTCAGTTAGTAGGTGATGAATGCTGGCAGGACCTAGTCCGTACCTTCAAGGCAGCTGGTTCTTTGTTTACTTCTGGCCCAGGGTGCATATAGTAATGTCATCTTGGAGCTAGGGCCTGGAACAGAGGGCTCTTGACTCTGACCAGTTCCCTATCCTATTATGGCTAAGCTGGTATGCAATATGCAAAACAAAGTCCTCTCCACTCCTCTCTCCTTTCCTCATGTGGAAGGAAGGAGTGTCTTTTGGAGCTGTGAGCTGTGCAGCCTGGGTTAGAAGAGGAGTGATGCCAGCACTCCCTTAGCCACCCAGCTGATGTCTCAGTATTTCACACCCCACCCCCACCCTGGTCTACTGGTTCTGGGCCCAGTTAAGCACTAGGACTCACCTAAAAGTTTCAGTCCTTGGGGTCTAGACATGTTTTCAAGTTTATTTGGAATCCCAGAGCACTTTATCCCATGGTAGTGAGGCTTGTGGGAACTCAAGTTCTGATCGCTGGGATTGGTGATTCCTCATTGGCTAAGGCTGGTTAAAATGCTTTCCCTGTGGGCAGGCATCTGCTGAATTTGGTCCAGTTTTCCTTTCTACTATAACAGGACAGCACTGAGTTCATTGCCTCACAATTGCCGAGCTCTCCCTCCCCCAGTGCTCAGAAATGCCCTTTGTACCACATCACTGCTGCTGGAGGATGGGGGAAGTGTGGCGTTGGTGATTCAGTACTTTTTTTTTAACCTCTTCACTACCTCTTTCATTGTTATAAAGTTAAAACCAGGTACTGTGAGTTCTCACCTGATTTTTTGTTCTTATGAAGATGCTTTAAGTTGTTTCATTGGTGTCCTTGTTGAGGGTATGATCAATGGAGCCTTCTATTCTGTCATCTGCCACCCACCTTCCAATGACTGTTATTTTCATCTGTGCCACACTGGAGATTCTGGGCAAAATTTATAATAGAATAGAATAGAATTAAGTGGCTCCAAAACAATTCTATAAAACTTTACTTCCCTCAAATAAATGAAAGGAGGTTATTCATATTTCCCCCCAACTTTTGGAGGAGAACTATGGTGGTACCCACCTTCACCCTACTTCCCAACTCAAAAAGGTACTAGAAAAGCAAAAGGAGAGCAATTTAAAGAAAAATTCTTGATTTTAAATTTTACAATACTAGATCAAATTTTACATTAAAGGAATGACCTTGTCATCTTAAAAATGTTTATTGAATTTTATGTAGCATATACATCTCCCTCAAAGTTGTTATAGAAATATTTTTACTTTATATATGTGTGTGTGTGTGTGTGTGTGTGTGTGATTGTTTGACAGTCTTTCTCCCCTATCAAATTTCTGTTGTGTGTTCAATGACAGCAGAGACTACTTACCCAAATCTGAGTTTTTCAATAAGGAATCATTGAATAAATGAATGAATTTTTGGCATGAAATATAATACCTTCCTGTAAATTATTTAAATATTGACCTGAAACTTTTTTAGTCCTGTTAGTTACCGATCTGACCAATTCAGGTTTCAAAGGAACTTATCAAGACTTCAGTTAGAGATTCGACATACAGAGAGCTTCATTTCTGACTGGATTTTGTGATTGCGTATGTAATTTATTTTTCCTGGAGGCTGCAGAAACTGCACAACTTGGCAGATTGGATAACTTCATGTTTCTAAAGTGTATAGTACACCTGTTATAACAACCAGGGAAAGTTACCAGCTTTACATCTCAGAAAGACTATCCTTCTAAATAGAAGTCTAAAAAATATTTATCTTAAAACATCTCAAATTCTTTGCTCATTAATTTCATCAGTTGAATGCAAATGCCATTGTAATAGGATTCTTCAGAGTATTCAGAGAAACAAAACCAATAGGATAAAGTATATAGATAGAAGGCTGGGCACGGTAGCTCTTGCCTATAATCCCTGCACTTTGGGAGGCTGAGGTGGGTGGATCACCTGAGGTCAGGAGTTTGAGACCAGCCTGGCCAACATGGTAAAATTCCATCTCTACTAAAAAGACAAAAATTAGCTGGGTGTGGTGGTGGCCACCTGTAATCCCAGCTACTCGGGAGGCTGAGGCAGAAGAATCACTTGAACCTTGGAGGTGGAGGTTGCAGTGAGCTGAGATTGTGCCATTGCACTCCAGCCTGGGCAACCAGAGTGAAACTTTGTCTCAAAAGAAAAAGATTGATAGATATTTATATATATATACACACATACATTTTATAATATATATTATATATATTATATAATATATATTATATATATTTATATTATATATTATAAAAATATATATTATATATTTTATATATAATATATATTATAAAAATATATATTATATATTATATATATTATATATTATATATTTTATATATTTATATTTTATATATAATATATATTATTATATATTATATATAATATATATTATTATATATATTATATATTATATAATATATATTATATATTATATTATATATATTATATATTATATAATATATATTATATATTATATAATATATATTATATATTTTATATATTATATATTTTATATATAATATAATATATTTTATATATAATATATATTATATATTTTATATATTATATATTATATATATTATATGTTATATATTTATAATATATATTATATATACATATATGTATATATAATATGTAATATATAATTATTTATAATATAGTATATTGTATTATACTATATTATGTTATACATATGTTTAATATAATGTATATTATATATATCATCATCCTATTGGTTTTATTTCTCTGAAAACTCTGAGGAACCCTATTACAGTGGCATTTTCATTGTAATAGAATGGAATTACATTCTGTTCATATAATATATATATGAAGAATAGCCATTAAGTGGCTCCAAAACAATTCTATAAAACTTTACCTTCCTCAAATAAATGACAGGAAGTTATTCGTATTTACCCCCACTTTTGGAGGAGAACTGTGGTGGTGCCCACCTTCACCCTACTTCCCAACTCAAAAAACCACTAGAAAAGCAAAAGGAGTGAAGGATAAGTTTTGAAAGTGAAGGATAAGTTGCTGTATCTGGCCCCTCCTGTACTAGTCCATTCTTACTAAAGAACTACCTGAGACTGGGTAATTTATAAAGAAAAGAGGTTTAATTGGCTTACAGTTCTGCAGGCTGAACGGGAAGCATGGCTGGGGAAGCCTCAGGATACTTACAATTATGGTGGAAGGCAAAGGTAAAGTAAGTACATCCTATATGGTTGGAGCAGGAGGAAGAGAGTGAAGGGGGAAGTTCTATATACCTTCAAACAACAATATCTCACAAGAACTCACTTGTTATGATGAGAACAGCAAGGGGAAATTAGCCCCCATCATCCAGTCACCTCCTACCAGGCCCCTCTTCCAACACGGGATTACAATTTGGCATGAGATTTGGGTGGTGACACAAATTCAAAGCATATTACCTTCTACTACCAAAAAGGATGCACAACACCTAGCGGGCCTCTTTGGATTTTGGAAGCAGCATATTCCTGCATAGCAGCCTGGACCTGTTACAGAGCCTTCTCTTGTTCTGGACCCCACTCAAAACTATCAGCTTTCTGGGCCACTTAGTTAATGTACCAGAATAACACACCCAAACATACCCTTCATATATATATATTATCTATGAATATATATAGTACTTATATTTTATATATCTATATATTATATATAGGTATATTTTTATATATACATATATTAGAAAGTTACATTTATAATATATATACACATATATTTTATATGTGTGTATACTTTATAAGGAATTGGTCCACCCCTTATGAAGGCTAAGTCCCAAGATCTGTAGTCAGCAAGCTGGAGACCCAGAAGAGCCTATGTGTAGTTCCAGTCTAACTCTGAAGGTCTGAAAACCAGGAAAGCCAATGATGTATGTGCTAGTTCAAAAGCTGGCAGGCTTGAGACCCAAGAAGTGCTGATGTCTCAGTCTAAGTCTGAAGACCAAATGTCCAGGTCCAACAGTCAGGCAGTTGGAGTTCCCTCTTAATCAGGCTTTTTGTTCTATTCAAATATTCAGTTGATTAGGTGAGGCCCACCCACGTTAGGGAAGCCAATCTGCTTTACTCAGTCTACAATTCAAATGTTAATCTCATCCAGAAACATCTTCCAGACACACCAAAAATGATGTTTGACCAAACATCTGGGCACTCTGTCAAGTTGACATATAAATTAACTGTCACAAGTCTATACCTCGTCATCTTGGTGCCCATATGCATTTCCTTAAACCATCCTTAATCTCTAAATAAAGACAATAGCAAGGTCGTAATTCCAACCAACATGATACAGCCATCCCATGTACAACTGAAGGTGCACCAACCCCTTCCCCAGAAGAATAGGTAGAGAGCTTGAGTGATGGTTACTTTTCTCCTTGATATCCCATAACTTGAATACTAAGATATAAAATTAACAATGCTTAAATACTATGATATAAAGTTAATATATCTTATGTTACATAATAAGGAAATCAGAAAAGAAAGAAAACTAAGATTATACATATACACACGCACACACATATTCATAACAAAATAAGGAGGAAATACTCATGAGAACTATAGTGCTCATTTTTGTAACTGGTCATATGGTCATACCTGGTATTTATTACCACTTCTTTTACTATTCATTCTGTATACCCTCTGCCTTCAGCAGGCACTTCAGCTGGTCATGGTTCTTTACCTGGTGGAGCAACACACATCTTTAATTCCTGAAGGGTCTGGGCCATATATTAGTCCTTTTTGGATTGGGTTGTTGTAGGTTTCCATTGGCCTTAATCATAGGGTATGATAATACTAAGAGATACCCTAAAGGATCTCCTGTGTTCCAGAAATACTCTTCCTTATCTTCACTGTGAAGTAGAAGTTCAGTTTTTCCCCTGGTGGTAAGGATTAATCACCCCAGTCAGTACAGTAACTCTCCTCCTTGCCTGTTGATTCAAAGGAACCTAAAGTGGCCAAGCAGCAGTTTTAACTTCCAATTCAATGGAAGATTGAACTGGAAGAAAAAAAGATAACCATATCATTGTTGTGCCTCCTGATAGAAGCATTTCTCCCTTGAAACTAAAACCTCTAGGGCAGCAGCGTATAAGGTCACAGGATCAAGAAAGAAAAGTTTTCGCTAATGGAGCAGTAGGGGTAATAGCCATTCCCATTTCCACACTGTGATTCCTGAACCTGTAAATCCTGGCTATGGGAGAAGTGGCACCAAATATTGGACAATAGTTCTGAACATATATAACCCCCTGGATGACCGTGATCCAACCCTGCAAGGTATTGCCACATAGCTAATGCTGTAACTGAGATTTCAAATGGTCATTACAATGCTCTATCAAGCCAGCTGCTTCAGGATGGTAAGAACATGGTAAGACCAATTAATTCCATAAGCATGAGCTCATTGCCAACTTCCTTTGCTGTGAAGTGAGTTCCTTGATCAGCGGTAATGCCGTGTGGAATAACATGACAGTGAATAAAGCATCCTCTAATTCCACAAATGGTAGTTCTGACAGAAGCAATTTATGCAGGGGAGGAAAGTCCATAGCCATAGTTGTTGTCTATTTCAGTAAGATCAAAATACTTCCCCTTTCATGATGGAAGTGGTCCAGTGTAATCAACCTTCCACCATGTAGGTGGCTGATCACCCCAGGGAATGGTACCAAATTGGGAACTCATTGTTGGTCTCTGCTGCTGGCAGATTGACCATTCAGAAGTAGTTACAACCAGGTTAGACATGGTGAGTGGAAGTCTATGTTGTTGAGCTCATACATAACCTTCATCCCTGCCACAGTGAGCACTTTGTTCATGAGCCTATTGGTTGAAGACAGGGGTGACTGGGAAATGAGGCTGACTGGTATCCACACACACACAAAATCATATCTACTTGATTCTTAAAATACTCCTCTGCTGAGATCATTCTTTGGTAAGCATTCACATGGGACACAAAAATTTTCACATTTTTTTGTCCATTTGGAGAGGTCTATCCACAAAACTCTTTCCCAAATTTCCTTGTCACTAATTTTTCAATCATTTTCCTTTCCAGTCCCTGACCATTCAGCTGAACCATTAGCCACAGTCCATGTGTCAGTCTATAGTTATATGTCTGGCCATGTAAGCACAGTCAACAACTAGTTGCAGAGAACTCCCTTTTTTGAGAAATGGCTTTTGGCTTACTACTAGACCTTAGTAGAGACTGAACACTTAACCATACGCTCTCAAGTTCTAGTTACCATGTGACCTGACTTTCCATCATGAACTTGGTACTATTTGACTCACCAAGCCATTAAGTCGGGCATGCATAGCAGCATCCTATTATCAAATGAAAGTGGTGTATACCTGAGTGGGTCCAAGCAGTTCCTGAAGGCACAGCAAGTTACATGAAGAAGTGGCCCAAATGCCCATGGTCCCCGTTCCTGCTACACTGCCTTCTATCATCCAACCTGCACCCATGGCCTCATGGTACCCTATGATCAGTTGACAGAGAATGAGAAGACTAGTGGAATTGAATGCCTACTAAATTGTTACTTAATCTATATAAGTACAATAGAAAACTTCTAAGTCAAGTGAACAAAAGCTTAACCTGAACTATGAAATAGAGAGTTGTGGTCCCTCAATCATTTCCCAGACCTGATCCTCTTTTTTGTTGTTGTTGAGACAGTCTTGCTGTGTCACCCAGGCTGCAGTGCAGTGGTGCAATATCTGCTCACTGCAACTTCTGCTTACTTGGAGGATTTCCTTTCATCGCTGTCCTTCAGGGTGTCCCAGAAATGGGCTGTAGTGCTGCAGCTGTCTACATTTGGGTGTTGCCTGCATATGGTGCAGAACCCTCTGTAAACCAAGCACTAGTCTTCTCATTCTCTGTCAGCTGATCATAGGGTATTCCCCATGAGGCCATAGGTGCAGGTTGGATGATAGAAGGCAGCGTAGCAGGAACAGGGACCATGGGCATTTGGGCCACTTCTTCATGTAACTTGCCGTGCCTTCAGGACCTGCTTGGACCCACTCAGGTATATGCCACTTTCATTTGATAATAGAATGCTGCTATGCACGCCCAACTTTATGGCTTGGTGAGTCAAATAGTACCAAGTTCATGATGGGAAGCTCAGGTCACATGGTAACTTGAACTTGATAGCATATGGTTAAGTGTTCAGTCTCTAAGGCCCTGTAGTAAGCCAAAAACCATTTCTCAAAAAAGGGAGTAGTTCTCTGAAGATGATAGCAGGGCTTTGCTACAAAATCCTAAAGGTCTGTGCTACAATTCACTAATGGGAGCGTGCCAAAGGCTCCAAACCAGCATCCCTATCTGCTGCTGCCACTTGAAACATCATGGAATCTGGTGGCCCAAGTGGCAGAGAAGATTGCGTAGCAGCCTGGACCTGTTGCAGAGCCTTCTCTTGTTCCAGCCCCTATTCAAAACTAATCAGCTTTCTTGTTCACTTAGTAAATGGACCAGAATAACACACCCAAATGAGGAATATGTTATCTCCAAAATCCAAAGAGGCCCACCAGGTGTTGTGTCTCTTTTTTGCTTGTAGGAGGGGCCAGATGCAGCAAGTTACCTTTCACCTTAGAAATAATATCTTGTTATGCCCCACATCACTAGATCCCTCGAAATTTAACTGAGGTAGAAGGCCCCTGGATTTTTGTTGGATTTATTTTCCACCCTCTGACATGCAAATGTCACACCAATAAATCTAGAGTAGTTGCAACTTTTTGCTCACAAGGACCCATTCACATAATGTAGTCAGTGTAATAGATCAGTGTGATATCTTGCCAAAGTGAAAGGTGATCAAGATCTTATAAGCTAAATCCTGATATAGTGCTTGACAGTTGATATATCCCTGAGCTCGTATGGTGAAGGTTGGTCTTGTCAGCTGAAAGAAAATGGCTTTTTGTGGGCCTTATTGACAGGCTAGAGAAAATGGCATTTGCCAGATTGAGAGCTGCCTACTGTGTATCAGGGAATGTATTAATTTGCTCAAGCAATAAAACCACATCCTGTATAGCAACTGAAATTGGAGTTACCACATGGTTAAGCTTACAATAATCCACTTTCATTCTTCAAGATTCATCTGTCTTCTGCACAGGCCAAATAGGCAAGTTGAATGGGGATGTTGGAATCACCACCCCTGTATCTTTCAAGTCTTTGATAGTGGCAAAAACTAATCTCTGTGATTCCCTCCAGAAACGCAGTGTCGCTTTTGGGATATACATAAATATATACATATATTAGGTAGGGGCAGTTCTGTGGCTTCCACATGGCCTTTCCCATCATAATAACCCTCGCTTCACAGGTCAGGGAACCAATGCGGGGCTCTGCAAGCTTCTTAGTATATCTGTTCCAATTATGCATTCCAGAACTGGGGAAATAACCACAGGATGGGTTTGGAAACCCACTGAGTCCACTGTGAGACAGACCTGAACTAAAACTCCACTGATAGCTGGACCCAGTGGCTCACGTCTGTATTCCCAGCACTTTGGGAGTCAGGGTGGGTGGATCACTTGAGGCCAGGAGTTCAAGACCAGCCTGGCCAACATAGTGAAACCCTGTCTCTACTAAAAATGCAAAAATTAGCTGGGCAGTGGTGCATACCTGTAATCCCAGCTACTTAGGAGACTGAGGTTTGAGAATCGCTTGAATCCAGGGGGCAGAAGTTGCAGTGAGCAGAGATTGCACCACTGCACTGCAGTCTGGGTGACACAGCGAGACTGTCTCAACAACAACAAAAAAGAGGCTCAGGTCTGGGAAATGATTGAGGGACTATGACTCTCCATTTTTATAATTCAAGTTAGGCTTTTGTTCACTTGACCTAGAAGTTTTCTGTTGTACTTATATAGATCAAGTAACAATTTAGTAGGCATTCTATTTCACTTCTAAGAACACCCTGACCAACTAGCCAATGTCATAGGTCTACATAAGTCAGACTGTTCTGACTGCTGCTTTGGCTCTGCTGTCCATTATGGAAATCATTCCCACGTTAATGGTTGAGTGCTCCCACTTGGCACCTGACACCCCAGGATCTGATTAGTCCCATTGCATTTAGGTTTTCCAGTTCGGTGACTGCAGTTCCCACTGTGAGGTCTGGCCTACAAAGAAGAGCAATCACAGATCTCTTAAGGATGCCAAATCTGCCCTCATAAATTTACTTCTAGTAGTTGTGGTGAAAGGTATGATACTCTCCCAGTGGAAGCAAATAGGTCTTAAATGACAAATCCACTCCAGCAATTCAATCTCCCTAAGCCTTTGAATCCCTTCCTCTACAATAAACCAAGTCAGGTCCAGAATTTCCAACTTGCTCAACTGTGGACCACCTACCAGTCTGTGTTTCAGCCAACCAACCAAATTATTAGAGCCCTTTCTAACTTCCTGAGCTGCAACTTCCTGCTCTGCAAACAGAGATCATGCAAAATCTCATCTTATTGAGCCTGTATCAATAAATTCAGCTCAACCAAACTTTATGTTCCTTCAACCATTATCTCATACTCTTAATATCCGCTCCCACACATGTTCTTAGATTTGTATCTGTATAAGTTAGAAAACCAAGTAGCTCTTTTGAAGTGTAATGTACTTCCTTATGGGTCATACTTTCTGCATCTTTGGGGGCCTGCTGGAACTTGAGTCTAGTTATAGGTCTAGATGCAAAGAGGAATCGTGAGGTGGATCCTGAGGAGACTCAGCATTGTCTTAGCAACTGCTTCAGGGAGTGCCATCATAGTTTCCTCAGACAATGCAAGGCTAATCCCCTCAGATAGGAATATAGAGGCTGCTCCTGCTTAGGGTGGAGAGGCTGTGCTATTGTAACTGGCAAAAATATTTACCAGAATTTAGGAGCTCGGAATACCCAGCTTCATAAAGGTCTCCCACACATACCCATTTCAACTTTCAGGATCCAGTTTTTTCCCAATCAATGCACTTACTTTAACAATAGTCACCCTGTGAGGCTGGAAGTTCAACTTGCATTGCAGTTCTGCTAGTCACAGGATGAGATTCCACATTTGATTTTCAGCAATCTCAGCACTGTAGTTATAGGAGATAAGGGTCTGCTTGAGGGCATAGAAGCTTTCAGGTTATTTATGTAGTGCTTGACTTGGAATCCAAATCCCTGAGCTCATACTTTTCTTTCTACACTTTGTCCTGAAATAACAAGAGTGATCAGACAATTTCATTATATTCATTAGTTTGCCAAAAATATTTGAAAATATCATATACACAGTCAGATACTTGCTTCTTATAAGTGATTAATTGGGAGTATCCAATGGTGATATTTTGCATATCTCTACTGCTAGATCACACCGTGGACTATCAATGCTCTCTTTACTACTAGAAATAGAGTAATTAGCATCTTTAAATCTAAGCAAACAATAGAACAAATTCTTGAATCCCCAGAACCAATTCAGAATACTCATTCTTAAAATTCTTTTCCTCTAGAACCACTCTCAGTACCAAAACCTGTATTTGTCAGAATTCTCTAAAGAAATAGAACCAATAGGATCTGCATGTGTGTAAATGTATTACAGAGAGAGAGAGAGAGAGAGACAAAAATTTATTAAAAGGAATTGGGTCCCATGAAGGCCATGAAGGATGAAGAGTCCCAAGATCTGCAGTTGGTAAGCTGGAGACGCAGGAGAGCTGATGTGTGAGTTCCAATTCAAGACACCAAAAGCAGCACTATTTCAGCCCAAGTTCAAAAGCTGAAAAAGACCAATGTCTGGCTCAAACAATCAGATAGGAGGAGCTCTCTCTTATTCAGGCTTTTTGTTCTATTCAGGTCTTCGACTGATTGAATGAAGCCCACCTATTCTAGGGAGCCAATCTACTTTACTCTGTCTACCAATTGAAATGCTAATCTCTTTCAGAAATACCCTCACAGACACACCTAGAATAATATTTGACCAAATGTCTGGGCACCCTGAGGCACAGTCAAGTTGACACATAAAATTAACCATCATGGCCATTTCATTATTTTCACAAATATTTTCTCTGTATTTGTAGAATAGATTTGATTCAAGTTCTCATCATTTCTCACCTAAATTAATGGAATAGACTTACAAGTAATCCCATGATCTCCAACATCTCCCTTCTTGCATTCATCTCCTAAACTACCACCAATAGTACAGATTAATAGTGTTTTTCACCCTTACCCTTTCTCCTGAACACTGTAGAAATGATTCTCGTAGGCCTTGGGATCCAACCTAATCTCAGTAGCATAGCCACAAGGATGCCTTCTTATCATCTTCCTCTCCGCCTCTTCACATCTGGAATGCCTGCTTATCATTCTGATGCTAAACCAGTGCAACACAATATAGTAACTATTAAGTTGAACCATATGAAACTGCCATTTTTCTAAGTCAGAAAAAAAAAAGGCAAATTGGTAGAACATGATTCATTTTAACCCAATAATATAAAAGAAGAAATATACTTGCAACTTGTCAAGAGCAGAGCCCTTATTTCATTCACCTCAGTTTACTTAGTAGCTAGCATGATTTTTTGCACACTATAGGCCTTAAGGAAATGTTTACTGAATCAAAAAATCATTTATATATTAAAGAATACTCAAAAAGCAAAATCATTAGAATATGTCATAAATTTTCATTATCTTCAGTTTTGCTTTGACTTTACACAAATGACTTTATCTTTTATTTTTTAGAATTATATTCAAAGATTCAAGTTAAATACCAATTATTCTTTGAGTTAAGAAGTATTTTTAGTTTATCTAGACATTCAAAAATGTTTTTAATCTGAATGAAGAAGAAATAGACAATACATTTAACTCAAGCTACGTTTTACTTCATTTGAAAAGTATTCCACCACTTGTGGCCAAAAACTGCCTTCTGAAAATTAGCAGCTTGGGGTTGTTGGGATTTTTGGGTGCCTCCTTTTCTGGCTTCAGAAAAATGCTAAAAATATAACCTATTGAACTCATGGGAAAAGTGAGCCACCATGATCAGATAGAGCCTGTTCAATCCATGAATGCACTGGAAACATTTTTGAATTTGACAGGAAATAGAAAGTTTTGCAGTGGAGGATCTCTCAGGGCTAATTATAATCTTACGTAATTGAAGGGCTAGCAGGGAGTTAAGAGATCAATGTATCTACTCCGTGTTTTCCAGGAGTATAATGTTTAAACCATACTCAACAAGTGAGAATCCATATTATGTTATTTTGTATTTATTTATTTTTAAAGACCTTAACTGGCTTTATTTACAGTTCTACAAGCAGGCAACACCTCATTCTATGAAACAAAATGAGTGTTCCCTATCCTATTTTAAAGAAATCTGTAAAACAGTGGGAATTTTAAATCATAAAGCCTCTTGTGGATATAAATAAACAGCATATCTCTCATAGGCATTGTCAGTACTGCAATTATCTAACACATGAAGAAGTGAAAATCAGACTCATTTTAAAGATTTGTGTATATACGGAACTACTCTTAATTCCTCCCTACCACTGTTTTGGGATAAATTCAGCATACCACAATGTGGCATAGGTAGAACTTGGCACACTTCTGTCATGCAGACTGTGATGGCATACCTGTGGGTCTCTCATGAGCAAAGTTTCTCAACAGAGTACATACTGGCATTTTGAGTGAGACAATTTATTGTGCAGTGTTCCTGGCTCCATCCCACTAAATGCTAGCAGTGCCCCCTAGTTACTGTGACAACCAAAAAAGGCCCACCACCCATCTCCAAATATTACTGGGTAGAATGGTATCACCCCAGCTTGAGAATCACTGCACTAGTCTATGGACTTGTTATGAATGGCCAATACTATTCGTAGGCATAAATTTATTTATTTACACATGGAAATGTATAAACAGTTTATTCAATGTAGAATACAAATAAGGTAACAGCTTTTATTTTTCAGAGATTTACTCAGTCCAGTGGGGATCTGTTCATCCCACTGGGTTTCTATTCAAGCATAGTGTGACCCAGTTTGAAGGAATGTGCTTGTCCACTGTTCAGGGATGCTCATGCTGGTCCAGGGCCAGCTCTGTCACACTGTCTTCTCTTGCTGAGCCACAATTTACAATGGACAAAGAAAGTAAAGCATCTGGCCTGTGACCCATTAATTTCCTTTACCAAGGGCCAACCTCTGAGAGAAAGAAAAGAGGGCAAGTGACCCAATCTAATTTTCTTATCAATTGGACCTCTAAGTAAATAGATTAATGATGTTTATTAGCTGGAATAGATTTCATCTGTTGAATACCATTGACTTAGTGTAAATAAATCTACGACATATGGCAACATAAAGCACAGCTCCCTGGAAAATGACATTCTTTGAGATATAAAATGGAGATATTGTATGACTCAAATGCTCCTCCTTCTGCATGAGAAAAAAAAAAACCTTTAAATGTCACTAGAAGATCCTCATTTATTATTCTGGGCCAGAGAGTAAATGTTTGACATGAAAAGATAGGACCCAAGGAACCACCCTCAATGTCTCAGATCCCTCTTTGCTTCATTTGAGTCTCTTGATTGCCTGTATCTTGAAATTGTTGTAAAAGCTCAATATTGGGTAAAGGTTTGGATTTAGGTGAGTCTGACTTGACTAGCTAATTTTTTGTGTTATCTGATTCCCCAAACCCTCTTTTGTCTCTGGTGTAAGAGCCCAAAGGTACTCTGGCACTAGTCCCAAGACTATGCTCACAGCAACCCTCACTCATGACCATCCTTGTGAGTCTTTCCTTGACCCCAGAGAGCCATCCTAGACTTTACCTTTCTCAAAATAATTTCATTTCAAAGGCCTTAATTCCTTTCCCTATCTCCTGGTCTGGATTTGTCCCAAAGGCTTTGAGCTCTTTAAAAACCTGATCCGTTACAAAAAAAAAAAAAAAAAAAAAAAAATGAGAGTAGACCGGATTCAATACTAGTCACAGTGGAGTCTTGCAGAGATGTTTCAGTGAGCTGAAATACATGAAAAATTACTTAAGATAATTGCTAATTATAAAAAAGCCATGCAGGCATTTGGCAATACTCTCATTTTGAAATGAGATAAACTGAGAATATTTTAAATATATTATAGATAAGTTAACTTCCTTTTAAGCCAGGAAAGTAAAATTATAATAAATTCTGAATTTGATATAAATAAAATGTGGAAAATTCAAACAAACAAACATAATCTATCTCCTCTCCAGTGACAGGGGTCTTAGGAAATGATAGCACTGATGGAGTAAGTCATCATCATCATCAAAAAATAATAATGCCTTCTTATATTCTAACCCATGATAACTGCTGTCTATGCTTGAGAGACAATAGAGTATAGTGAGTGACAGCAAAGGCTTTAGAGCCAGACTCCTTAGGTTTAAATCCCAGCTTGCCCACTTACTGCCCAAGATATTGGGCAGGTTATTTGGCCCTTTAAGTGTTAATCTTTTTCATCTACAAATTGGGAAGAATAATAATACCTACTTCGTAGGATTTGTTTAAGAAATGAATTAAGCCGGGCACGGTGGCTCACGCCTGTAATCCCAGCACTTTGGGAGGCCGAGGTGGGCGGATCATGAGGTCAGGAGATCGAGACCATCCTGGCTAACACAATGAAACCCCGTCTTTACTAAAAATACAAAAAAAAATTAGCCGGGCATGATTGTGGGTGCCTGTGTCCCATCTACTCGGGAGGCTGACGCAGGAGAATGGCGTGAACCCGGGAGGCGGAGCTTGCAGTGAGCCGAGATCACGCCAGGGCACTCCAGCCTGGGTGACAGAGCGAGACTCCATCTCAAAAAAAAAAAAAAAGAAAGAAATGAATTAATACAGGTAAATAGCATAAAATGGTATTTATGGTACCTGGGAGTACTTGGGAGATTATAAGTCATCAATAGTTATTAACTATAAGTATTATTTGCATAATTAAGATGGTCAGAAAAAAATAAGCATATTTCCTGAAACTAAGAGAAACTAGTTTCTCTTAATTAAAAAAAGCATAGTGTTATTGTATCTACCTATCTATGTAATTATTGTGTAACTGGATGATACACATGGTATACTGGAACACATATGAGCAATAGAGACTTCAGAAGATGTTGGTTTAAATTCTCTCTCTCCTAAATGTCTTCTTAAAATGGGTACATCTATACAAACCTACCTCGCAGGAGGACTGTTGTGCAGATTAAATATATTATTTGTAAAATGTTTTGTACAGTGCTTGTCCATTGCGAGTCCTTCACAAATAGTTCCTATTACTAGTACTAGGACTCAGCATAGCATTCAACACATGCTTGAGCAAAAAGTAAATAATGAATGTGTAGTACTATGCAGTGAATTTGTGAAGTGATAAGCATGACTCTACCGGGAAGGCCACATTTCTTACACTGTTCCTACAAAAGCTGGATATTCACAAATCAAGAATGTGAAAGTAGATATTCCTTCATTTGAAGTGAGGGAGAACTGTATAGTGGATAACAGACTGAGCTAATGCTCTGAATCACCTAGGAACCTTCTAAAAGTACAGATTCTGGAACTCCAAGTCAGACCTAGAAAATCAGTATCTCCAGGGGTGGGGAGAAGAGAGAAGGAATCTTGTCTTTTTACAAAGCAACAACAACAAAAAAAACTTATATTTTTACAAATCACCTCAGGTGATTCCCATGATAAGTCAGTGAGATGACCTCTCTATTCCCTTCAAGATTTAAATTCTATGATTCTAATCACAACTTCTAAGTGAGTCAGAGCCCAGAATTATCAGGCAAAATGAGGTAATTTGTGGTTTCCTGTCTTTCTGATTATGGTAGAGGGAAGTGTCACATAATGGGCATTGTCTAATTTGCTGTAACAGAAAAGTGAAAAATTGTCTGATTTATAAACCCTTCAGTTTTAAATCCCTAATATTCTGACTAATAAAATTTGCAAAGCAGACTACATTTTGACACTGTAGATATATTCTGCACCATAAAATAAATAAATAAATAAATAACCCTGACCAAAAAAAAACACCCAGGGAATACCCAAACAAGCTGCAGACATGGGAGTGATGGTGAATTAAGCTGAAGGTAATAACAAACAGGGAAACACCTCATTTTACCTTACAGTTGAACAATTGCAGTCTTGAGGCTGAATCAATAAAGAAAAAGAGTAAGTCCTCAGGGGACTGGAGTGATATTCTATACAGAATTATAGGGCAGGATTGGTGTCTGAAACCCATATGTTCAAGAGAAATGTTGACAAATTAGAGTTCACAAACATAGTTGATTCGATCAAAGAAAGAAATCTCATACCAATTTTGCAACATGTCACAAACTGATGCAGCAGATTGTGACCCCCATGATAAATCACTCTTCTCTGGAGTAAGAGCAAACTTTTATATTTCCAGCACCAGGTCTGGCTTCCAGAAAGAAACTAAGGTTTTTTTATGCCTGTCAGTTTCCAGCAAGCAGATGAATTCTCAGTGAAAGTCTCATTCTGGGAAGGAAGCAGCAAGGGTTGCCTTTCACTCCTGAATTGCTACAGGCAGAACTAAGTCATGGACAATTGATGATGCCACTCTCAGATACATTTGCCTACTGCATGTACATACATGGAGTCAGTGCCTTTGCACTTGGGGTGGGCTGATCACACTGCACTAATCTTGGAAATAAACAGGTACCCTGAAGGCCTCAAATCTTAGCAAAACAGTGGAACCATACTATGCTTCCAACAAGGTGTGTAATTTTAAAAAAATTTCTCATTGATGTGTACAATCTTAGGTACACATCGACAATGGTGTTAGCATACTTTGGAGAGGGCAAGTACCCATGTAGCTCTCTCTAGGACCCTGATCAGAAAAAGCCAGTCAGTCACAAGATGGAGAGGGGTGTGATTCTTGAGTGTCTTACTCTGGCTAGAACTCTCATTAAGGGTTTTCTGGCTTTACAACTGATAGGGACAGGAGGCAGGGAAATTCTGGGCAGAAGAGGGTGGGTCCCCGGCAAGGGCCCCACCCTCAAGCCTGGAACCACTGTCTAAAGTTAGAACTTTGCATCCCTGTTTTCCCACTCGAATGTTGTCTTTTCCAAAACCACCCATAGCCCACCCCACCCCTAATCCTGTGTCCATAAAAACCCCAGCAGAGGGAGGAGAGGAAGAGAATAGGAGAAGCCGCTAGCAGAGGGAGGTGAGGAAGAAAAGGGGAGAAGGAACAAGCCGTCAGGGACTACGGTTTGATGTTGGAAAGAAGCAGCTTGACTTCAGAGGGACAGCTTGATGGCATGGCTTTGGAGAGGAGTCCTGCCATCCCTGGGGAAGATCACCTTCCCGCTGTATCCCCTGTCCAGCTCCCCTTCTCACTGAGAGCCACTTTCATCAGCAATAAATTCTTCCACAACCACCACCCTTCAATTCGTTCATGCCACCTGATTTTTCCTGGACGTTGAACATGAGCGTGGGTATCATGGGTGCGGATGCAAAAGGCTGTCACACTAACCCTCCACTGAGCTATTAACACTTAAGCCATCCATGGATGGTAAAGCTAAAAGAGCACTGACTGTAACACTTCTTCTGGGGCTTCAGGGGTCATGAGTACTCCACCATAGATGCTGCTGTGGGGCCCACATGGAGTTTTGCTCCTGCCAGCACCCAAAAGCACTCACCCCAGCTCCTGAACCCACTCACCTGCATTCTCCCTCCCACAAGGGGTTGAGTACTATGGGGTCCAGTGAGTGGAGTTTGCCCCTGCCAGCACTGAAGCAGCTGGCTAGCTCCAGCACCTGCACTCCACTTCCCGCCCCATGAAGGGGTCAGGGAACATTTCCTGCTTCACAACCATACACTATCTCGTAACTGGAAAACCCTGTCCTGTCACTTGCTAATCTGCATCATGATGAACCTTACCCAGGGTTGATAAAGTTGAGGTCCAAGGCTAACATTGACTTTTCTACAGGAAAGAGTTCTCAAAAGCTCTACAGCCTGTCCTGTTTTTAACTCTCTGAAATGTACTAACCTATTCACCCCTTGCATAGATTACACAGAAAAGGAAATGATCAAGTTTTGTAACTATTTTTAACTTTCTGATTCATTCTTGGCCTCAGAGATCTGTGGGTGTTTACTACAGCTTAGCAACTTTCTTTCATAAAGAAATGCCCAGTAAACCTCTTTTTGGACCACAGCCAGGTAAAAATGGTCTCATAGTCCTGTTTTGTGTAAGTGCTCTTAATTGCCTTAAAAGAAGGTGAGGACCCAGCAAAGAGAAATTCCTCTTAGGAGCTAACTAACCATCTTGAGAGCTTATCAAGAAAAGGATTCTTGATTACTAACACATATTTTCAGTTACAACTCCTAGATTCAGGGCTGTATTTAAAGAGGCCCACTTAACGGAAGAATTTAAGTCTAGTTGTAGAGTCATTTGGGGGAAAACATACAAGGCTGTTTTCCTTCCCTGAATGTCAACTCTGGCAACAAGGGATGAGAGTAAACCTGACTTCCTCAGAGACCTATCTTTGGAACAAGGCATTCAGTTTTAAAGTAGTCCCAAAGTGCTTGAATCAGCACTTCTAGCAGTATTTCCTCTCTATGAATTTAAGACAGATTGTCTTTTAGGCTTTTCTCACTTTCTCTTTCTCTCTCACACTTACACTGTAACCTCTTATTTCCCTGCAATCTGCTTTTTACCTTCATTCCCTCTTTCTCATCCTTTAAGAACTTCTCAGACAGGGTATGGATGGGGATGGTGGAAAAAACATGCTTATCTGACTTAAAAAACTCTATAGGAAACAGCCGGATATAGTCAAGGATTTCTATTTGTTTTGTAAATTCAAAACCTCTAAAAACCTCTAAACATGTTAGAGATCATGGTTATGAGATCCTAGTTAGATCAGCTGCACTATCCAAAAGTTGTCCTGACAAACTTTTTTTTCTTTTTTCAAAGATAGAGTTTCTCTCTGTTGCCCAGGCTGGCGTGTAGTGGCATGATCATAGCTCACTGCAGCCTCTAACTCCTGGCCTCCCAAAGTAGGTGCAACTACAGGCACATGCCACCATGCCTGACTAAGTTTTTAATTTTTTGTAATGATGGAGTCTCACTATGTTGCCCAGGTGGGTCTCAAATTCCTGGCATTAAGCAATCCTCCTGCCTTAGCCTCCCAAAGTACTAGAATTTCAGGTATAAGCCACTATGCCAGGCCTTCTAATAAACTCTTTGATGTTGTCTTCCAAAGTCTGCTTTTGGTTTGAGATCACTTTGGGGAAGTTCTTGGAGACCAGCTGGTGTTATCTAAATGCCTAAATGTCTAAATAGGAGGCCTGGCAGATTGAATAGTAAAGACCTTGGCAGGCAAGAGAGTCCCCAAGGTGGTGTTCCATGAGCCTGTGAAAATCCAATCTTTTTCATACAAATAAAAGAAGAACTGGTTGGAAACAATCTATTAGATTTCCCCAGCATACATGAGAATTTCAGTGAAAGTTGAGTTTTGACTGTTGGCAAATGGTACAGAATTCTCCAAAACAAGAATCCTAGAATGTCTTGTGACATGATTTACTGCCTGAGGAATTGATTGTGTCTTTCAATGTTTGAATTATAACATGGCATTGGACTGACTGACCCAGGTCTTGGGCCCTGCTAACACGGATAACACTCTCTGCTTTTGTCTCACACCCTCCCCACCCTCAGCAGTTGTTTTTGCATCCACTTAAAAGCAAGAGAATTTTGAAGAGAGGAGAGAGAAGTGTTCTAGGGTCTGGGCCACAGCAGGAGAAAGAAATTGTGGCAAATGGAGTGATGGTAGAAGATCTGTTCCCTTGAATCTGGTTCCTGGAACTAGGTTCAAACCTAGATAATGAAGTAGAGATGGCCCTTGATCTCTGTTACCCTCTGGACTGAGAGAGAAGAGAAGCCTGGGGTCAAAAGGAACTGTTTTTTGGATAGGCTGAGTGACAAAATGGGTACCAAGTTATAGAGAAGCCTGATCCCCTTCTCAAGCCCAGTATGGCTGTGGTGTCCTAAGGATCATCAGCTTTGGGAGCACCAGAGAAAGAGAAGCACCCTTGGCATAGACCTTTATGTTTTTATGAGAGGCTGTAGTGATGCTCCTTCCAGTGGCCCTCTAGACTGTAGAAACGTGTGATAGAGGCAAGACAGACACATGTGAAGTATATCCTTTGCACTGATACAATTAACTGTGAAAGATTTTTAGGGCAAGTTGAAACCCTGCAATAAAAAATGAGGACATAGTAATTTGGAAATTTCTGATGTAGCCTGATACATGCCTGTTAGGTAGTTACTGAGAAAGTAAATATCTGAGAGGATGTCCCACGTATTGAGTCCAGGGAATCCTTCACACATTCCAAACCCTAAATGAGTCTTCACTGAAGCAAGTTCAGAGCACTCCTATGAATTTCATTTCAAAGACCAGGAATAAGCCCAAAAATAACTTAACGAGATTTAAAATATTCATTCATTCATTCAGTATACCTTCACTGAGCACATACTGTGTATATAAGGCTCAATGGTAGACTTCGGGGGAAATAGATGTTTACATTTTATTTCCTGCTCTTAAGGAGTCTTTAATAAGGATGTAAGACATACATACACTTTAACACAGGTAAAAGTAGTGTTATTACAAATGTTCTTTTTTTAAGATTGAGAGGTGCTACAGAATATTATTGATTTGAAGAGAATGTCTAGAAGGAATGATTAAAGAGTCAAGACTTAGAGAATTTGTTTGAGAAAATGATGTTCCTGAAGTGAAATGTGGTGGGATCAACTTTGCAGAGGGCTTAGGAAAGAGGCATTAAACGAAAGATGAGTTTGGGTGGTGAGAAATACTGAGAAAATGTAACTTGAAAAAAGAAAATATAAGCGATTTATATTGAGTGGCCTTGGTTTATGTTAAATTGTATGGGAAACTATTCAGTGAATATTCAGCAGTGATTTGGGGGCTTGATTGAGGAAACATTTAGAATAAGTGTCCTTAGACCTGTAATGGGGCAACCATTAAAGAGAAAGCAAATTAAAAATCAGCTGGGTGTAGTGGTGCATGTCTATAGTCCTAGCTACTAGGGAGGCTGAGACGGGAGGATGGCTTGAGCCTAGGAGTTTAAGGCTGCAGTGAGCTATGGTTATACCACTGCACTCCAGCCTGGGCAACAGAGCAAGACTGGCCTCAAAAAAAAAAAAAAAAAAAAAAAAAAAAAAAAGATTTAATTTAATTTAAAAAATAAAAATAGAGAGCATTGTCAAGTAGCAGGAAGGGCCAAACTGGGTTATGTAACTTGGTTTTGTTGTGGCTTCATTCAGCCCAGGTTTGTAACTTTATTCTATGGTTAAACACAGACACAGCAAGAATAGATTGAAGAATACAGCTAACTGGAGTTTGCCAAGAAGGCATAGGTAAAGAAGAGAGGGTGAGGAACTGATGTCTTCCCTGACCCTATCATATAATTTCTACCTGGTAATCTCCACTTTTTGCCTTGCCTGTGAATCTCCTCAAACCTAAGGATCTTCAGTGGGAGAAGAGGTGCCTGTGTGTGGTGACAAGGCCCCAGAGGACAGAATATTAATAATGCAGTTGGTAACCTTCAACAGAGTTAGGCTTGCTGTAGGCATAATTCATGGAAATAAAAATACATACTTTCTCATTAAATTTTTAAAAATGTAAATAAACAATGAAGAGCAAAAATATACATCTATATAAGTCATATTGTTAAAAATACAGAAAGATGATTAAATAAAGACAGAAACAACTAGGTACTTTGCAAATTCTTAGCTGTCATTAATCATTATTTAATCTTGCCCTGTGTTCATTGGGTTTACATAGATTTCTTTTTTTTTTCACCTTGAATCTTTATACTTAATTGAAAACCATTCCAGAATTGAAAAAGCTACCCCAGGAATCAATATATCTTTGGTCTTTATTTTGCTATAGACTTTAGTTTCCCTGAAATGGGGATTTTTCTTTTTTCTCTATTGTTTCTTTCTTGGTGTTCTAAAAAGAAGAAACCACTCTTCTCCATTGCACTTCTGAAAGGGAATGTGTTAAGTGACTAAGTAAAACCCTGTCTTCTCCTCAGTCAAGATTTTCTACCTCCTTTTTTCTTCTTGGGAAGGACTCACTTCTGTTCCTGTCCCCCAGCCAACATCCTTTAGTGATTTCCCCTTTAGGACAGCTATATCTCCACATTGCTGGGTAAATTCTAACACAGAATTTTGGTTGTAAAGTCAGATCTCCCAGAACATGACTTTTAAGGTGAGAATTCACTGAGCTTTTAAGGCAGAGCTTAAATCTCAGATAGACCTGTCCTCATGGTGGAATCATTTTCACAGCCTTGGGCCATTGGGAATCAAAGTCTATGAGACCACCTAGGACAAAACTTACAAGGTATTGTCCTTGGTCCTAGCTACTTTTGGCTGATTTGATAATACTGTCCCCCTATCACCGGGTTCTACTTTAGCAGTTCTGCCATGCCAGCCCTCACTGAGATCTCTATTGCACACTCATTGCTCAGGTACATTGATTATGTGGGTGACATTTAAAGGAAAAGAGGCTCTTTGAAAAAAGTCAATAAAAGGGATCACAACTGAATCAATGACTTTTCCCTGGAAACACTAGACAGCCCCAAGTTTGAAACCTGGTTTCCTCTCTCACTCTGTGAACCTATGCTGAGTACCGGGCTCATGGGAAGTCCCAGCTCTGCAGTAGCACATTATCTTTTCTTCTCAGACCTACCTTTGGAGGAAAAACTAAGTGAAGCACTGTGAATTCCAGCTTTGTAAAGTGAAATCAATTTGGAGGGAGGGCGGCAAGGAAGGAGTTTTTTTCCCCCTCTCTTGTTCTTATCTTTTGGTCTCAGAGTAGGAGTCACCCACTGTGGGGTCCCCTCCCTGGTGGATGGGATTAATATTGTTGTAAAGCCTCCTCCAAAAGGTGGCTGACCTTCCCCAAGGCCCTGACCTTGGACTTGTTGAATTTGGGTTGAGGAGGGAGAACCAGAGGAGTAGAGTTGGGTTTCAGGTTCAACTTCAGGACAGGAAAGGTATGAAATAGCAATGGTAGAAGCCTGTAGTGTGTCCAGAGCAATGTCTCAAACTATCTGCTCTTTAGAATAAAATCAGGGGCTTTTGAAAAAATGCCAATGGCTGGGGTCATCTCAGATTAATTGAATTAGTAACTCTGAGAGTGGAGTCCAGGCATGGTATTTTTGGAAAAGTTCTCCAGGTGTTTCTAATACATAGGCATGTTTGAGAGCCACTGGTTGAGAACTTGTTTTTTTTCCAGTCCCTCTTTCTTATCTTTGGGTCCTTCAGCTTACTGGCCTTTCTCTCCCAAGATGCCTCAGAGGAAGTAGACTTTAATCCATGTTTGCAATGTAGCCACTGATGCCACAGATGTTCTTGAGACTATTTCTCTTTGTTTCATTGTGAGCCTCAGTCCATCAGCTATCTACGGGTCATCTGGTGAATTGTTTAGTTTTCACAAAATAGTATATTGTTTATTTAGAGGCAGGATGTGTCATGGTTAAGGGCACAGGCTCTGAAATCGACCTGCCTAGTTCTAATTTCAACTTTGCCACTTATTAGCTTTGTGATCTTGAGTACTTTATTTAATCTCTAGCACTTAAGTAACTGTTATATTGAGTAATAATAGTGTCTTCCGTGTGTGTGTGTGTGTGTGTGTAAGAATAACTATTTCAAGTGCTTAGAGTAGTGTTTGACAGTAACTGTTCAACAAATGGTAGTGGTATGTTTTTAAAATTATGGATCTCTTTCCTACCAAGACTCACTGATTAGCAGCAAGAGCTCACATTTACTGATAACTTTATCTTACCCAGGGAAGCACTACAACTAAACACCTCTGTGTCTTACATCTGCTAGAGTAATTCGTCTTACAAATGCTAGAGTTTTCATCAATTATGCACACCAAACAATATATCTTAAGCCCATCCATTGTTACAACCTAAATCCACATACATCCTGTATGATTTTAATATTCTAGAATGGTTTTCAAGGCAAACAAGATAGGGCAAGATAACTTGGCACAAGGAAGTGGCCAGGCTGATGTGGCTCAGTGGAGATAAGCACAGGATGTGGAATCCCAAGTGGTATGGATTGCATGCAATGTGTCTGAGCCCCAGTACTTTAGAATGTGACCTTATTTGGAAATACCATTGTTGCTGATGTAACTAGTTAAGGTGAGATCATACTGGAGTAAGGTTGGTCCCTAATCCAATATGACTAGTGTCTTTATGAGAAGACAGCCCTGTGAAGACAGAGACACACAGGAAGAACACACATGATGGTGAAGGCAAAGACTGGAGTATGTAGCTGCAAAACAAGGAATGCCAAAGAATGACAGCAAACTACCAAAACCAAGGAAGAGGCAATGTTGTATTCCTTTGCAGGTTTCAGAGTGAGCATGGCCCTGCCGACATCTGGATTCTGGACATCTAGTCTTTAGAAATGTGAGATAATAAATTTCTATTGCTTTAAGCCACCTCCCAGTTTTTAGTGCTTTGTTACAGAAGCCCTAGGGTCTGATACACCAAGGAATACAGAAGTGAAACAGAAGGCAATACAAACCTAGCATGAAAAAAGAGGAGGAGGGTCTGCACGGCACCTGGGCAGGCACTACCCAGCCACTTGCGGCAAGTGTTTTATTGGTGAGGACTTAACACCAGAACAACACTGCATTGGTACCTACATATTATCCTTGTTCTGAATATATGTATGACTATGTACAAATGATTAGAACTGTAGACAATTTTCATTCAAAATGTAATTTTGTGGATTCTCAATGCAGCCTTTGGTGTAGATATTATTATTATCCCCATTTTACAAGTGAAAAAACTGAAGTGCTGAGAGATTAAGTAAATTTGCATGGCTAATAAGTGGCAGAGCTGAGAGTCAAGCTCTAGAATTCATGATCCTAATCATGGCTGTTTTAACGTTAGCTAAAAGGGCAACTTTGAAAGGAAAGAAGAAATCACCCAAGTTGCTTGTTCGTAGTTGGGCAGGGACAGTCCATCTTGTACTTCCTAGGCGTGGGAGGCAAAGATACCACACTCAAGGAAGACATTGCCCTGTACAAGTTTCCAGTGACACGATCCCCATCGATTCTCCACTGGCTGTAAGAGATTTAGATTCAAAAGGAAAGTAATAGAGGTAAAAGCAGTACCCAATGACAACCACCTTTGGGTTTTGAAAGTTTTGCTCTATTGAGAAAATGAAAACATAACTCAGACTTTTTTAACATAGTTGATAGAACTTTATTTTTTATTATTAACACTCAAATGTATGACATGAAACTTGCTGTATTTACACAGGGATGCTTACTGATTATACTATACTATAGGCTGAGTTCCACAAATACAGGAATTCTGCTGAACTTTATTTGTGTAGTCCCCATAAAAGTCTATGTGCATTTATAATTGTATGTGTTGCATTATTGTGACAAGCAAAACTTTTATTTTATGACTTAGTGTAAGTCAACATATAAAAAAACCAAACACCGCATGTTCTCACTCATAGGTGGGAATTGAACAATGAGAACTCATGGACACAGGAAGGGGAACATCACGCTCCGGGGACTGTTGTGGGGTGGGGGGAGGGGGGAGGGACAGCATTAGGAGATACACCTAATGCTAAATGACGAGTTAATGGGTGCAGGAAATCAACATGGCACATGGATACATATGTAACAAACCTGCACATTGTGCACATGTACCCTAAAACCCTAAAGTATAATAAAAAAAAAAAAAAAAAAAGTTCATCACTAACCATCAGAGAAATACAAATCAAAACCACAATGAAATACTATCTCACACCAGTCAGAATGGCGATTATTAAAAAGTCAAAAACTAATAGAGCTTGGCAAGGATATGGTAAAAAGGGAATGCTTATACACTGTTGGTGGGAATGTAAATTAGTTCAACCCTTATGGAAACACAATGGAGATTTCTCAAAGAACTAAAAATAGAACTACTGTTCGACCCAGCAATCCCACTACTGGGTATCTACAAAAAGGAAAAGAAATCATTTTATCAAAAAGACCCCTGCACCTACATGTTTATCTCAGCACTATTAACAATAGCAAAGATATGGAATCAACCTAAGTGTCCCTCAGTGGTGGACTGGATAAAGGAAACGTGGTAAATATACAACGTGGAATACTGTATAACCATAAAAAGAATGAAATCATTGTTCTTTGCTGCAACATGGATACATTATCCTAAGTAAAGTAACTCAGAAACAGAAAATCAAATCTCACATGTTCTCACTTATAAGTGGACACTAAACAATGGGTATACATGGAAATAAAGATGGAATAATAGACACTGAGGACTGCAAAAGGGGGAGAGGGTTAAAGGCGACTTATTGCATACAATGTTCACTATTTGGGTGATGGGTTCACTAGAAACCCAAACCCCAGAATTATGCAGTCTACCCATGTAACAAACCTGCCCATGTACCCTGAGTCTACAATTTTGAGAAATACTGAATCCTTTATTTATACATTTACATGTCTGATGATGAGAAGAATTTTTCACAGAGTAGCTTCTAACTTTTTACATTTCAAGCCCCTTTTCACCTCACTGCTGCCTATATCTTCTAGGGCTGGGCATGGCAGGAAATATTCATATAACCTCTAGCTCTGTCATGTCATGTCATAACATAGATAAGTTTTCACAGAGGGCAATAGGAGCATTTCTGGAGGCCATTCCTACAATAACTTAAATATAAATGAAAGGGAATGCAAGCCACATACGTACATGCCACCAAACCTAAACTAAATGTATTAATATTTCCAACTTAATTTCCCCCTTAGCCCAGTGTTTCTCAACTTATTTTTCATCATCACCCTTCTCCAAGGAACATTCTTACACTTCTTTTTTCCTAACAGTTCCCCCATGAAACGTTTAGCGCAGATATATTGCATATTTGTTTATGTATTGTATGTATCTGTGCTTTATAAATAAATAAAAGAGTAGGATGTTTTGCCCCTGTTGGGTGTGTTATCACCCCATTGGGAAGGTATGCCTCAGCAAAATCTCCCCAGATGTTCATGCCACTCCAGTGCCCCTCAGCCCAAGGGAAATGGGATGGAGGGTAAGTGGGAAGGGAGAGAAACATAGGACCATGTGAATACATTGATAAGTGACTTCCTAGTGCCTTGGAAGGAAACAGTTTATGTGAGGAGCCCTGAGGTTTAACCTCCTTTTCTTCACAGTAAATCCACCTCTGCTAATATGGTGTGACTTTTGTGGCATGACAGGTAAGAAAAGCTCTGGAAAAATTAGAACATGTTTTCCCTTTAGAAAACCAGGCAAATGTCCTAACATCATTCTTAGACCTCAGAAATAAGATATTTGCTTACTTCAGACTGAAAGAACAAAGAAATAGAGAAATAAAAGTCCCCAGAAAAGATTGTGAGAAACCCACAGATAAACGAGTCTCTCCTATTATCTCAAAAGTGTGTGATTTCTCATAGTGAATATATTTTGTATTATAATTGTGTATTTTTTAAAGATTAAGTTTTGTTTTAAAGTGTTCTTTGCATTTACAATGATGATTGAAACCATTTAAAATAATTGAAATACTTTTATAGTTGTCAATATATTATCCTAATCATTAGTTTTTAAAACAACCCTAAATTTATTTTAATAATGTGTTAGGCCTTGACAAGTAATAAGAAAGCATCCAAATTATAACCAGCATGTGTAAATATTGGTATAGTACTACAAGCAGAATTTACTGATTTTCACAAACCTTCTTGCTTTGAAGGACAACTAAATCTATAGGATGTATATATTTGATATCACTATGATTACAAAATGTGGTGTTTTGAAGATCAGTTGGGTCTTATATAACTAGTTATTTAATCCCCACAATAAGGTCTAATATAAATAGTTATTTAATCTCCCCCTGGGTAGTGAAATGTGGGTTGATGCAGCTGTTGTTTGCCAATTGTGGGGCCTGAGAATATTGACTGCAGTGTAAAGGATCGTTGAACATGTTTTTACAGACTTAAAATAGAAAGACAGGTTTTACTTTTTTTTCCCATGTAGGAGAGAGTGGAACATTTTAAAATTGAGAAACTTAAAAAGAATTCCAAGATAAAAGAAAGTGAGACTTGAAATTTCTAAGTAGTTCTGGGTGTCTTTTAGTCACAGTGCCCAAGCTATTTCTCATAAGGTGCTTTTATCTTTGGTAAATTACACACCTGCACATATAAAAAGAAATCTTATTTACAATATTTATGAATACAAAAGAGTTTAAATTAGAAAACTGATAATTATCAAATAGCATTCAGTACAGATATGCTCATAATGAACACAGCACTATGTGCTATTTGTTGTCATTAAGATGTGAAAGCAGTCCATCAGAGTAACTTAGCTTCCCTAAGCCATAGTTTCCTCATCTGTGAAGGGTTATAATAAGATGTTTTTCAAAAAGCTTGTTATGGGGATTAAATGAGATAATATATATTTCAGAAGTTTAGAACTTGTCATATGCTCTGCAAGTATGAAGAATTGTGCCATTTTTATTGTTACAAGTTGGAGTATCAGGAAAAACACAGTTCTTCTTGCCAAAGCTCTTCTGATTACTGTGTGGTAGTCTACTTGTAATCTCATCCCCCTCATTTTTTAAATATAAGGATTCAGGATTTGTTGACTATCCTGTATATAATTGTCTATTAAGTGTATTATAATTGTACTCTATTGAAATTTCCTGTTTACTTGTCTGTATCTACTACTAGAGGATAGGCTAGAAAGGCAGCCTGTCTATTTCATTCATTCATACTCTATCCCAGTATCTAGCATATGTGGCTTAGCACCCAGTCCAGTAGGTACTCGATTATGTGTTGAATGAATACAAGAACAGATAAATAATGATGTCATGATAGATGGTTATACACTTTGATTTCCTCAGGTAAGATGTCTTTCCCATGTGGTTTTAAAACCTGCTTCAATTGTGACCTGAAGGCCTCCATGACTCATTCAGCCTCCCATCCAAAAACACCGGGATTGCTAATTACTGTAAAAGGCAATGTCTTCAGAAAAAAAAGTTGTCTACCTACAGTAACTAAACACCCACCTACCATCTAATTTCATGTTGGCCCATGAACCATCAAAGAGGGCAGGAATTTTCCATCCCCATCTAAGAAGACTGCCATTTAACAAGTAGAGTAAATCACTTTGGATGGTGTTTGGATGAGAGCAAAGAAAATGATCGTGCCATGCACTCATTAAAGCCTTCTTGAGCTCCTACTATGTGAACCACATTGTACTAGGTTCCTTGTGGGTTACAAAAGAAATAGAAGCCCGTTGCCCTTGCCCTGCAAGAACTTGTTACTGCTTCATGGAGATAAGTACATACTAGAGAAGGGATGATTGATTTAGAACTGGCTCAAGGGATGACAGGCAAGCAAGTTATTGGTGTTTGGCTTGTGACTTCTGGTGTTTTTACTAAAGGAAAACAAAAACTGTGTTGGTTTTTAAAAAAATTTTAGTCTTAGAATTTAATTATTTAATTATTAATTTAATTTGTATGGATGGCATATAAAAAGGTTGGGGTGATATCAGAAGAAAGAGCCTAGCAAAATTCTCCCATTCTGCTTTCTACAAGTTTTTGCTTCTTCTGCATAGCACTGTAGTTGAAAAGAAACTTTGTTCCAGAGTCCTTCCTGTTCCTCTGAGGATGGAACAGTTCATAAATATAATGCTAGCTCTGGGAAGCTGATGAAAACTTCATTCTGATCAAACTAGAGATGGGGGGAAATGGAACTGGGTATTCTCATGCTCTCCAGTCCTTTCTTTCCCCCTTATGTTCTCTCTGCTGTCTGAGTAGGACATGGTAGGGCAGGTGAGAGCAGCTGAGAACAGCGTGGGGCAGGCTAGAACAGGCTAACAAGGCAAGGGGGGCTGAGTGCTACTGAGTAAGGACACCACTGAAGATTAAAAGCCTGAAAGAAGGTAAATACTGGGACAGTGAGACAGCAATAGAGACCATATTCACAGGTGGAGACAGAATGATGAATGGTTCAAATTCAAGGCAGGTAAAAAATAAGATGTCACTGATTGATAGGATTCTACTATGATAATTGGATTGGAGCTAGACTTGAGCATTTTCCTTGAGCTGGTCACCTTTTCATAAAAGAAATGTTTAGGTGAAGCAATAGCCAGAGGCCTCCTGCACAGACTGGACTGGCCACGGCTTAACAGGACCCAGCCCTATTGGGATTTGCGTTGCCTGTATATCAGTTTGGACTTTCTTCCTTGTTTGTCACTTTATGTTTATAAGATGGACACTACAGCTCTGAACATTACATCCATGTTCATCTAAGACTGTAGAAGAGGAGCAGGGAGAAAGAGGTTAGTGTCAACAGATTTTCTCTAATGCTTTTGTTTTTGAGACAGAGTCTCATTCTGTCGCCCAGGTGGGAGTGCAATGGTGCGATCTCGGCTCACTGCAACCTGTGCCTTCCAGGTTCAAGCGATTCTCTTGCCTCAGCCACCCAAGTAGTTGGGATTACAGGCATGCACCACCACGCCCAGCTAATTTTTGTATTTTTAGTAGAGACAAGGTTTCATCATGTTGGCCAGGCTGGTCTCAAACACCTGACCTCAAGTCTCCCAAAGTGCCTCAGTCTCCCAAGGTGCTGGGATTACAGGCATGAGCCACCACACCTGGCCATTCTCTAGTGCTTTGTTGCCAGAACGATATCACTTGGTAATTCTAGGTATTCTGGCAAAGAAGACTGGGAAATAAACTATTTAGCTTTTGCATCCTCTCAAATAGAGATAGTAGGGAGTTGAACTGGGGTGTGGGGGAGCCAGCATACAGGTGTCTATCTCTGGCTCTGACACACTCCTCACCACTTGCTGCCTTCCCAGCCCACCCCATTTTTTTAAATAAAAAAAAAGCAAGCGAACACCCAAGAATGTTTCTAGTGGAAATAGTCATTAAACTCATTCAGGTCTTCATCTTGCACCCACCCCCATCTGTTCAGATACCCAGAAAGCCTGTTTCTCTAGTTTTATCACATTTCATTCTTAGAACAGATGTGTTTTTGTCTCAGTTTACCTTTTATTTCAACTGCAGCCATGGTGAACAGTGCTATGCATGCCATTAATCATACATCAGGCATCCATCATAAGCCTTTCCTCTTTCCTGTCCTGTGGTTTTTATCAAAATCAGCAGAATTCATTGGCCCATATATATGAGCAGCCCGGGAGTGCAGAAAGGTTTATTTTCCTGGAGATAACCTTCCTCCAGGGATAGAATGGAGTCAGTAGATAAATGCCTCTTCTGCAGTTGAACAATCTGCTGGGGCATTCTGCATTACTTCCTTGGAGGGACTCCTTGGGATTGGGTCCCAGTTGTTCACAGTAGAAACCAGCTCAGTAAACCAGTAAACCCTTCTTTCCTGTTTTTGGTTTTTGTTTTTGTTTTTTCTTCTCTAACTCTCCCTTCTCCCTCACTTCTGCTTCCTGGGAGCACCACCCAAATATGGAGAGACCTGCTCCCATGTTCTTATCTCAGGCTCGCTTTGAAGGGGACCCAAACTAAGGCAAATCACTCTTCATTGAAACTCCTTGACAATTTTTACCTTTTGGCATTTTCATAGGATCCTTTCCTTTATGTACTTCCTTTTGAAGGGAAAGTGGGCTTGATTTCAGTATAGAAATTAAAAATCTTGATTTCTCTATAGAAATTATAGTGAGAACTATAATCCACTAGAAAAATGTAAATGTATCATGTGCTTTTCTACTAGGAGAAACAAATATATCAAAGGATGTTCTTCACCCTTATTTCAGCAGTCCCCAACCTTTTTCGGCACCAGGAACCAGTTTTGTGGAAGACAGTTATTCCACAGACAGGGGCTTGGGGGATGGTTTGGGGATGATTCCAGCATATTACATTTATTGTGCACTTTATTTCTATTATTATTACATTGTAATATATAATGAAATAATTATACAATTCATCAAAATATATAATCAGTGGGAGCCCTGAGCTTATTTTCCTGCAACTAGATAGTCCCGACTGGGGGTGATGTGAGACTGTGACAGATCATCAGTCATTGGATTCTCATAGGGAGCATGCAGCCTAGATCCCTTGCATGTGCAGTTCACAATGAGGTTTACACTCCTATAAGAATCTAATGCTGCCGCTGATCTGATGGGAGGTGGAGCTCAGGTCATAATGCTCCTTGGACCGCCGCTCACCTCCTGCTGTGCAGCAGGGTTCCTAACAGGCCACGGACTAATACCAGTCCCTGGCCTGAGGGTTGGGGACCTCTGCCTTGTTGGACCCAAGCATTGAGCAATGCTTGTAAATTATATGTGTTCAGGAGAATCAGCAACAATACAGAAACATTTGCAAAGCCACTAGTGTACCAAGTACCAGGCTCAGTGGTATGAACTAAGGATTCATAATTGAATAGACACAGTTTCTGCTTTCAAATTGCTCATGTAGTGGAGGTGGGGCATGGGGAAGGTCAAGTCAACAAGGATCTCTGTGGTCTGTGCTGTAAGAATCCACCTATCTTAGTGACTGATGAAATGTGAGATGGGAACAAAAAAGATACAAGAATCTAGGATGACTCCAAGTTTTCCAGCCTGGGCAGGTGGGTGGATAGGATATCGTTAACCAAAACAGACAATGAAAGGACAATAGCAGATTTGAAAAGAAAATATGTTGAGTTCAGAATGCCTGGAAGTTATGAAGGTGGATATATCTAGTAGACAGATACATAGGTCTAGAGATAAGGAAAGAAATCAGGACTGGAATGTAGATTTGGGAGTCATTTATACATAAAATTAAAGCTAAAAAAATAAATTAGATCAGCAGAAAAAAAAGGAGAAGAAAAGCAAATGAAGGAAAAATTCAAGGAAACAGCAGGACTAATAAATGGATTAAGAAACAGGAACCAGCAATGAGTCTGAGGAGGACTGAACAGAGAGGCAGAAGAATCAGATAGAAGTGTTCCTCAATTCCTTTTTTAAAAAAATACAGGGGTCTTACTATGTGGCCCAGACTGAATTTGAACTCCTGGCCTCAAGCATTCCTCCCATCTCAGCCTCCTGAGTAGCTGGAACTACAGTCCTGTGCCCCCACATGTGGCTTCAATTCTTAAAAACCAAGAGAGGAGGCCGGACGCCGTGGCTCACACCTGTAATCCCAGCACTTTGGGAGGCCGAGGTGGGCGGATCACAAGGTCAGGAGATCCAGACCATCCTGGCTAACACGGCGAAACCCCGTCTCTACTAAAAATACAGAAAATTAGCCAGGTGTGGCAGCATGCGCCTTGTAGTCCCAGCTGCTGGGGAGGCTGAGGCAGGAGAATGGCGTGAACCCGGGAAGCGGAGTTTGCATTGAGCCGAGATCGCGCCACTGCACTCCAGCCCGAGCGACAGAGTGAGACTCCGTCTCAAAAAAAAAAAAAGAGAGGAGGCTTACAGAGAAAATGCAATTTATAGTGCCTGATGGTATGGAGAGGCCAGGTGGGAAGGATGAAGACAAGGACCTTCAGCATTAGTGACTTCAGAGGTGTCAATTTTGGTAGACAGGTGGATAAAGGACCTGCAGTGTATTATTTTACTCACCTCAACCCGTGTCTCCTTAACAGCCATCAAAGTTGGGCGTCAACATTACCTTCTAGAGACTGTATCATATGAGCTTTTTCTGACAACCAAAAGTAGCTTTCTTCACTTTCCCTTTTTCTTTCTCCTTTCACCTCCTCAAATACATTGAGGTTTCTTTTTCTCCTATACGATGTATTTATTGTTCTCTTCATTTCTACTTGCCATATAGAAGATGCTGCTATTTCTTGGCTTATTTGCACAGCAAGTTCTCGTAAAAAGAACTCTTTGCTCCTATCTGAACATAAGTTATCTGAGCCAGTGGATGGCTTCTAACAGGTATTAATGAACTTTGTAAATAGCATTCCCAGTAGACCCTTGCTCTACCCACAAGACCGTGTGGCACATACCAGATGATCTACTTAGAACAGTTTTGACTGAGAAGACGAATTGGTGGAAACTCAGAACTAGTTGCAAAATCACATTTCCAGTCTTTGTTTTGCATCCTTTCAAGCAGTAATGCTTATTTTACTTTCATAATGGTGAGGCATATAATGAAGCTAGTCCTGCATGTTGGAGAGGCTTTGCCAAATGCAGAAAAATTACCAAAAATAATTGGAAAAATGATTTTTTTATGAAAATTATTATGTGAATTACATAATCACATAAAATCAGAAGCAAATTGTGATGTGAAGCATGATATAGGTCATAGTAAGCTGTGTTGTCTGAAGGCAGTAAACACAGAGGGATCGGAAAGCTGCTTCATGTGGTATTGGTTGTGTGCCTGTAGGCTTTAAGCTTCAGAGAACTATGTGAAAATTGGTTTGGGGGTTTAGAAAGATGATCATAAATTTAGTTTAGATTGTTGAATTTGAGTTTCTAATCTATCTTGAGAAAGATCTGGATGGAAAACTCTACCAGGAATTTGTAAATTGGAAAGAGAAGGCTGAAGGGAAACGGAAGCTGAAAGAGATTTGAGGGGCTCTGCATGGAATGATGGGATTAGTTCAGATTACCAATGTATAATAAATATACTGTCAGATGAAAGAAGGTTTGCAGAGACTGCTAGGTACCTACCCAATAGCCATTTCCCCCATCTTCTTTAGTAACAAAAAGCTAACTTTTTTTTGAGACAGAGTCTTACTCTGTCTCCCAGGCTGGAGTGCAATGACGCGATCTTGGCTCATGGCAACCTCCGCCTCCTGGGTTCAAGCGATTCTCCTGCCTCAGCCTCCTGAGTAGCTGGGATTACAGACTCCTGCCACCACCCCCGGTGGCTAATTTTTGTGTTTTTAGTAGAGACGGGGTTTCCCCATGTTGGCCAGGCTGGTCTCGAACTCCTGACTTCAAGTGATCTGCCCGCCTTGGCCTCCCAAAGGGCTGGGATTACAGGCGTGAGCCACTGATCCCAGCCTACAGAATGCTTTTAGCTGAGCCTATCACCTCCTGAAATAAAAGACCACATTTCTCAGCCTTCCATGCAGTTGTTGGCCACATGACTAAGTTCTAGCCAATTATTTGTAGGCAGAAGTGTTGTATGGAAAGTGTAAGCCCTATTTCTCCATTTCTCCTTCCTGTTGCTTGGAATGCAGAGGTGATAGCTGACTCTAGCATCACATTGGCCATGGGGTAGACTTGAGGAAGCCATATTTGGTGGACGGACCAAAGTAGAAGTACTTGAATTCTGTTGACTTTGTGGGGCTGTTATATAGCAACTCTGGGCATTCTGTAACCAGATTTCTTTTACTGCAGAGAGTAAATCATGGTGTGTATAAACCACTGTAGTTGGGTCTTGGTTACTTTTAGCTGAACATAATATAATTAATACAAACACAAAGTCAAAAAAAGATACTAAGGAAAAAGACAAAGAAGACATAATCAGAAAGGTAAGACAGTGTATATCAGGGAACCAATGGGGAAGAAAAATGGGAGTGGATCAACAGTATTAAATATTGAAGAGAGAATAATTTTTTTTCCTTTTTTTATTATACTTTAAGTTCTAGGGTACATGTGCACAATGTGCAGATTTGATACACAGGTATACATATGCCATGTTGGTTTACTGCACCCATCGACTCATCATTTACATTAAGTATTTCTCCTAATGCTATCCCTTCCCCAGCCCCTCACTCCCCGACAGGCCCCGGTGTGTGATGTTCCCCACCCTGTGTCCAAGTGATCTCATTGTTGAATTCTCACCTATGAGTGAGAACATGCGCTGTTTGGTTTTCTGTCCTTGTGATAGTTTGCTGAGAATGATGGTTTCCAGCTTCATCCATGTCCCTGCAAAGGACATGAACTCATTGTTTTTGTTTTTTTTTTTTTTTTTTTTTTTTTTTTTTTTGAGACGGGAGTCTTGCTCTGTCACCCAGGCTGGAGTGCAGTGGCGCAATCTCGGCTCACTGCAAGCTCCGCCTCCCGGGTTCACGCCATTCTCCTGCCTCAGCCTCTCCGAGTAGCTGGGACTACAGGCGCCCGCCACCACACCCGGCTAATTTTTTTTTGTATTTTTAGTAGAGACGGGGTTTCACCGTGGTCTCGATCTCCTGACCTCATGATCCGCCCGCCTCGGCCTCCCAAAGTGCTGGGATTACAAGCGTGAGCCACCGCGCCCGGCCGAACTCATTGTTTTTTATGGCTGCATAGTATTCCATGGTGGGTATGTGCCACATTTTCTTCTTGTTTTAAGACAGAGTCTCACTCTGTCGCCCAGGCTGGAGTGCAGTGGCATGATCTCAGCTCACTGCAACCTCTGTCTCCTGGGTTCACACTGTTCTCCTGCCTCAGCCTCCCGAGTAGCTGGGACTACAGGCACCTGCCACCACACCTGGCTAATTTTTTTGTATTTTTAGTAGAAATGGGGTTTCACTGTATTAGCCAGGCACATTTTCTTAATCCAGTCTACCATTGATGGACATTTGGGTTGGTTCCAAGTCTTTGCTATTGTGAATGGTGCCACAATAAACATACATGTGCATGCCTTTATAGTAGCATGATTTATAATCCTTTGGGTACATAACCAGTAATGGGATTGCTGGGTAAAATGGTAATTCTAATTCTAGATCCTTGAGGAATCGCCACACTGTATTCCACAGTGGTTGAACCAATTTATACTCCCATCAACATTGTAAAAGCATTCCTCTTTCTGCACATCCTCTCCAGCATCTGTTGTTTCCTGACTTTTTAATGATTGCCATTCTAACTGGCATGAGATGGCATCTCGTTGTGGTTTTGATTTGCATTTCTCTGATGACCAGTGATGATGACCATCTTTTCATATGTCTGTTGGCTGCATAGGTGTCTTCTTTCGAGAAGTGTCTGTTCATATCCTTTGCCCACTTTTTGATGGGATTTTTTGTTTTTTTCTTGTAAATTTGTTTGAGTTCTTTGTAGATTCTGGATATTAGCTCTTTGTCAGATGGGTAGGTTGCAAAATTTTTCTCCCATTCTGTAGGTTGCCTGTTCACTCTGATGGTAGTTTCTTTTGCTGTGCAGAAGCGAAGAGAGAATAATTATATTTCTTTCTATGCACATTACACTTGTGATAGAAAAATAAATCTGTTATCATAATAGATTATGCATCATTTATTTGATGTTTAAAAAGACCCAGAGCTTGTAATTTTTATTATTTTAAAAGACTTTATAAAATATCTCTTAATTTTCTTTCAACCGAGCCACAAAACTTCATAAATTGTGTTTCATGTTTAAGTTTGACAATAATGACTATGTCATAGAATAGATAGTAGCAAAGAGGCTACAAAAGTATTCCAAGTGTGAAAAATATAATTTACACATATCTAAATAAGTTAATTGTAGAGCTTTCTAATGGATTCTAAACCATATGATCATACTGGATTTTTTTGTTTAGTTTTCAGTGTCTTTATTCTAAGATGGAAAATTTATATCCATCTTATTGACAGTGTTCATTTCCAAAAATGAAGATACTGACTAGAATAGAATTTTATTAAGGGAGACTTTGCAATCACTTAAAATCCAAAACTGGATAACAATCTTATACATAACAAAGAAATGAAGTGTAGGAGATTCTCTCAATCAGCAAATTCCATTTCACAACCTGCTACACTTATGTCTGAAGACATGCAATAACTTTCATGGATTATATATAAAATGGATTATATACAAAATTATTTCATCTTTCCAAGGTCTCCTTCATTACTAAAATATGCTAAGACTTATCCTGAATTCCTTTATTTGGTAGTCTTGCTTATTGAGAAATCCAAGAATCAGGAAATAAACTCCAAAAGACCTTGGAGCAGGTAAAAATAGTACTTAAACACACATGCCTGCACGGGCACCTGTGTACTTTACTTAATAGACGATTTCCTTGAATCTCTCCTCATGTTCTAATTATTCTGGCTTTTTAATATAGTGCTCATAGCAGATTTAAAATAAAATGTATCATCCATGTAAGTGTCATATCATACATGGGTAAAGGCAAAGCTTGGCCAAGAACCCAGTTTGTGTGTGTGTGTGTGTGCGTGTGTGTTTCTGCAGGGTTCTGGCTTTATCTCAAATCTGTCTTCCCGCATAGCTGTAATGTGTCTGTCAGCAACACCCAGTACAAATACCTCCTCATTTATGCCCACCAGATGTCTTTTTTGCTAACTCTCAAGCATGAAAAGGGAAACTGTTTTCTCATAAGCTCCCATGAAATTCTCTTAATAGCTCAATCAGCCCAAATTAAGTCATATGTCCACTGCTGCACCAATCACCATGGTCAGGACAATGTGGTGTCTTAGGCTAACTGGCTTCAGTCTGGGCCTATCCTAGAACTGAGATTTGGAGCCAATTCTACTAAAAATATGTGACTGGAAATTTAGAGAGCTATTAGGAAGGAGGAAGTGAACTTAAGGAAGAAAAGAAAAATTTATTATCAGGCTGTGGAGATACCTTATGGATCCCAAGGATAGGAATGTTCTGGGCCACAGGAAGGAATGGAACTGGGAATGAGTCCATTGGCAATCCTTGGCACTTTTTCACTGCCTCTTATTTCTCCTTCTTGTTAAGCCTACCTTTTCTTTTTTTATTAGAGAGAAAGTGTCCAAACCATGTGATGGGCAGAAGACAGCTTCTCATATTTCCCAAGTTCACATGTTACAATTACAGACACACAGAGAATTTAACAGTCATTCTGGTTCCAGATTTCACATTACCTGGGAAGGAACCTGAATTAGCCTAACAACAGTCAGCTACCCACCCTCTATGCAATTAACCATTCCCAGGAATGGGGTCATTATAAACAAACTTGGCTTCTAGAATCCTACTCCTGTGTATCAGGGAGTAGTTAAAGGGATCACAGGGAGCTAGGCAGCCTTCACACAACGTGTCTATCACAGGCAGTAACTGCTGGAGACCATTACATTGCTGCAAACTGTCAGCAACAAGAGAAAAAGAATTTATGAATCAGATACAGAAATATAAGTGTATGGCACAGAATCAGGACAGACCATTCCATGTGCTCCAATTGTCCATGTTCATGACAATAATTCTGGGTCATTTAATGTTACACTAGCTTCACACTATTGTAGTTAAACTGAAATTTTACACAGTTAAATGTATGGCCATTATTATACTACTTTCTATGACCTAAAGCTACCTTAATTTTGTCTTCTTAACCTCTCTACATTGCTGTTATTCTTTGTTAATACAAATCATGTTCTAAATGATCGTAGTGATTCAGAATTGGTATCAAAAATAACTGAATCATAATGATCGTTTCTAACATGAATTATTTCAACAAACATTTCAGTATCACTAGATAACATGCTTGCCTTCTTCCATAATGTATGCAGTTTTACTTACATAGTTTTGACTGAACTAATGAAGGTGAGTTTTATTCATCTTAGTTCCCAAGGATGCACTTGCCATTAAACTGTTGATAGATTTTCTAATTCCCAAGTTTTGGTGGCAAAACTCAATACACCTACTGAATGAATAGTTTCTTTACATTGAAGTCAGATTCACTTAAGAAGTAATGTGGCTGGGCTGAAGAAACCCTAAGCGCACCCTAAGCACACGGTCCTGGAATTAAAAAAAATAGGCCCAGATATTTATTACCAAAGAGACTCAAATAAATCATACTTATCTGTCAGTGCGACAGGAATGCTGTGAAGCTAGACCCAGGACTGCCTCTATTGAGCCTCTGTTCTGCTTTTCCTTAACTGTTCTAGATTCACAGACCCTTCAGGAGAGGACAGCAGCATGGTTAAAAATGCAGCCCCTAGAGTCAGGAGTCCATGGGAGCAGTTTAAAAGCATGGGCTGAATTAGAATCCTACCTCTTCCACTGAGGATCTTTGGGAAAATTACTTACCTTCCCTGGCTCAGTTTCCTTCTTCATGCAAGAATAATAATACCTACCCCATAACGGCTTATACAAACCCAAGTTAAGAGCTTGGTAAAATGCCCATATTCAGTACACTCCCCTCTATAAATTCTCCTTCGCTTCTTATTCTATCCTAACCTGTTTGCTTTGCTCTGGTCTACATTACCTAACAGGTCTTTGCTTTCTGTTCTTAATGAATCTTTGTATACCAATAAAAGATACCTGAAAAATCTTGCCATATTGAATACCAAATCATTCTTATTTTCTTTTTCAAATATTTTCCAAACAAAACTTTTCTGGAAACCCCATACCTTGGTGAAAGCCTAAGTCTTTTGGTCAATTCAGATCCCTTTCTAAGGAAAAAAGTCCAAATTTCTTTGTGGTAACTGGTGTTTTCTTCTGATCTAAAGACTTTATTTCTGTTTTCTAGAAAGTGCCTAGTAAACCTCTGGTGCTCATATTTTTTAAATTATTTTTAATTTTATGGATACAAAGTCAGGGTAAATATATATAAGGTACATGAGATATTTTGATACAGGCATACATTGTGTAATAATCACATCAGGGTAAATGGGGTATCCATTGCCTCAAGCATTGATCATTTCTTTGGGTTACAAACATTCTAATTACACTCTTAGTTATTTTGAAACACAAAATAAATTTTTGTTTACTATGGTCACCCTGTTGTGCTGTCAAATACTAGATCTTATTCACTCTATCTAACTATATTTTTGTGCTCACTAACTATCCCCTCTTTCTCCCTCCCCCCAGTACCCTTCCCAGCCTCGGGTAACCATCAGTCTACTCTCTATCTCCATGAGTTCAGTTGTTTTAATTTTTAGCTCCCACAAATAAATGAGAAGTTGTGAAGTTTGTCTTTCTGTGCCTGGCTTATTTCACTTAACATAATGTCCTCCAGTTCCATTCATGTTGTTGCAAATGACAGTATCCCATTCTCTTCTATGGTTGTATAATAATCCATTGTGTATATGTACCACGTTTTCTTTATCTAGTCATCTGTTGATGGAATTTTGGTTGCTTCCAAATCTTGACTATTGTGAATAGTGCTGCAATAAACATGAGAGTACAGATATCTGTTACAGATATTGATTGCTTTGCTTTTGGGTATACATCTAGTGGTGGGATGACTGGATTACACAGTAGCTCTATTTTCAGTTTTTTGAGAAACCTCCATACTGGTCTCCATAATGGCTATACTAATTTACATTCTCACCAACAGTGTATGAGAGTTTCCTTTTCTCCACATCCTTGCCAACATTCCTTATTGCCTGTCTTTTGGATATGAGCCATTTAAGTGGAGTGAGATGGTATCTGATTGTAGTTTTGATTTGCATTTCTCTGATGATCAATGGTGTTGAGCACATTTTCATATACCTGTTTGCCATTTGTGTGTCTTCTTTTGCGAAATGTCTATTCAGATCATTTGCCAAATTTTTAAAAATATTATTAGATTTCTTTTCCTATAGAGTTGTTTGAGCTCCTTTTATATTCTGGTTATTAATCGCTTGTCAGGTGGGTAGCTTGCAAATATTTTCTCCCATTCTGTGGGTTGTCTCCAGTTTGTTGGTTGTTTCATATACTGTGCAGCATCTTTTTAACTTGATGTGATCCCATTTGTCCATTTTTTGCTTTAGTTGCCTGGGCTTTTGGGGTATTACTCAAGAAATTTTTGCCCAAACCAATGTTCTAGAGAGTTCTCCCAATATTTTCTTTTAGCAGTTTCATAGTTTGAGGTTTTATATTTAAGTCTTTAATTCATTTTTATTTTATTTTATTTTTCCATATGGCAAGAGATAGGGGTCTAGCTTCATTCTTCTGCATATGGGTACCCAGTTTTCCCAGCACCATTTATTGAAGAGACTGTCCTTTCCCCCATGTATGTTCTTGGCACCTTTGTCAAAAATGAGTTCACTGTAGATTTATTTTTGAGTTCACAATTCTGTTCCATTGGTCTATGTGTCTGTTTTCATAGCAATACCATGCTGTTTTGGTTACTACAGCTCTGTAGTATAATTTGAAGTCAGGAAATGTGATTCCTCCAGTTTCGTTCTTTTTGCTCAGGATGGCTGATATGATTTGGCTGTGTCCCTACCCAAATCTCATCTTGAACTGTAGTACCCATAATCCCCATGTGTCGTGGGAGGGACCTGGTGGGAGGTAATTGAATCATGGGGTCAGGTTTTTTCAGTGCTGTTCTCATGATAGTGAATAAGTCTCATGAGATTTGATGGTTTTATAAAAGTCAGTTCCCTTGAACATGCTGTCTTGCCTACTGCCATATAAGACATGCCTTTGCTTCTCCTTTGCCTTCCACCATGATTATGGGCCTCCCAGCCAAGTGGGACTGTGAGTTCATTAAACCTCTTTTTCTTTATAAATTACCCAGTCTTGAGTATTTCTTCATAACAGTATGAAAATGGACTAATACAATGGCTTTGGCTATTCTGGGTCTTTTGTGGTTCCATATAAATTTTAGGATTGTTTTTTCTATTTCTATGAAGAATGTTATTGATATTTTGATAGGGATTGCATTGAATTTGTAGATTGCTGTGGAAAATGTGGACATTTTAACAATATTAATTCTTCTAATCCATACATATGGAATATTTTTCCATTTATTTGTGTCCTCTTCAATTTCTTACATCAATGATTTATGGTTTTCATCAGACACATTTTATTGCTTTGGTTAATTCCTAGGTATTTTATGTGTAGCTATTGAAAATGGGGTTACATTCTTGATTTCTTTTTCAGATTGTTCGCTGATTATATATAGAAATGCTACTGATTTTTATATGTTGATTTTGTATCCTGTAACATTACTGAATTTATCAGTTCTAACAGTTTTTTGGTTGAGTATTTAGGTTTTTCTAAATATAAGATGATGTTATCTGCAAACAGGGATAATTTGACTTCTTCTTTTCAAATTTTGATGCTGTGTATTTCTTTCTCATGTCTCATTGCTCTAGCTAAGACTTCCAGTACTATGTTGAATAACAGTCGTGAAAGTGGGCATCCTTCTCTTGTTCCAGATTTTCGAAGAAAAGCTTTCAGGTTTTCCCCATTCAGTATGATACTAGCTGTGGGTCTGTCATATATGGCTTTTATTTTATTGAGGTACGTTCCTTCTATATTTAATTTGTTGAGAGTTTTATCATGAAGGGATGTTGAATTTTATCAAATGCTCTTTCAGCATCAATTAAAATGATCATATGGTTTTTGTCATTCATTCTGTTGATAGAATGTATCACATTGATTGATTTGCATATGTTGAACAGTTCTTGCATCCCTGGAATAAATTCTACTTGGTCATGTTGAATAATCTTTTTAATGAGTTGTCGAATTTGGTTTACTAGTATTTTTTACAGGCAATATTGGCTTGTAGTTTTCTTTTTTTAGATGTGTCTTTGGTTTTGGTATCAGGGTAATACTGGCCTAATAGAATGAGTTTGGAAGAATCCTCCTCTCTTCTATTTTTTGAAATCGTTTGAGTAGGATTCGTATTAGTTCCTCTCTAACCATTTGGTAAAATTCAGCAGTGAAGCAATTGGGTTTTGATCTTTTCTTCGCTAGGAGACTTTTATTATGGCTTCAATCTCATTACTTGTTATTGGTCTGTTCAAGTTTTAGATTTCTCATGGTTCAATGTTCGTATGTTTTATATTTCTAGAAATTTATCCATTTCTTCTAGGTTTTACAGTTTATTGTTATATGGTCGTTCCTAGTACTCTCTCATGATCCTTTTACTTTCTGCAGTATCAGTTGTAATGTCTCCTTTTTTATCTCTGATTTTATTTATTTGGATCTTTTCTTTTTTTCTTATTCTGGCTAAAGCTCTTTTGGTTTTGCTTGCCTTTTCAAAAAAACTAACTTTTCATTTCATTTATCTTTTGTGTTGTTTTTTATTTCAATATTATTTATTTCTGATCTGGTCTTTATTGCTTCTTTTCTTCTACTAATTTTGGGTTTGGTTTGCTCTTGCTTTTCTAGTTCATTAAGAAGCATCCTTAGATTGTTTATTTGAAGTTTCTCTACTTTTTTTATTTAGGCACTTATTGCTTTAAACTTTCCTCTTAGTACTGCTTTTGCTGCATCTCATAGGTTTTGGTATATTGTTTTTCTATTTTCATTTGTTAAAGAATTTTTTCAATTTCTTTCTTAATTTCTTCATTGACCCACTGGTCCATCAGGAGCATATTGATTAATTTCCATATGTTTGTATAGTTTCCAAAGTTCCTCTTCATTTCTAGTTTTATTCCATTGTAGTCAGAGGAGATATTTAATGTGATTTCAGTTTTTTTGAATTTTTAAAGACTTGTTTTGTGCCCTAATATATGGCCTACCTTTGAGAATGATTCATGTGCTGAGGAGAATAATGTGTATTCTGAGCCATTGGATGAAACGTTCTGTAAATATCTATTAAATCTGTTTGATCTATAGTGCAGATTAAGTCTGATGTTTCTTTGTTGATTTTCTGTCTGGATGATCTGTCCAATGCTGCAAGTGGCGTGTTGAAGTCTCCAGTGATTATATTATTGGGGTCTATCTCTCTCTTTAGTTCTAATAATATTTGCTTTATATATCTAATAATATTAGCTCTAATAATATTTGCTTTAGATATATATTTATATATGTATCCAGTGTTGAGTGCATATATACTTTGAATTGTTAATATCTTATTGCTGAATTAATCCCTTTATCATTACATAATGACCTTTTTGTCGCTTTTTATAGATTTTATCTTGAAATCTATATTTATCTGATATAAATATAGCTACTCCTGCTTTTTTTGGGTTACCATTTGCATGAAATGTCTTTTTCAATCCCTTTATTTCACTCTGTGTGTGTTTTAATAGGTGAAGTGTGTTTCTTTTTTTTTATTATTATTATACTTTAAGTTCTAGGGTACATGTTCACAACGTGCAGGTTTGTTACATATGTATACATGTGCCATGTTGGTGTGCTGCACCCATTAACTCGTCATATACATTAGGTATATCTCCTAATGCTATCCCTCCCCACTCCCCCCACCCTACAATAGGCCCCGGTGTGTGATGTCTCCCTTCCTGTGTCCAAGTGTTCTAATTGTTCAATTCCCACCTATGAATGAGAACATGCAGTGTTTGGTTTTTTGTCCTTGTGATAGTTTGCTGAGAATGATGGTTTCCAGCTTCATCCATGTCCCTACAAAGGACACGAACTCATCATTTTTTACGGCTGCATAGTATTCCACGGTGTGTATGTGCCACATTTTCTTAATCCAGTCTATCATTGTTGGACATTTGGGTTGGTTCCAAGTGTTTGCTATTGTGAATAGTGCCGCAATAAACATACATGTGCTGTATCTTTATAGCAGCATGATTTATAATCCTTTGGATATATACCCAGTAATGGGATGGCTGGGTCAAATGGTATTTCTAGTCCTAGATTCCTGAGGAATCGCCACACTGTCTTCCACAATGGTTGAACTAGTTTACAGTCCCACCAACAGTGTAAAACTGCTCCTGTTTCTCCACATCCTCTCCAGCACCTGTTGTTTCCTGACTTTTTAATGATGGCCATTCTAACTGGTGTGAGATGGTATCTCATTGTGGTTTTAATTTGCATTTCTCTGATGGCCAGTGATGATGAGCATTTTTTCATGTGTCTTTTGGCTGCATAAATGTCTTCTTTTGAGAAGTGTCTGTTCATATCCTTCACCCACTTGTTGATGGGGTTGTTTGTTTCTATCTTGTAAATTTGTTTGAGTTCTTTGTAGATTCTGGATATTAGCCCTTTGTCAGATGGGTAGATTGCAAAAATTTTCTCCCATTCTGTAGGTTGCCTGTTCACTCTGATGGTAGTTTATTTTGCTGTGCAGAAGCTCTTTAGTTTAATTAGATCTCATTTGTCAATTTTGGCTTTTGTTGCCATTGCTTTTGGTGTTTTAGACATGAAGTCCTTGCCCACGCCTATGTCCTGAATGGTATTGCCTAGGTTTTCTTTTAGGGTTTTTATGGTTTTAGGTCTAACATGTAAGTCTTTAATCCATCTTGAATTAATTTTTGTATAAGGTGTAAGGAAGGGATCCAGTTTCAGCTTTCTACATATGGCTAGCCAGTTTTCCCAGCACCATTTATTAAATAGGGAATCCTTTCCCCATTTCTTGTTTTTGTCAGGTTTGTCAAACATCAGATAGTTGTAGATGTGTGGTATTATTTCTGAGGGCTCTGTTCTGTTCCATTGGTCTTTATCTGTTTTGGTACCAGTACCATGCTGTATTGGTTACTGTAGCCTTGTAGTATAGTTTGAAATCAGGTAGCAAGATGCCTCGAGCTTTGTTCTTTTTGCTTAGGATTGACTTGGCAATGTGGCCTGTTTTTTGGTTCCATATGAACTTTGAAGTAGTTTTTCCAATTTTGTGAGGAAAGTCATTGGAAGCTTGATGGGGATGGCATTGAATCTATAAATTACCTTGGGCAGTATGGCCATTTTCACGATATTGATTCTTCCTATCCATGAGCATGGAATGTTCTTCCATTTGTTTGTATCCTCTTATTTCGTTGAGCAGTGGTGTGTAGTTCTCCTTTAAAAGGTCCTTCACATCCCTTGTAAGTTGGATTACTAGGTATTTTATTCTCTTTGAAGCAATCGTGAATGGGAGTTCAATCATGATTTGGCTCTCAGTTTGTCTGTTATTGGTGTATAAGAATGCTTGTGATTTTTGTACATTGATTTTATATCCTGAGACTTTGCTGAAGTTGCTTATCAGCTTAAGGAGATTTTGGGCTGAGACGATGGGGTTTTCTAGATATACAATCATGTTATCTGCAAACAGGGACAATTTGACTTCCTCTTTTCCTAATTGAATACCCTTTATTTCTTTCTCCTGCCTGATTGCCCTGGCCAGAACTTCCAACACTATGTTGAATAGGAGTGGTGAGAGAGGGCATCCCTGTCTTGTGCCAGTTTTCAAAGGGAATGCTTCCAGTTTTTGCCCATTCAGTATGATATTGGCTGTGGGTTTGTCATAGATAGCTCTTAATATTTTGAGATACGTCCCATCAATACCTAATTTATTGAAAGTTTTTAGCATGAAGGGTTGTTGAATTTTGTCAAAGGCCTTTTTTGCATCTATTGAGATAATCATGTGGCTTTTGTCATTGGTTCTGTTTATATGCTGGATTACATTTATTGATTTTCGTATGTTGAACCAGCCTTGCATCCCAGGGATGAAGCCCACTTGATCATGGTGGATAAGCTTTTTGATGTGCTACTGGATTCGGTTTGCCAGTATTTTATTGAGGATTTTTGCATTGATGTTCATCAGGGATATTGGTCTAAAATTCTCTTTTTTCGTTGTGTCTCTGCCCGGCTTTGGTATCAGGATGATGCTGGCCTCATAAAATGAGTTAGGGAGGATTCTCTCTTTTTCTATTGATTGGAGTAGTTTCAGAAGGAATGGTACCAGTTCCTCCTTGTACCTCTGGTAGAATTCGGCTGTGAATCTGTCTGGTCCTGGACTGTTTTTGGTTGGTAAGCTACTAATTATTGCCTCAGTTTCAGAGCCTATTATTGGTCTATTCAGAGATTCAACTTCTTCCTGGTTTAGTCTTCAGAGAGTGTATGTGTCGAGGAATTTATCCGTTTCTTCTAGATTTTCTAGTTTATTTGCATAGAGGTGTTTGTAGTATTCTTTCATGGTAGTTTGTATTTCTTGGGATCGGTGGTGATATCCTGTTTACCATTTCTTATTGCGTCTATTTGATTCTTCTGTCTTTTCTTCTTTATTAGTCTTGCTAGCAGTCTATCAATTTTGTTGATCTTTTCAAAAAAGCAGCTCCTGGATTCATTGATTTTTTGAAGAGTTTTTTGTGTCTCTATCTCCTTCAGTTCTGCTCTGATCTTAGTTCTTTCTTGCCTTCTGCTAGCTTTTGAATGTGTTTGCTCTTGCTTCTCTAGTTCTTTTAATTGTGATGTTAGGGTGTCAATTTTGGATCTTTCCTGCTTTCTCTTGTGGGCATTTAGTGCTATAAATTTCCCTCTACACACTGCTTTAAATGTGTCCCCGAGATTCTGGTAGGTTGTGTGTTTGTTCTCATTGGTTTCAAAGAACATCTTTATTTCCGCCTTCATTTCGTTATGTACCCAGTAGTCATTCTGGAGCAGGTTGTTCAGTTTCCATGTAGTTGAGCGGTTTTGAGAGAGTTTCTTAATCCTGAGTTCTAGTTTGATTGCACTGTGGTCTGAGAGACAGTTTGTTATAATTTCTGTTCTTTTACATTTGCTGAGGAGTGCTTTACTTCCAACTATGTCGTCAATTTTGGAGTAAGTGCAGTGTGATGCTGAGAAGAATGTATATTCTGTTGATTTGGGGTGGAGAGTTCTGTAGATGTCTATTAGGTCCACTTGATGCAGAGCTGAGTTCAATTCCTGGGCATCCTTGTTAACTTTCTGTCTCCTTGATCTGTCTAATGTTGCCAGTGGGGTGTTAAAGTCTCCCATTATTATTGTATGGGAGTCTAAGTCTCTTTGTAGGTCTCTAAGGACTTGCTTTATGAATCTGGGTGCTCCTGTATTGGGTGCATATATATTTAGGATAGTTAGCTCTTCTTGTTGAATTGATCCCTTTACCATTATGTAATGGCCTTCTTTGTCTCTTTTGATCTTTGTTGGTTTAAAGTCTGTTTTATCAGAGACTAAGATTGCGACCCCTTCATTTCTTTGTTTTCCATTTGCTTGGTAGATCTTCCTCCATCCCTTTATTTTGAGCCTATGTGTGTCTCTGCATGTGAAATGGGTTTCCTGAATACAGCACACTGATGGGTCTTGACTCTTTATCCAATTTGCCAGTCTGTGTCTTTTAATTGGAGCATTTAGCCCATTTACATTTAAGGTTAATATTGTTATGTGTGAATTTGATCCTGTCATTATGATGTTAGCTGGTTATTTTGCTTGTTAGTTGATGCAGTTTCTTCCTAGCCTTGATGGTCTTTACAATTTGGCATGTTTTTGCAGTGGCTGGTATCAGTTATTCCTTTCCATGTTTAGTGCTTCCTTCAGGAGCTCTTTTAGGGCAGGCCTGGTGGTGACAAAATCCCTCAACATTTGCTTGTCTGTAAAGGATTTTATTTCTCCTTCACTTATGAAGCTTAGTTTGGCTGGATATGAAATTCTGGGTTGAAAATTCTTTTCTTTAAGAATGTTAAATATTGGTCCCCACTCTCTTCTGGCTTGTAGAGTTTCTGCCGAGAGATCAGCTCTTAGTCTGATGGGCTTCCCTTTGTGGGTAACCCGACCTTTCTCTCTGGCTGCTCTTAACATTTTTTCCTTCATTTCAACTTTGGTGACTCTAACACTTATGTGTCTTGGAGTTGCTCCTCAGGGAGTATATTTGTGGTGTTCTCTGTATTTCCTGAATTTGAATGTTGGCCTGCCTTGCTAGATTGGGGAAGTTCCCCTGGATAATATCCTGCAGAGTGTTTTCCAACTTGATTCCATTCTCCCCATCACTTTCAGGTACAGCAATCAGACGTAGATTTGGTCTTTTCAGATAGTCCCATATTTCTTGGAGGCTTTGTTCGTTTCTTTTTATTCTTTTTTCTCTAAACTTCTCTTCTTGCTTCATTTCGTTCATTTGATCTTGAATCACTGATACCCTTTCTTCCAGTTGATCGAATTGGCTACTGAAGCTTGTGCATTTGTCACGTAGTTCTCGTGCCATGGTTTTCACCTCCATCAGGTCCTTTAAGGACTTCTCTGCATTGGTTATTTCAGTTAGCCATTTGTCTGATCTTTTTTCAAGGTTTTTAACTTCTTTGCGTTGGGTTCGAACTTCCTTCTTTCGCTCAGAGTAGTTTGATCGTCTGAAGCCTTCTATCAACTCACCAAAGTCATTCTCCATCCAGCTTTGTTCCATTGCTGGTGAGGAGCTGCGTTCCTTAGGAGGAGGAGAGGTGCTCTGATTTTTAGAATTTTCAGTTTTTCTGCTCTGTTTTTTCCCCATCTTTGTGGTTTTAGCTACCTTTGGTCTTTGGTGATGGTGACATAAAGATGGGATTTTGGTGTGGATGTCCTTTCTGTTTGTTAGTTTTCCTTCTAACAGTCAGGACCCTCAGCTGCAGGTCTGTTGGAGTTTGCTGGAGGTCCACTCCAGACCCTGTTTGCCTGGATATCAGTAGCAGCAGCTGCAGAACAGCGAATATTGGTGAACAGCAAATGCTGCCTGATTGTTCCTCTCCTCTGGAAGTTTCATCTCAGAGGGGTACCCGGCCGTGTGAGATGTCAGTCTGCCCCTACTGGGCGGTTCCTCCCAGTTTGGCTACTCGGGGGTCAGGGACCCACTTGAGGAGTCAGTCTGTCTGTTCTCAGATCTCAAGCTCCATGCTGGAAGAACCACTACTCTCTTCAAAGCTGTCAGACAGGGACATTTAAGTCTGCAGAGGTTTCTGCTGCCTTTTATTTGGCTATGCCCTGCCCCTAGAGGTGGAGTCTACAGAGACAGGCAGGCCTCCTTGAGCTGCAGTGGGCTCCACCCAGTTCGAGCTTCCCAGCTGCTTTGTTTACTTACTCATGCCTCAGCAATGGCGGGCACCCTTGCCCCAGCCTCACTGCCATGTTGCAGTTTGATCTCAGACTGCTGTGCTAGCAATCAGCGAGGCTCCGTGGGTGTTGGACTGTCCGAGCCAGGCGTGGGATGTAATCTCCTGGTGTGCCGTTTGCTAGGACCGTCAGAAAAGAGCAGTATTAGGGTGGGAGTCACCTGATTTTCCAGGTGCCGTTTTTTCCCCCTTCCCTTGGCTAGGAAAGGGAATTCCCTGACCCCTTGCACTTCCCAGGTGAGGCGATGCCTCGCCCTGCTTTGGCTCAAGCTCGGTGCACTGCACCTACTGTGCTGTACCCACTGTCCGACAATCCCCAGTGAGATGAACCTGGTACCTCAGTTGGAAATGCAGAAATCACCCTTCTTCTGTGTCGCACATGCTGGGAGCTGTAGATGGAGCTGTTCCTATTCGTCCATCTTGGAACCGCCCCCAGGTGAAGTGTGTTTCTTATAGGCAGCAAATAGTTATGTCTTATTTTTTTCCATTCAACCACTCTATGTCTTTTGACTGGAGAGTTTAGTCTATTTACATTTAATATTATTATTGATAAGTAAGGACTTACCTTTGCCATTTTATTTGTTTTCTGATTGTTTTATGGTCTTCTTTTCCTTCCGTCCTTTCTCCCTTTCTTCCTTTCTGTCTTCCTTTTTGTGAAAGTAATTTTCTCTGGTAGTATGTTTTAATTTCTTGCTTTTTATTTTTTGTGTATTTGTTGTAGTTATTTGAAGTTACCATGAGCCTTGCAAATAACATCTTATAACTCATTATTTAACTTAATTAATCTATTTATTTATTTGAGACAGGGTCTTGCTCCATTGCCCAGGCTGGAGAGCAGTGGGGTGATCTTGGCTTACCACAATCTGTGCTTCCTAGGCTCAAGTGATCCTCCCACCTCAGCCTCCAAAGTAGCTGCAACTATAGGCACATGCCATCATGCCTGGCTCATTTTTGTATTTTTTGTAGAGATGGGGCTTCTTCATGTCAGCCAGGTTGCTCTTGAACTCCTGGTCCCAAACAATCCACCCACCTCAGCCTCCTAAATTGCTGGGATTACAGGCATGAGCCACTGATCCCAGCCATAACCCATGATTTTAAACTGATGACAACATAAGCTTGATTGCAAAAACAAAGAAGCAAAGATGAAAGCTAATACAAACTCTACACTTTTACTTAATCCTCCCTTTAAACTTTTGATTGTTTCATTTTATATTTTATTATACTATGTCTTAAAAGCTGTTGTAGTTATTTTTGATAGGTTCATCTTTTAGTGTTTCTACTCAAGATATGAGTGGTTTATACACCACAATTGCAGTGTTACAATATTCTGTATTTGTTTATGTACCCACTATTACCAATAAGTTTTATACCTTCAGATAATTTCTTATTGCTCATTAACATCCTTTTCCTGCTTAAAATGAAAGTGAAGCAAATACTATGTCCACATTTATGAGTAGGCACCTAGTGATAATGGAGCAAAGCAACTAGCCCTCAGGCAGAGCCTGGTAAGGTCACCATGCTTCACTCAGCACCTGGAGTCTGGCATAGCAAGCTCAGGTGGGCCAGTTTAGAGGGTCTGACTCACATTAACCAAATTCACAATATGCTGATCAGTTCCCAAGGGTCTTTATACTAAAGAGGGAAATTACTCAATAGACTGGATATTTGTAAGTATGTAATTTTTACCAACAGGAGAGTGGCTTCCTTTAAAGTTCAGAGAACCCCTTATTCTGTAGTCCTCTCACAACACTGTCTGAAAGGGCTAATTCTAAAAAATATCTCATCATCCAAACTTTGTGGCTGGTACCCTGAAGAGGCCCTAGTTCAATGTAATGACCTCTGGGCTTCTATTTTGATGTACATGTCACAGCACTATGTCCTAAGAGACATGTTTTAAAGAGGCCTGAGAGAATCGAAGACAAACTATTCATAAAAACATTGATATGAATTTAGATGTATAAATGTGCACATCACCATAATGTGAGTTTAAAAGTAGAGAGAAAAAACATCATGGAGAAAAACAAGTTTTTAAAGCACAATATACAGAATAATTTTACAACTAAAACTTTGTGACCTAGAGCATCAAGCCTGTTAATTCGTCATTTCTTTATCTGCATTGCCCCCCAGTGGTAAAATGGCATTAGTCCTTTGGAGAAATGAGGTAGATTGAGAGTGAAGGAGACAGGCTGAAACCAGAAAGGGGCAACAGGTCAGATTAAAAAATAAAATAGAAAAGAAGGAAAGTTTTTGTTTCCTGGAGCAGTAATCAGGAGAGTTTGGCATGAGAATGTTGGGGAGAGCCCCTAGCACCTGCAGCTTTTGCTGCCCATGGACTTTGGTTAGGTCTCTTACATTTCTTAGAATTGAAGAGGTTTTGCTTTGCTTTGTTTTGCAGGCTTGTGTAGGGTGGGCGTTGTGATACTGAGTCACATTGCTCAGCCACCACTGTACCTACCCTGCACTCCCCATCATCTCAGAGAAATGTAGCCTAGGAAATTGGATGACATGGTCCATAGTATGCATTTAGCAGAGGAGATGTTGGCAGAATAGCTCAGTGGCCCAGAAATGCAGGGCATTCTACCCTTTTCAGCTACCCTGGGGACTCACAGACAGAAGAGGGCCTTTTAAAGAGGGTGTTTGTTTATAATTTATGTCCATCTGTTTTCAATGAGACAAGGAGAGCTACAATGAATATCACAGTCCAAGGGACATTAGAAAAATAAAGAAAGCAAACTAGAAACAATCTTGAGGAAGGAGCAGAAACAGTACAGGGACTTTGGCACAAGGTGATTACCACAACTAAGCATTGCATTTAGTTCTAAATTATGGCTAACGCAAACTGGAAATGCAGGGAATTATATAGTTTCCATTGCCTAGAGCAAGAAAACATAACTGATCTTCAGAGATACACAGTTCTTGGCATTATATGACAAGAGGAATTCCAGAAATTTTAGATCCATAAATAAATATTGCATTGAAAGGTATCCAAATGTATAGTTGATTCTCTTCCATGAGAGCTTGCAGACCCGTTACTACACCTAGTTAGTTCCCCTAACCTCTGGTGAGACCTCTAGTGGGCCATGGAGTTACTGCAAAGTGTACGTGAATCTCGATTCTAGAGGGATTGTTTCAGTAGTGAAAAAATGTTTTGTGCAAATAAATGTACCAATATTTTTCAAAAATATTTAATATGAAGATTATTATAACTAGTAAAATATAAATTTATGTAAAAGAACTGCTAAATTCACATTAGCTTCTAGTTATTACAGATTTTCTTAATTAGAGTCTACTAATAATGCCATTATTTTAAAATTGTATATTACAAGTAGGTCCTTGTGCTTGTAAAGGTTGTAAACCATCACTGGTGCAGACTATCTAGATGGTGTTATTAATCTAAGCGGAGAGGGCGGACACTGCCCACCCCTCCTTAATCATACTCTCAATAACTTTTTCATGTTCTATGATGAGCTCCAAGGAAGGCACTTTGTGCTCAGATGCTCTGGGGCTTTGCTCAGTAGTTAGCTTTGTGGTTTTAGGAGGCCCAAGAGAACTTCAGGGCTTTCCACTCTGAGCACTTTGTTCAGGAAGCTTAAGAGACTTGTTGTGGTTTCGGAAATGACATGCTTGAAGTTGGAGTTCTCACAAACTACTGCTCCTGCTTAAACAGATGGTAGGAAGAAAGACAGCCATAGGGGCTGGTGGCCTGAAAACCGAAGCTGTGGTTGTCTCCACAGGCAACTGTTCTTCAACAAGTTTGCAATTAATTGCTCCACAGAGACATACACACTTCTTTCATGTGGGCAAAGAAAGAACTTTATCAGACAAAAAGCCTCATTTCTCTTAAAACGGGATGAAGGGGAGGAAGTTAGGCAGTCAATCGGGGCAGATTTTACAACAGTGAAAATCACGTTTTTGTTGAGTTCTCCCTTAACATATGGGTGACTCCATGCTGCTACAGATGCTTCGTAGATATTTGTGTTACTGTCAACCGCTGGCTGATGCTCCAACTGCCATAAAGCCCCCAGAGAGGGGGAGGCAGAGCTCCCTCAAGCAAGCCTAAAATCTTAACCTACTGTGGTCTGACTCAACCAGCTTAACTTGGCTGTTTGGGGACAGAAGCTGATGGCAACAAGATTTCAAAAGTAAAAATGGGCATGTGCAAAGCCTTCTAAGAAACAAAGTATTTCAGCCTCACCTGATGCAGTGGTGCCATTAAACAAGCTACCAAATCACCATCGCAAAAACAGACTGGCATATTTGTTAAATATAGTACCGAGGTCACAAATAGTTTTTAGTTATAACTTTAAATTTATATATAGACACATATAACTTTGAATGTCTAGACAAAAATGTCTCTCCCACAGTCTATCATGGCTCCTAAATTATACCATTGGAAATTCATTGATTTGAGCCAAGAGTCTTTTCTGTCTCAGAATGTGAACATTCTGGTGGATGTGTCTTGTAGAAATGGGGAAAATAACAGACATCTGAAGATGGGACAAGGTGCCAGTAAGGAAAATAGAATGATAAAGGAAAATAAAAGGTAAGACAGATAGTTCTCACAGCTTGGAATGTTTGGAATCTATGGTCAGAAACAAGGTGGCCAAAGGCAAAAATCACAAACTGGGCAAGGTTCTGCCGGCTTGTGGCCCAACCTCTCAGCTCCCCTCCTCTTCCCTGCCAGGCCCTCCTCCCCTTTGGCAGACTTGATCTCAAGCTTTAAGCTCTTTTTTACCGTCTTTGCTTTAGCAAACCTATCATATAAAGAGCACTGAACCAAGGAAATGCACATTCACATCTTGATTCTTTGGCTAAGGCATTCCATCTCTTTCCATTTTTCTTGTAAAATGTGGTTATTACTACATATTTATATAGTGTATAGATACACTAAATATATATTATATATTTATATATAGTATATATTTTTTCTTGCATCTTGACATTACTGAAGTCTGGAAACATTTTTGAATGTGTACCTTTTTTTTTTTTTTTTGCACTTTCTCACAGGTTACTGTGAGGGCTGAATGTGAAAAACTTTTTCTAAAGTGTTGGCAATGTATAACCATAGACAAATAAAATGCCCTGAGATCATTCCCTACAGCATCTGCCATCTATGGGATGACGGTCCAAATGATTGCCAGTGACATCTCACAGGTTCCTACATAGCATGCACATGAGGGCTTATAAAGTATAAAGGCTGCTGGAAGATGAATGTTGGTCTTCTGGCAGATGAAGAAAGAGGAAGGTTTGAAGACAGGCCAGCCATGTGGTGCTTCTCAGTATACCAGGTGGATAATCCTCACTCTTCTTCCTGGGCTATTCTTCAGCAATTTTTATAGTATAGCATCTATTGTCTTTAAAGTATTATGGTCAGGGAATGCATGGCGTCAGGCCTACTGGGGATCTGGCTGTGGTCAGCATTCTTAAATTCCAAGATGAATTTCTCAAAGTTAGACAGTAAGTTCTTCGCAGAGTCAGCATTCAAACTTAGAAACCCCTGTGTCCTGTGCAGATAAACATACCTTTGCAGCCAGTGAGTGCAGAGTCAACAAATATTTGTTGAATGGCTGCTATGTGCTAGGTTCTACAACAGCCATCAGACATGCAAAAATGAATACATCCTCCTACAAACTGATAATAGATAGGAGAATGTGCTAAGAGCATGAAGTAGAAATTCACAAAAGAAAATTTCAAATGACCAATAAATGTTTAAATGCATGTAATTCACTAGCAATTAAATAAATTTAAGGCCAGACATGGTGGGTCATGCCTGTAATCTCAGCACTTTGGGGGCTAAGGCAGGAGGATTGCTTGTGCCCAGGAGTTCAAGACCAGCCTGGGGAACATAGCAAGACCCCTTCTCTTAAAAAAAAAAAAAAAAAAAAAAGAATTAACAGATGGTGGTGCATGCCTGTAGTAACAACTACTCGGGAGGCTGTGGTGGAAGGATCACTTGAGGTCGAGGCTGCCATGATCACACCACTGTACTCCAGCCTGGGTGATAGAGCAAGACCCTGTAACAAAGAAAGAAAAAGAAGAAAGAGAGAGGAAGGAAAGAAGGAAAGAAGGAAAGAAGGAAGGAAGAAAGGAAGGAAGGAAGGAAGGAAGGAAGGAAGGAAGGAAGGAAGGAAGGAAGGAAGGAGAGAGAGAGAAAGGGAGTGAAAGAGAAAGAAGTAAATTTAAGTTAAAAGGAGAAACCTTTTTTTTTTTCTCTGTTTGTCAAAGTTTAAAAACATGACTATACTCAGTGTTAGGAGGGTGTGGGGTCACTTTCCTATCCAGTTGATGTTAAAATACTACCTTGCTAGGGGAGTTTGACAATATGCATCAAAATAAAAATGCCTGTCTTTATCTTGGCAATTCCTATTTCAGGAATTTAATCAAAGGAAATAATAGAAAAGGGGCTCAAGGATGTGTATACAAATATTTTCTTTTTTTTTTTTTTTTTTTTTTAAGGGTTAAGTAGCAGAGTTTATTGAAGGAAGAAACAGCTCTGGGCTGGTGCCCCTGGAAAAATAGTAGTAGAAATGCTTATTTAAAGAGACAGGGCCAGCCTCGGTGGCTCACACCTGTAATCACAGCACTTTGGGAGGCCGAGGCAGGGGAATCACTTCAGGTCAGGAATTCAAGACCAGCCTGGTCAACATGGTGAAACCCCATCTCTACTAAAAGTACAAAACAATTAGCCAGGCAGAGGGTGGCGGGCACTTGTAATCCCAGCTACTCGGGAGGCTGACGCAGGAGATTCGGTTGAACCTAGGAGGTGGAGGTTGCGGTGAGCTGAGATTGTGCCACTGCACTCCAGCCTGGGCAACAAGAGCAAAACTCCTTCTCTAAATAAATAAAAAGTGACAGTATACTCTGAAAGATGACACAGACATGGCTGCTCAAGAGAATGAGCCAGCAGCAGATACTGCTGGTGGACTCTTTTTATGAGACTCTTACATGATTTTTCGTGAAGGGGCGTGAGCGGGTGTCACTTGTAAGCATGTTTTGGGAGGTCTCTTTGGGTGAGCAGGCTCTGTGGCTGTATGTACTAGCATGCACGTGGCATGTCTCATTAGCATCTAAAATCTCCACCCACGGGTGTGTTTTTTTTTTTAATTAATTTTTTTTTGCACACAAAAACAATAAACATTTTCTAAAAATACATACAAACAAAAAGATGCGTATCAAACATATTAGGAAGGTTGCACATGGGAAGTCGGGGAATAGAAATAGGTGGGAGTTAAAATAAATGAGAGAGGGACTTTATATGGATCAGTGATAATAACTCAATCCTCTATTTGACAAAGAAGAGGGAGAAGGAAGAGGAAGAAAAAGAAAGTGGGATAAAGGATCAGAAAGGGAGGAAAATAGAAAAAATTAGAGTATGACTCCAGGGTAGACCTGTTTTGTTGTCACTGAGTTGGTTGGTTGGTTTGTCTGTTGTATTTTTCATGTTTCACCAAGTTGGCCAGACTGGTCTTGAACTCCTAGCCCGAAGTGATCAACCCGCCTCGCCCCCCAGAGTGCCGGGACCACAGGCGTGAGCCACCACGTCCAGCCCCCACATTGCTTCTGGCCTCCGTGGTAGACCTCCCAGATGGAGCGGCCGGGCAGAGGCGCTCCTCACTTCTTCCCAGACACGGGGCGGCCGGGCAGAGGCGCTCCTCACTTCCCAGACGGGGCGGCCAGGCAGAGACGCTCCTCACTTCTTCCTAGATGATAGGTGGCCGGGCAGAGGCGCTCCTCACTTCCCAGACGATGGGTGGCCGGGCAGAGGCGCTCCTCACTTCCCAGACGATGGGTGGCCGGGCAGAGGCGCTCCTCACTTCCCAGACGGGGCGGCCGGGCAGAGGCGCTCCTCACTTCCCAGACGATGGGTGGCCGGGCAGAGGCGCTCCTCACTTCCCAGACGATGGGTGGCTGGGCAGAGGCTCTCCTCACTTCTTCCCGGACGGGGCGGCCGGGCAGAGGCGCTCCTCACTTCTTTCCGGACGGGGCGGCCGGGCAGAGGCGCTCCTCACTTCCTCCCAGACGGGGCGGCCGGGCAGAGGCGCTCCTCACCTCCCAGACGATAGGTGGCCGGGCAGAGGCGCTCCTCACTTCCCAGACGATGGGTGGCCGGGCAGAGGTGCTCCTCACCTCCCAGACGGGGCGGCCAGGCAGAGGCGCTCCTCACTTCTTCCCAGACGGGGTGGCCGGGCAGAGACGCTCCTCACTTCTTCCCAGACGGGGCGGCCGGGCAGAGGCGCTCCTCACTTCTTCCGGGACGGGGCAGCCGGGCAGAGGCGCTCCTCACTTCTTCCTGGACGGGACGGCCGGGCAGAGGCGCTCCTCACTTGTTCCCGGATGGGGCGGCCGGGCAGAGGCGCTCCTCACTTCCTCCTGGACGGGGCGGCCGGGCAGAGGCGCTCCTCACCTCCCAGACCATAGGTGGCCGGGCAGAGGCGCTCCTCACTTCCCAGACGATGGGTGGCCGGGCAGAGGCGCTCCTCACTTCTTCCCAGACGGGGTGGCCGGGCAGAGGCGCTCCTCACTTCCTCCTGGACAGGGCGGCCGGGCAGAGGCGCTCCTCACTTCCTCCCAGACAGGGCGGCCGGGCAGAGGCGCTCCTCACTTCTTCCCAGACGGGGTGGCCGGGCAGAGGCGCTCCTCACTTCCTCCCAGACGGGGTGGCCGGGCAGAGGCACTCCTCACTTCCCAGACGATGGGTGGCCAGGCAGAGGCGCTCCTCACCTCCCAGACGGGGCGGCCAGGCAGAGGCGCTCCTCACTTCTTCCCGGACGGGGCGGCCGGGCAGAGGCGCTCCTCACTTCTTCCCAGACGGGGCGGCCGGGCAGAGGCGCTCCTCACTTCCCAGACGGTGGGTGGTCGGGCAGAGGCGCTCCTCACTTCCCAGACGGGGTGGCCGGGCAGAGGCGCTCCTCACTTCCCAGACGGGGTGGCCGGGCAGAGGCGCTCCTCACTTCCCAGACGATGGGTGGCCGGGCAGAGGCGCTCCTCACTTCCGAGACGATGGGTGGCCGGGCAGAGGCGCTCCTCACTTCCTCCCGGACGGGGCGGCCGGGCAGAGGCGCTCCTCACCTCCCAGACGATAGGTGGCCGGGCAGAGGCGCTCCTCACTTCCCAGACGATGGGTGGCCAGGCAGAGGCGCTCCTCACCTTCCAGACGGGGCGGCCAGGCAGAGGCGCTCCTCACTTCTTCCCGGACGGGGTGGCCGGGCAGAAGCGCTCCTCACTTCTTCCCAGACGGGGCGGCCGGGCAGAGGCGCTCCTCACTTCCTCCCGGACGGGGTGGCTGGGCAGAGGCGCTCCTCACTCCCTAGACGATGGGTGGCCGGGCAGAGGCGCTCCTCACTTCCCAGATGGGGTAGCCAGGCAGAGGCGCTCCTCACCTCCCAGACGATGGGTGGCCGGGCAGAGGCGCTCCTCACTTCCCAGACGATGGGTGGCCGGGCAGAGGCGCTCCTCACTTCCCAGACGGGGTGGCCGGGCAGAGGCGCTCCCCACTTCCCAGACCGGGTGGCCGGGCAGAGGCGCTCCTCACTTCCCAGATGATGGGTGGCCGGGCAGAGGCGCTCCTCACTTCCCAGACGATGGGTGGCTGGGCAGAGGCGCTCCTCACCTCCCAGACGGGGCGGCCAGGCAGAGGAGCTCCTCACTTCTTCCCGGACGGGGCGGCCGGGCAGAGGCGCTCCTCACTTCTTCCCAGACGGGGCGGCCGGGCAGAGGCTCTCCTCACTTCCCAGACGGGGTGGCCGGGCAGAGGCGCTCCTCACTTCCCAGACGATGGGTGGCCGGGCAGAGGCGCCCCTCACTTCCCAGACGATGGGTGGCCGGGCAGAGGCGCTCCTCACTTCCGAGACGATGGGTGGCCGGGCAGAGGCGCTCCTCACTTCCCAGACGATGGGTGGCCGGGCAGAGACGCTCCCCACCTCCCAGACGGGGCGGCGGCCGGGCAGTGGCTGCAATCCCAGCACCCTGGTAGGCCAAGGCAGGCGGCTGGGAGGCGGAGGCTGCCGCGAGGCCAGACCACGCCACTGCACTCCAGCCTGGGCAACACCGAGCACCGGGTGAGCGAGACTCCGTCTGCAGTCCCAGTACCTCGGGAGGCTGAGGCGGGCAGAGCACTCGGCGTCAGGAGCTGGCGACCAGCGTGGCCAACATGGCGAACGCGTGCCTGCAGCCAAAGGAGAAAAAGCAGGCAGCGGTGGCGCGCGCGGGCAGTCCCAGGCAGTCCGCGGCGCGGGCCGCAGCGAGCCGAGTAGATTACAGCGTGGGCCACAGAGGGAGACGAAAGGAAGGAAGGAAGGAAGGAAGGAAGGAAGGAAGGAAGGAAGGAAGGAAGGAAGGAAGGAAGGAAGGAAGGAAGGAAGGAAGGGAGGGAGGGAGGGAGGGAAGGGAAAGAAAGAAAAGGAGGGAGGGAGGGAGGGAGGAAGGAAGGCAGGCAAATATTTTCATTGAAGTATTGTTCATAATAACGGTTTCATTTAAATGTTGTTTACAGTATTGTTAAATAGTTTATGGTCCATCCTTTCTATGGAATGCTGTGCAGTTGATAATGTATACCTATGTTAGGATGGTTATCCACAATATATAACTAAGTAAAAACAATGACAGCATGCTATATACAGCTTAATCCTATTTGTTTTTTAAAATGTATACATGCTTATATACATAGAAATACATTTTAAAAATCCTCCAAGATTGTAAACATGAACTAGCCTTTCATTTTTATACTTAGTTCTTTAATTTTTTGCAATGATCTTTGATTACTTTTTTTTTGAGACAGAGTCTCACTCTGTCACCCAGGCTGGAGTGCAGTGGCGCAATCTCGGCTCACTGCAAGCTCCACCTCCCGGGTTCACGCCATTCTCCTGCCTCAGCCTCCCGAGTAGCTGGGACTACAGGCGCCCACCACCACGCCCGGCTAATTTTTTGTATTTTTAGTTGAGATGGGATTTCACCGTGTTAGCCAGGATGGTCTCAATCTCCCGACCTCGTGATCCTCCCACCTCAGCCTCCCAAAGTGCTGGGATTACAGGCGTGAGCCACCACAGCCAGCCTGTTTACTTTTATTATCTGAAAAAAGCATTAAAATACAAATATTAAACACTCTACCCTAAAGGAGATCACATTTGTATATTCAGCATATTTTTTCAAGTTGGAATGTGAGTTGTCTACCAAGTCTAGAATCTACAGAATTGATAGCACTAGCAAAGCTGTGAGACTACCCCTCTTTTCAAAAACCTAAGCCCAGTCTCATGAAGAGAGCAGGGAATCCAGAGACGACCTGCCTCCAGTCCTGTTCTCAGCACTTTTCTACCTAAGAGAAATCAGACCCAGGTGATGTAATCATTTCTCTTGAGCAGGGAAGGAACTAAAGTTTACTAGGAGGTTCTTAACTTCTAGGCACTCTGCTGGATCCTTTTATATCCTCCACCCATGAGGCAAGTATCACTAGACAAAGTAACTGGTCGCAAATTGCACAGCTAGAAATTGGCAGTCATGACTCAAATTTAGCCCTCTGATTCCAAAACCTATGCTATTTCCCTGGGTTCCTTACTATCTGCTTTTTTGTGTTTACCAATATAGATGCCTGCTTCAGTGTGAAATAATCTATGCATTAAAATTTGCACTTAACTGAGTCTTCCTTAGAAGCGTCCTACAGTGGGCATATGCCTGTCATAACCTGGCTTTCTTTAACTGGCTAGTGACTCATATATTCTTCCATCCGTCTATCCATCCTTACATATATCATCTGCATTCATCCATCCTTTTGCCTAGAATTTGTTAAGAGCAATATAGTTTATAGTTTAAAAGTATAATCCATAGAACCCAATTAGCTGGGTTCAAATTGTGGCTGTACTGCTTAGTAGATAAAATGGACAAGTTGCTTAAAAACTTTGTGCCTTCTTTTCCTACAAAATGGGAACGATAACAGTACCTACCTCATAATGTTGCTGTGAACATTAAATGAGTTAATCAACGTAAAGTACTTAAAGCAGAGCCTGGCGTGTAATAAGCACATCACCCCCATCATTATTGTTAATACCATGCACCAGGTACTGGGCTAGATGCTGAAATTTCAAAATAGAACAAGATAGGGTTTCTGCCTTCAGGGAGCTTATAGTCTAGTGAAAGAAATAGATACGCCAATACCATACGGGCAGAGTGTTGTGCTGGCAGCACTGGCGAGGGTGGGGCCAAGGGGGGCTTTCCAGGGAAGATGTTGTCTAATCTAAAGTGAACCCAGCAAATGTGGGAAAAGCAGGGACCAAGGCCTGGAAACAAGGATGTGTGGCCAGCTTGAGGCACAAAGTGGTGGAGAATTACTGAGGTGCAGAATGCCGGAGAGGTACTGGGGAGATGGAACTGGAGAGGGGATGTCAGCTCTTGTTCTTTGGCAACATTTTTTTTTTTTTTTTGGAGACGGAGTGTCCCTCTGTTGCCCAGGCTGGAGTGCAGTGGTGCAATTTCTGCCCACTGCAACCTCCACCTCCCAGGTTCCAGTGATTCTCCTGCCTCAGCCTCCCAGGTAGCTGGGATTACAGGCACATGCCACCACACCCAGCTAATTTTTGTATTTTTAGTAGAGACAATTTTCACCATGTTTGTCAGGCTGGTCTTGAACTCCTGACGTCAGGTGATCCGTCCACCTTGGCCTCCCAAAATGCTAGGATTACAGGCATGAACCATGGTGCCCAGCCCTTTGGCAACTTTTATAAAGTCCCCTGAATCTAATGCACCTGACCATACTCCTCCTTTTCTTGCTTTTAAACTTTCTCCCTATTACAGCCCTTAATTATATCAGACCTAAAAGATAAGGTCAGGATCATAGGCAAAACCTCTCCTTTCATTATGCATTCAGTTTCTGTGGTTGACTAACTGAATGTTCCAGCTACACCTGTGTCTGGAAACTTCAGCATATTTAGAGTCTCAGACCGTGAAAGTGGGATCCAGAGTGTCCCAGGCTTTGGGGAAAACTGACTTCCCAGGCATCTGAGTATGGCAGGCTTTTCTGCACAAGCTGCCGCCCAGTACACAGAGCAACATCATATGCTGGGGGCCATACCCCTGCCTTCAGCAGAAATCACAACGTGCCTGCAGGGCAGGCTGACCAGCTTAGGCAGGCAGAGTTTATTACAGTTCTTATATTGTCCTTCTCAAAAATAATTATGTTCCAAGGACGGAATGAGAGTGATGCAACTCTACTGACTCTGAGTTTTACAAGTCTGTCTTAATCAGTCTCCAGGATTGCTCTCCCTCTATTTCTTAATTCCCCTTTAAAGTGTCAAGTAGTACATGTTTTCAGATTATTCAGCTTTAATTTATGCCCCATTCATCAAGAAAATTGTGTATTTTTAATTTTGGTCTTCAATCATTGCATTCCACAGGTTCTCTCTGTGTAAAATGTAGTTAGGCCGAAAGATTCTCATTCTATTTTGAGATTCCGTTAGGGTGCTCACAAAACTGGTTACCATTTTCCAGAAACGGTTCAAACCCTGTTACCTATATTTATCTTCAAAAGGACTTTTGTAGTTTTATCATAATACCCTTGGTGTTTCTCTTTTGGCTTCAGCTTGCTTTCTGTTTTTTGGTGTAACATCCTCCATTGTGTATTTTTGGCAACAGAGCTAGTCTGAATCAGTCTTCCTTTCATTTCTGAGGCAAACCGGTGATTCATCTTTAGCATGGGAACCACTTTTACAAACACGGCTGTTACTGTTTTCTGTCACTGAGGTTTGAGTTAGGAAGATAGATCAAGGAAAGTTGTCTCAAGAGACATTCAAGTTTGCAATTCGTTCTTCATGGTTGCTGCTGTCTACAGCACCCAAAAGAATGTCAGTGCAGGTCAGGTCCCTTTGGCCTGCCTTTGACACCACCCCTGCTTGAGGGGGAAGTTGAGATGTGTGGAGGAGGATGGGCTGAAAGTTGCATGGAAAAGTAATAAAATCATGTGCCTCCTCATGTGCTATACTGAGAAGGGCCTACCATCACCTATATTGTATCCCTGCCAAAAATGTTTAATCTGAACCTAATGGTGAGGAAACAATTGGGCACATTCAAATTGAGAAGTATTTTGCGAAACAGCTGGCTTAGGCTCTTCAAAAATGTCAATGCAATGAAAAACAACAACAATAAAAACTTGGGGAATGGTTCTAGATTAGTTCTCAAAATGTAGGCCCTGGACTAGCAGCATGGGTATCACCTAGGAGCTTATTGGAAAAGCATAATCTCAAACCCCACCACAGAACTATAGAGTTAGAATCTACATTTTAACAAGATCCGAGGTGATTTGTATGCACACTCAAATCTGAGAAGCTCTGCTCTAATATACAATTATTATTCAAATTGTCCCAATAGTCTCAGCAATATCCCTCTTTGCTGTTCCCTGCCCTACACCCTCCGCAAGTCTTAATCTAGTCAAGTATCTCACATTACATTTAATTGTCAAGTCTCTTTTACTTTAGAACTGTGGCTCTAAAACTTTAGCATGCATCAGATTCACTTGGAGGGTTTGTGGAAACACAGATTGCCACCCCTCCCTCAACCTTATTTCTTAGTGGTGGTGTTAGTTGCTGTTGACTCTGGGACCACACTTTGAGTACCAAGATGTCAAATAATAGTACATATTATTTCAGTGTTAAATTTCTAAGTGTAATAATCATGGTTATATAGGAAAAGGCCTTTGTCCCTAAGAGATTCTTGCTAAAGTATTTAGGGATTAAGTATCATGATATCTACAACTAACTTGTAGATCAACTAACTTTGATTCTGTAAAACAAAGAAACAACTAGATGGATGGATGGAGCATGGATGCATGGAGTGGATGGATGGATGTGATATGGACAAGCGATAGGGAAATACCAGATAGGAGGGGGTGCTTCCCTGGCAAAGGTTCCACCCTCAAGCCTGAAGACCCATGGCCCTAAGTGGGAACAGCCATTTCTGTTTTCATGCCCAAAAAGTTGCCTTTCAGCTCACCACACCCCCTATCCTGTACCCCGTACCTATATAAACCCCAAGATCCAGAAGCAGAAGAGCAGATGAGGAGATAAGGAGACAAGCAAATGGCAGAATGATGTGGCAGAGAAAGAGAGAAGAGAATGTCTGAACACCAAGAGGAGTTTGACTGGGGGCGGTTGGAGAGAAGTTCAGCCACTGGACAGCCAAACTCCAGGGGAAGATAATCTTCCCACTCCATCTCCCCTTCCAGCTCCCCATCCATTGTGCTGAGAGCCACCTCCACCACTCAATAAAACCCCACATTCATCCTTCAAGCCTATGTGTGACCCGATTCTTCCAGGATACTGGACAAGAGCTCAGAATACAAAAAGCTGTCACAGTGGCCCTCTGCCCTTGAGAAAAAGCAGAGGTGCATTGAGCTGGTTAACACTTAAGCCATCTGTGGACAGCAAGGCTAGAACAGCATTGTAACACTGGGGCCACAGGCACTCATCTCTAGACACTACTGTGGTACCAGAGCCCAAAGCACTCACCCCAGCTCTTGCACCTGCCTGTCTGCATGCTCCTCCATCCTGTCAGGGGTTTGAGCAGCGAACAGGCAAGCCACACCCCTGTCACACGTCCTATGAGGGAAATCAGGGAACTCTCCCATTTCAGGTGGATGAAGAATAGATGGATAAAACAAATGTGACAAAATATTAACAATCAGTGAACATTAACATAGATGAACAATGAACATAGTGAACAAAATAGTTGAGGAAACAAATAAACAAACTGTGGGGGAGGAAAACACCTTTTCCTCTACCCTCTTAGGCTCACTGCCCAGGACTCTGCAAATTAGACTGCTAAAAGACAGATTGACAAGAGAAAAGTCACACATATTTTATTTTATGTTAATTTTTACATAACAAGGGGACCTTTTTTAGAAAAGAAGTGAAGACCCAAAGAAGCAGGTCTGGGAACTTATATGGCATTTTAAACAAAGAACAATACATTGCAAGATATGTGACAAGAAAAGAAAAGGGCTTGGGGCTTCCAAGCACTGCAACCTGTGGGTAGGTAAATATGCAGGGGAAACTAATGGAAGATGAAGCTATCTTAGCAAGATTTGTTTGTGCAGGTCCACCTCAGTGCTGACATTCTGTTTTCTTCAAGGTCATGGTACTTTTCTGGGAGAAGAGATTTATGGCAGTCCTTATTTCTCAGGAGTTTCTGCTTTTACTCAGGTAAGGGAAGCTCTGGGAAGCCTTCTTTCTGCATCTGTTGAATCCCAAATGTCTTCAGCTCCAGATAATTTTTATGCTTAAGTGGCATATTTTAGTGCAGCATATTCTGATCCTCTTCAAAACAGTGTCGACCTAGAGGTTGTAGATTTTATGTGGAGTCTGGAAAGAGCAGTGTTTGGGTGGATCTGATTTGCAACTCCTCACTGCTTAGTGAGCAGTGTATAGTACGTGACCCAATAACCAGCCCTATTATTTTAACCTGAAGAGCTGAATCAAAGCTGGTCTTGTAGGTAGTGTTTTGTCCCATAATGACCAATGGGAGGGGTAACAATATTGAACTGATTTCACTAATATTAAGTCTTCAACCAACATTTTCTTACCATTTGTTTATGGGTCAGGAATATTTGACCCTTGCCATCTCTGTCCAGTCAGCAACCATCCATGGGTGTTTAGAGTAGGCAGTGGGAGGGGTGTTCCATTAATCACTGAGATGAGTAGGTCAAAGCACCCTGGTCTAGTTGAGGAAGGAATGCAGATTCTGGTTCTGGCAATGCCAATTAAGAGGTAATGTTGTCAAGGCAGGTTACTTAGGCCCTTTGGCTTGGTGTTTCCATGTCTGTAGCCTGATTGTTGGACTAGAGCAGGGATTTTCAAGTTGTGTTTTGTGAACCTTCCGAGATTCCCTAAAGATACCTCAGGGACTGGTGGAAGGAGTGGGGGGTACCTGTTAGGAAGGTTTGGGGGGAAGGTTCCTCCCCTACTCCAACCACACATAGTGAACCATTCACCCCTGTGTGGTGATAGCAGGTGGGACACTGATGGGAGGAATAAGGTGGTGGAGTGGGGAGAGAATACAAAGAAAGGCAGGGTGCTCCTTGGCCACATATGAACCACCTCATTCCTGTGAAAGTTTATCGAGTGCCTCCTAGTTCAGGCCAGACATCCTCATGAAGACTGAAGAGGTGGCCAAGGCAGCACAGGGTCCAAGGACACAAGGCTTCTTAGAGGAGGTATTTTTCAGTCAGATCCCCAAAAGCAGCTCCAAAACCCATGACTGATTCTAAGGCTGGTGTATGCCCTGTCTTGCTCTCCATAGCAAAAAGAGAGGACTCTTTTCATGTTGCCACTGTAAATGCCCTATGTGAGCTACATGCTTCAGTAAGAAATGCCCAGTATCCCTTGGCACCAGCCAAAATTTGCCTTAAATTGTGAACTAATTCATTTTTTGTTGAATTATTTCACTGTTGCTTACACTTAGCTATAATTCTAAACAAACAACTTTGCCAGTGAGCTGTAATGTTTACACTGACCATAACCCAGTTTCTAGATGTCCAAATACTTTCTTAACAGCACCTCCAGCCACAGCATACTGTCCCACCAGTCAGGCGAGGTCTGCAGGCCAGGTCCCCTACAGGAAGACATGGCAATGCTAGCTAAGATGTCTTGGGTTAGGCATCTGTTTCTCCCGTGCATGCAAACACACACACACACACACACACACACACAGTAACTAGATAACTATTAGTCACCAAGGCATAAACTTTAAACTCTGAAAAATATAAACTGACACCACATTCCCTATTGTTACAAGTTTAGTCCAGCAGTTAGTCCCACTTTTGCTTCTATAGGAACTAGGAAATAAACCCTAATCACATTGGTGACCCACAGTCTCAGATACTACAGTAGGCAAGAGTTTGATATTACTTTTCTTTAAAATCACATATATACACAAGCATACGCACACATAAACAAGCCTCATATTAAAGATTTCTTCTTGGATTTGCATTCACTTCCTCTGTATCCACTGTTGCACTTGCTTCTGGTCACACTGATCTGCCACAGTCTTGCATAAGTCACTTAGCCTTTCTCAGCCTTATCATCTCTATTTATAACATGAGAAAGTTTGCAAGTTCCTGAGGGGCCGTGCTGTCTTTGGCCTAATTCCGTGCCATGTTCTCTGCCTAGAAGCCTGCACCACTCTCCAAGTTTACCCCTCAGGAGACATTTGGCAATATCTAGAGACATTTTTGGTTGTCACAACTTTGAGGAAAGGGGATGTGACTGACATCTAAGTAGAGGCCAGAGATACTATTAAACATCCTATAATGCAAAAGTAAGCCCTTACAACAAATACTTATCTGGTCCAAATGTCAATAGTGCCAAGGTTGAGAAACCCTTTTCTAGACCTAGTAATTCCTACAAGTTCTTTACCTTGAAATTTAAATGTCACTTCCCCCAAAGACCCCTGTCTAATACCCTAAACTGAAGAAAAAGCTATCAGAGCACTTGTCCCCATATGCTGTAATTGTTCTTTACCCCATTTTTTTCTTTTTAGAAGATGAAGGAATATTTCTTGTTTAGTGCTTTATTTCTCTCTCAAGCTTAGCACATAATGTAGCAGAATAAGCAGAATAGATGGATGGATGGTGTCTTAGTCCATTTAGTGTTGCTATACAGAATAACTGAAACTGGGTAATGTATTAAAAAAAGAGAGAGAGGTTTATTTAGCTCAGGATTATACAGACTGGAAAGTTCAAGGGTATGGCCCTGGCTTCTGATGAGGTCTTTCATGCTGGGACATAACATGGTGGAGAAGGTCAATGGAGAAATAGACATGTGCAAAGAAGACACAAAACCCAAGGGGAATCGTTGGCTTTATAACAAACCACTATTATGGGAACTAGTTCAGTCTTGCCAGAGTGAGAACTCACTACCATGAGAACAGCACCAAGCCTTTCATGAGGGATTTACCTCCATGACCCAAACACCTCCCATTAGGCCCCACCTCCCAACACAGACACATTGTCATCTAAGACTCCAGGCAAGCTCCTTTAGGCTATAAGCCTGTAAAATAAAAAAATAAGTTACAGTTAATCATTATTGTACAACATTGGTTGGAACTTCACGGGTCCACTTATACATGAATTTTTTTCTGCTTCTGCCACCCCAAGACAGCAAGGCCAAATGCTTCTCTTCCTCCTCTTCCTCAGCCTACTCAAAATGAAGGATATTGACCTTTATAAGAATGAAGGATAAAGACCTTTATGAGTATGAAAACCTTTATGATGATCCACTTTCACTTGATAAAGAGTAAATGTATTTTTTATTCTATTATTAATAAATATATAATATAATTTGTTATAAAGAATATAAAGAGTAAATATATTCTTTATTATTTTCTGAATAACATTTGCTTTTCTCTAGCCTACTTTATTATGAGAATACAGTATATAATACATATATAAAATATGTGTTCATTCACTGTTCATGTTATTGGCAAGGCTATTATAGTTAAGTTTTGGGGGAGACAAAAGTTATATGTAGATTTTTGACTCTGCAAGGGGTCAGCACCTGAACTCACACATTGTTCATGGGGTCAACTGTATTTACTTCCAAAATAAAATGGTTGTATAGGCATTGGGTAAACATTCCCATTCCAAAAGGGAGAAATTAGTCAAAAGAAATAAATGACAAGCCCCACACAAGTCCAAAACCCAGAAAGGAAGTCATTAAATCTTAAAGCTCCAGAATAAACTCTTAGATTCCATGTTTCTCATCCTGGACTCAATGGTGCAAGGGGTGGACTCCCATGGTTTGCTGGTTGTAGCCTACATGGCTGCTCTAATAGGCTGGAGTTAAATGTATGTGGCTTTTCCAGGCTATGGCTGAACACAGCCAGTGGCTCCACCACTGTGGGGTCCTGGCTGTAGCCCCACCTGTATGGCTTCACTAGGCATTGCTGTGGTGGGGACTCTGCAGCAACTCTGACCTCACATTTCTGCTCAGCATTTCCCTAGCAGTCGCACTCTGTGGTGGCTCCACTCTTTCAACAAATCTCTCCCTGGGCCCACAAGCTTTTCCATTCAGCCTTTGAAATGTAGGTGGAGAAAGCCACACTTCCATAGCTCCTGCATTCTGTGAGTCTGCAGACTTAGCACCACATGGAAGCCATAAAGGCTTACTGCTTCAGCCCTCCAGAGCTACAGCCTGAGCCATGTGTGGGGCCATTTGAGACATGGCTACTCTAGCTCAAGCAACCAAGATGTGGGGAGCAGTGTCCTGAGATAGTGTAGGGGTGTGGTACCCTGGGGACTGTCCCCCAAAACCATTCTTTCCTTTCAGGACTTTGGAATCATGATGGGAAGGGTGTCTTCAAAGATCTTTGAAATGCCTTTGAGACCTTTTTCCCATTGTTTTGATTATTAGCACCTGGCTCCCTTTTGTCAATGCACATCTCTATAGCAAGCTGTAGCTGAGTCACACCCTTGGATTCCTCTCCTGAAAATTCCTTTTTTATTCCAGTCACATAGCCAGGCTGTGAATTCTCCAAGTTTTTAATACTCTGCTTCTCTTTGAATTTTAAATTCTGTCTTTAGGTCATTTCTTTGCTGCCATAACTGAGCATAAGCTGTTAAAAGTAACCACACGGCTTCTTGAGTGTTTTGCTGCCTAGAAATTTCTTCCACCAGATATCCTAGTTCACTGACTTAAGTTCAGCCTTCCACAAGGCCCTAGGCATGGACACAATGCAGCCAAGTTCTTTTCCCTGGTGTAACATTGGTGACCTTTGCTCCAGTTCCCAATAAGTTTCTCCTCACTTCCGTTTGAGACCTTGTCAGAAAGTCCTTTACTGTCCATGTTTCTATCATTATTTTGGTCATGACCACTCAGCCAGCCTTTAAGAAGTTCCAAACTTTTTCATGTCTTTTTGTCTTCTGAGCCTCCACCACAATCACCCTCAATGCTCTGTTCATGGCAATACAGACTTTCTAGCCTGCTCTTCCATACTCTTTCAACCTCTGCCCATTACCCAGTTCCAAAGCCACCTATTTTTATAGCCACACCCATTCCTCAGTACCAATTTTCTGTCTTTGTCTGTTTTGTGTTGCTATAACAGAATACCTGAGACTATGTAATTTATGAAGAGGCTCATTTATGCCATAGTTCTGCAGGCTAAGAAGTTCAAGGGCATGACCCTGGGCTCTGGAAAGGGTTTTCATGCTGTATCATTAAATGGTGGAGAAGATCAAAGGGGAAGTGGACATGTGCAAAGAAGAGAGGTGTCCTGGCCTTATAACCCACTCTGGAAGGAACTAATTTAGTCTTGCCAGAGTGAGAATTCACTACGACAAGAATGGCACTACATCATTCATGAGGGACCTACCTCCAAGACCCAAACACCTCCCACTAGGCCCCATCTCCCATTACTGTTATATTGGGAATCAAATTTCAGTAAGAGTTTTGGTGGGGACAAACAATATCCAAACTATGGTGGATGGATAAAGTATTATTAGTTTGCTAGAGCTGCTATGAAATGCCACAGGGTGGGTGGCTTAACCAAAATAAATTTATTTTCTCACAGTTCCAGAGGATGGAAATCCAAAATCGAGGTGTCAGCAGGTGTTATTGATTGAATGTTTGTAACCTCCAAAACTCATGTTGAAACTTAGTCCCTGGTGTGGCAGTATTACAAGATTAAGAGGTGGGGCCTTTAAGAGGTGATTGGGTCATGAGGACTTTGATCTCATGAATGGATTAATTCATTCTTGGAGTAATGAATTAATAAATTATCATGGAATGGGACTTTTGGCTTTATAAGAAAAGGAAGAGAGACCTGATCTAGCACACTCAGCTCCTTTGCCATGTGATGCCCTGTGCTGCCTCAGGACACTGGAGAAAGTCCCCACCAGGAAGAAGGCTTTTACCAGATGCAGTCCTTTGTTCTTGAACTTCTCAGCCTCCATAGCTGTAAGAAATATATTTCTCTTCTTTATAATTTGCCCAGTTTCAGGTTTTCTGTTATGAACAACAGAAAACAGACTAAGACAGCAGGTTTAGTTTCTTATGAAGCTTTTTTCCTTGACTTCCAGATTGCTGTCTTCTCAGTGTGTCTTCACAGTGAGCATTTGGTACCACTTTAGAGCCTGACTTTTCTACGTCCATCCAAATGTCTCCTTCTTATAAGGACACCAGTCAGATTGCATTAAGTCCACCCTAATTTTTAACTTATCACCTATTTTATCTTAATCACCTCTTTACAGGCCCTATCTCCAAATATAGTCACAGTCTGAGGTACTAAGGGTTAGGTCTTTAACATATAAATTTGGGGGTGGGGAACACAATTCAGCCTGTAACAGATGGATTTTCATTATCTCTGACATTCTGAGGTTCAACTCCTTAGGAATATGTCTTAATTCAAGACAATTCTCCAGGTCTCTTCCCAGTACTAGCAGCTTTTCTTCAACAATCTCTCCACTTTTTATTTCAAATAACTGAGGACTGTGAGATTGGCAAATAAAAATTATCTGTTGTAATCTTAGAGCTGACATCCTTAAAGAGATTATCAAAGGCAGACATCAATCCATCGTTGAATCCTGCCTCCCCTACTTACAAACTGTGTGATCTTGGGCAATTTCAGTTTCTGCTCTGAAAAATGGTATGATAATTATATGAACCTCCAAAAGATAGTGCTAGGATTCAGTAAGATAATACATAAAATATGCCTAAGATAGTGCCTGGCACACAGTAAGTATTCAGTGAATGTTGCGGGGGTGGGGGTGTTTGGGTGTTTCAGCTATTGAGGTTTTTTGTGTGTGTGAATTACACATTTTTTCAATATCACAGTAAAGTTTTTCTTTCACATTAGTAAAAACTTTGATATTTTCAAGCCAAAACATATTTTGCTTTCTAAGTCTTTCCTTTTAGTTGAAGTTACAGATAACTTAAGAAACCAAATTGTCATCAAGTTTTTACTCACAACTCCTACCCTGATACTCTGTGTAACCCCAACTCTCAGAAGCTAATGATGGGCTAATGGAAAAATGAGAGGAAAGAGTTTTTTTAGGACCTAGATCCCCTCTGTCAGCTTCATCATCTCCCTCTCATCCATCCCAGCATTCAGTCCTGCATTAATCTTGTAGATTCTTGTCCCTTGCTGTCTCTTAAATATTTCTCCTTCCTGACAGGCTCATCTCTCCACCTTGGCTGAGACCCTCACCACTTCTTCAGTACCACTTTAGAGCCTGACTTCCCTGATCCTGGACCATGTACCTTCACACCCATACCCTGACTCTGCCCTCAGTTTGATTTTGCCAAAATATAATGCCTCAATGGCTTCCTCTAGCTTTCAGGATAAACTTCAAACTACTTAATCCATGAGCCCTTTCCAATTTGACCCCTGCTTTCTTCTCTAGCTTCTTCCTCTCCCTGCCCCTCCCTCTGAAGGCACTGTGCTATTTCACAGGTCTGTCCCTCTCCACATGTCACACTCTCTACTTCAAATCCCCTTCCTCTGTCCTTCACCTAGTCAACTCCTGCTTGTTCTTCAAACATCCACCTCCTCTAGGAAGCCTTCTTTACTCTCTAGTCTCCAATAGTAGCTTTTATTTATTGAGGAAAATTTGTATACAATGAAATGCACAAATCTTAAGTATTAATTCAAGGAGTTTTAATGTATACACACCCATGTAACCACTACCTCAATAAAAATATAGAAAAATGTTTGTGCTCCTTCCCAGTCGATCCTCACCCCCATCATTCATAAACACCCACCCCACCCTCCTAATTTCTACCACCACGGATTAGTTTTGCCTATTCTTCAACTTCATATAAATGGAATCATGGAATCACACTCTTCTGTGTCTGTTTTCTTTTGCTTAATATAGTGTTATTGCAATTCATCCATGTAGTATGTTACAGTAGTTCATTCTCTTTTTTAAAATTGCTGAGTAGAATTCCATTGCATGAACATATTACAGTTTGGTTAAACATTCACTACCCTATTGATGGGCATTTGAACTGCTTTTACTTTTTGGCTATTATGAATAAAGCTGTTATGAACACTGCTAGCATTTTTTACACATCTATGCTTTGCTCTTGATCTTAAGAGAAGAGTTTAATATCTCACCATTAAGTTTAGTGTTAGCAGTAGGTTTTTTAAAATTTTCCTTTATCAGAATGAGGAAGTTTTCTCCTTAGTTTGCAGAGCTTTGTTTTCTTTTTAAATGATGAAGAGGTGCTAAATATTTTCAAAAATTCTTTTGCATTTATTAAAATAATAATGTTTTTTCTCCTTTATTCTATTTGTATAGTGAATTAATTGATTTTGAATGTTAAACAATCTTTGCATTCTTTGCATGAATCATAGTCATGATTAATACAATTTTATGTATTGCTGGATAAAACATCAATTTAAAAGTATTTTTTGCTTCTATGTTTATGAAGGATATTGGTCTCTGATTTTCTTTTCTCAAAAGATGTACTTAAGTTTTGGTATCGGTATTCTGCTGACCTCATAAAATAAATATGGAAGTATTCCCTCATCCTTTGTTTTCTAGAAGAGTTTTTGTAAACTTGATATCATTTCTTTAAAAAACGATCAGTATAATTCACTAGGGAAGCCCTGGGCTGACAGTGTTCCTGTGAGACTGTTTTTATTATTATTATGAACTCTATTTCTTTAATAGATATAGAGCTCTTCATGTATTCTATTTTTTTCTTGTATCAGTTTTAGTAAATTTATCTTTCAAAGAATTTGTCCATTTTATCTACTTCTTAAAATGTAAACAAATTTTTAAAATTATTTTAAAAATTATAAAATTAATTTTATAATTGGTTATCTAAACTTCATTTTTTATTTGTCAGTCTTGCTCGGGATTTGTCCTTTATTTATTTTTTGAGACAGAGTCTCTCTCTGTCACCCAGGCTGGAGTTCAGTGGCACGATCTTGGCTCACTGCAACCTCCCTCCCAGGTTCAAGAGATTCCTGTGCCTCAGCCTCCTGAGTAGCTGGGATTACAGGCACATGCCACCACATCCAGCTAAGTTTTTGAAATTTTAGTAGAGGCGGAGTTTCGCTATGTTGGTCAGTCTGGTCTTGAACTCCTGGCCTCAACCGATCCGCCCTCTTTGGCCTCCCAAAATGCTGGGATTACAGGCATGAGCCACTGTGCCAGTCTGGATTTGTTGATTTTATTCATCTTTTCAAAGAACATATTTTTGGCTTTTCTTAATTTTTTTGTTTGTTTTCTATTTCATAGATTTCTGCTCTTTTCCTTATTTTCTTCATTCTACTTCCTTCAAGTTTATTTTGCTCTTCTTTTTTTAGCTTCTTAAGATGGAATCCCAGTGATTTTAGACCTTTTTTTGTATTACAAGTATTTAATGCTAAAAAGTTCCTGTACAGGACGCGTGCGGTGGCTCAAGCTGGTAATCCCCGCACTTTGGGAGGCCGTGGCAGGCGGATCACGAGATCAGGAGTCCGAGACCAGCCTGGCCAATATGGTGAAACCCCGTCTCTACTAATAAAAAAAAAAAAGCCGGGCATGGTGGCTCACACGCCTGTAGTCCCATCTACTCGGGAGGCTGAGGCAGAAGAATAGCTTCAGCCTGAGAGGCAGAGGTTGCAGTGAGCCAAGATCATGCCACTGCACTCCAGCCTGGGCAACAGAGCAAGACTTTGTTGAAAAAAAAAAAAAAATAATTAGCTGCATCCCACAATTTTGATATGTTGTGTTTGTATTATTACTAATTCAAAATATTTTCTAGTATCTTTTGCGATTTCTTCTTTGACTCATGAGTTATTTAGAAATCTATTTCTTAATTTGCAAATACTTAGGACTTATCTAGCTATCTTATTATTAATGATTTCTAATTTAATTTCATTGTGGTAATAAAACACATACTTTGAGATTTTGAAATTTATTGAGTTTTATTTTACGGCTGAGAATATGACCTGTCTTGCTGGTCATATTCTTGAATGTTCTATGTGCAATTATAAGGAATGTTTACATTGAAGTTGTTGTTAGTGTTCCATAAATAGTAGTTAGAGCGAGTTGTTTGATAGTTGTATTAGTCCATTCCTGTGTCACTATAAAGAAATACCTGAGGCTGGGTCATTTATAAAGAAAAGAGGTTTAATTGACTTACATTTCTACAGGCTGTACAGTGCTGGCATTTGCTTCTGGTGAGGGCCTCAGGAAGCTTACAAGCATGGCAGAAGGCGAAGTGGGAGTAAGCATGTCACATGGTGAGAGAGGAAGCAAGAGAGCAAGGGGAGAGGTGCAACACGTTTTTAAATAACCAGATATCATGTGAACTAACTGAGCAAGAATTCATTTATCACTAAGGGGATGATGCTAAACCATTCATGAGGGATCTGCTTCCATGAGCCAGTCATCTCCACCAGGCCCCACCTCCTACATTGGAACCATATTTCAACATGAGATTTGGAGGGGACAAATATCTGAACCGTATCAACAGTGATATTCAAATATTCTGTATACTCGTGATTTTTTTTTTTTTTTTGTCTAGTTGGTCTACAAATTACTCAGGGAGGTGTGTTAAAAATTGTCAATTATAACTGTGGATTTGGTTATTTGTTCCTTTAGTTTTTTCAGTATTTGCTTCATGTATTTTGAAGCTCTGTGTTAGATGCATACACACTTATAATTGTAATGTATTCCTGATGAAATGATTCATTTATCATTATGAAATGTTCAATGTTCATCTCTTTCACTGGTACTACTTCTTGCTTTGAAGTGTATTTTATCTGATATTAACATTAGAACACACATTCTAATACTTAACGTTTTTATCACGTATCTTTTTCTGTTCCTTTAAACCTACCTATGATTTTATATTTAAAGTGTGTCTCTTGTAGAAAGCATATAGCTGTGTTTTGTATTTTTACAAAGTCTGTTTCTGCTTTTTAATAGTGTTTAGTTCATTTTCATTTAATATTATTAGTTATATGGTTGGATTGAAGTCTATCATTTTCCTGTGTGTTTTCTCTTTATCCCATCTGCTTTTTATTCTTGTGTTTCTTCTTTCCTGCCTTCTTTGGGTTAATTAAATATCTTTATTATTATATTTTAATTTCCCTCATATTTAAGTATTCCCTCCTCTTTTTTTTTGAGACAGAGTTTTGCTCTGTCACCCCGGGCTGGAGTGCAGTGGCACGATCTCATCTCACTGCAACCTCCACCTCCTGGGTTCAAGAGATTCTCTTGCCTCAGCCTCCAGAGTAGCTGGGATTACAGGCACCCACCACCATGCCCAGCTAATTTTTGTACTTTTAGTAGAGATGGGGTTTCACCATGCTGGCCAAGCTGGTCTCGAACTCCTGACCTCAAGTGGTCCACCCGCCTCGGCCTCCCATAGTGCTGGGATTACAGGTGTGAGCCACCATGCCCGGCCTGGTATTCCTTTTTTAATCCTTTTGAGCTACTACTAGGATTATGATATAAATTTTTAATTCATCATAGTCTGTGTAGAGTTAATTTGTACCACTTCATGTTAAATTTAAGAATCCTAAACAATGTAATTTAATTTAACACTACTCCATCTTGTGTGCTGTAATTATAGATTTTTTATAATCTCTACAAGAAGATGTTATAACTTTAATTTTTGGCATTAAACAGTTACTTGTCTTTGAAGGAAATTTAGAGAAGAAAAATGATATCATTTAATATTTACCCATATATCAACTATTTCTATTTTCCTTTATTTTTTCCTGTATATCTGAATTTCTTCTGAGATCAGATGCCATTGGGCATGTTCAGGGTGATATGGCCATAGACAAATTTCTATCTGCTATTATTTCCTTTAGTTTGAAGAACTTCCCTTAATAGTTTTTGTAGGAAATCTATTCACTTTTAAAACTTTTTTTGAAAATACATGTATTTTGCCGAATTTTTGAAGGATATTTTTATTGAATATAGAATTTGGGGTTTAGTTTCTTTAAGGCATGCTAAGGATGTTTTTTCATTGTCATCTTTTTAAATGTTTTATTAATATCTCCTCAAATTTGTTTTATCAGTTTTTTCATTTTCTTCTGTCTTTGTTTCTGATGAGAAGTCAGATATCATTCTCATCATCTTTTTCCCGTAAATAATGCATCTTTTTTTCTCTTCTGGATGCTTTAAATTTTTTTCACTTCCCCATTGGTTTTACCAGCTTAACTATGGAAGGCATCATCTTCTTTGCATTTATACTGCTTGAGATCCTCTAAGGTGCTTAGGTCCACACATTAATGTTTTTTACCCAATTTGGAAATTTTTTGGCCACCATTTTTATAGATTTTTTCTGCTTCATTATCTCCCTTCTTTCCCTCTGGGACTCCAATTTCACATTTTAGACCAGTTGATATTATTCTGTGTCCCGAAGGTTCTAACCACTCTTCAACTTTAATTCTCTGTGTTCTTCAAATGGGAATGTTCAAATATATGTGTACAAGTCCACTGACCCTTTATTCTGCTATATTCAACCAATTAAGTCCATCCAGTGGTTTTTTTACTTCTGATATTATACTCCTTGGTTTTATAATTACCACTGCTTTTATAATTTCTGTGTTTCCTAAGACTCTCATCTATTCACTCACTATAACCATTTTTCCTTTAAGCCCTTGAGCACATTTATAATACTTGCTTTAAAGTTATTGTCTGCCAATACCAATCTTTGGATTATCCTGGGGTATGTTTCTCTTAAGTGCTTTCTATACTCATATTTTCCTATTTCTTTGTATGCCTATTATTTTTTGTATACTGATATTATGCATGATACATTATAGAGATTGCAATCTGTTATCTTTCTCTAGAGATGATGCTATTTGTTGTAGTAGGCATTTAAATTACTGGCTCATCACTTGAATTTGTGGAGGCATGATTTCACATTTTTGTTAGGATATGTTTGTTTTTGTTTTGCTTTTAGTCTTAGGATTAATTCCTATGTCTTGACTGCTAAGGACTAGCCTCTGTGGGGTTTCAGTGGAAAGCCCAAGGTGTTTACCAAGTCTCTCTGACTTGATGGGAACTATATGCCAACTCTATCTACACTGAAGTGAATACCAGCTGAAATCTCTGCTGAGCCTTTCAGATAGTGCTGTCCATTGGGCTCCTGAAGTCTCTCTTGTCCATGCACAGTTCAGGGACTGTTCAAGGATTTCAGGCAGTTTATGGGCAGGTTTAGAGGCTCCCTACTCCAACTTTCTCCCTCAATTCCCAGCTACTCTGCCACCCCAAACTGTGTTCTCCGATCCCGCAAATCAATACACTGAAGGCTTCTGCTTGAGTTCTGGTTTCCCTACATCTCATGGATTGGAGAGACCCCCAAGGCAAAAGTCATGTAAATGTAGCTCTCACTCATTATGATTTTCTTCTTTCAGTAATCAAACTCTTCACTTTTTGCCTACTTTTCACTGTTCTTGGTGGGTGAATTACAAATAGTGGCTTTTCATATTTTATTTGAGGCTTATTGTTGTTATTTGTGGGATAGTTGGTCTAAACTACTTGACCGTTACCAGAATCAGAGCTTTCCCATAGTATGTCTTTTAGAGATGGGTCTCACTACGTTGCCCATGCTGAACTTGAACTCCTGGGCTCAAGCAATCCTCCAGTCTTAGCCTCCTGAGTACCTGGGACTACAGGCATCCACCACCACACCTAGGTACCCATAGTAGTGAACATTCACCTATCACAGAGTGTGCCACACTGTGCTGTAATTATGAATTTTAATTGTATGTCTCCCCCACTAGACTCTAAATCCTTTCCAGCAAGATCAATTTTCTGCAGTAGATTCCAGACCAGAAAAAATAGAGGACATTACACCAAATTCTGTATGTTTTAATATGGTACCAATCTCGTGCTTGACAAAATGATGTTTTCTGATCATCAAAGGAACATAAACAGTACAAACCACTGTGGGATCTCAGAATGTTTGACTCAGTGTAACTCTTCTACATGATTAGGGGCTTTTCTGCCATTTTCGTGGTAATGGAGCCTCACTACAAAGCATGTATTCAGGGAGTGGGCTCTATATCTGGCTCTGTAACCTGCAAGAGGCCAGCCTACTACTGCTAAGACCTAATGCTCTAAGTTGACTGGTAGGCTTCATAAACTGACCGGGCTCATTTTACAAAGAGTGGGAAGGGGATTCTACATTCTTGTTTTCTACAGTTGGTTAGCCAGAGAGGATACTCCTAGAGGGGGGTTACACCTTAATTTCATTTAACTAGGGGTTTGGTGAGGATCTGAATACCATCATTCTTTTATAAAAGTTGTGTGAAAGATAATTTAAAGTATGGAATTGAGGAGTCTATGAATTCAGCACTCTTCAGTTGTAAGTGACAGAAATACAGTTGAAACTGGCTTAAATATAAAAGGGGATTTTTTTTGGCTCACATAAATAGGTTAGTGGTGAACCTTCAGGCACAATCTATCTCCCTTTCTCTTACTCGGCTTTTGTCTGGACTCAGACAGCATTCCCCAAAGAATGATAAAGATGGCCACTGGTACTGTAGCCCAAATCTCATCAGCTTAGCAACCCCAGTAAGAAAATAATATCTCTCTCTAAATAATTACAAGAAATGGCATAGAAAGTCTTCCCATTGCTCTAGCTTGTGTTATGTACTCACACCGGGAGCTGGGGATGGAGTGAGACCAACCCCAGTTGACCACATAGACTGATAGTTGAGCAATGAGGGATTTGCAAAGAAAAAGAGGGGTTCTGATAATGGAAGAAGGAGGATAGATGTTAGGCAGACAAAAACAAAGGGTTTTGGTTTTTTGTTGCTTTTCAACAGAGAAAAAGAAGTTACAACATTAAATGTAGAAGCAACAGAGGCTAGACTAGAAGTGAGCAGAATCAAGAGATAAAAGACACTAAATAATGCAGAAATAGTTAAAACATTGAGACTATATTGAGGAAACCTATATTATGCAGAAAATAATGATAAACTTTTGGAAGAAGGAAGTATGATCAAAGGCAGCTGTAAAAGAAGATTTAATTTATGTGTTTAATTAAAATGCTGCAACCTCAAATTTTTCTTCTGTGGCAAACACTAGGAACATTTTTTAAAATGACTTCTTCATTTATTAAGAAACTGTGTATTAAAATACAATTCAATGGGGCCAAGTTTGTAGAAAGGAGGTTCTCACATGGGCTATTTGTCGTGAAAGAAATTCCCTAAGTGGGATGAGCTCGTGAGAATTCAGCACAAGCTATTGTCACTACAGGCAAAATAAGTCTGAAAACAAGCTTCTACATTGTTGAATGTGTAAACACTTTATAAGACATTTTCCCATACCTTATTCCATTTTATCTTTGTGAACATTCTATGATCTTAGAAAGGCTGAATTATTACAGCTATTTCACAGATGAGGAAATCTGCAGCATGTTTCTGGCTTCTTCGCAAATGAAGGATAAAGCATAACAATTTCCCGGATAAAGAACTAAAGAGAACCCTGACTAGATTAAGGTCACGTTACCAAGAGCCAGTGACCAGCATTCTGCCAGTTTCAAGATCCTGCGAGGTCCCTTCTCTGCTGTTTCTGTGTGAGCAGGTCCATCCCGAAAGGTATATCACAGCATGTTTCAAACAGTCCTGTTCTTCTTCACACTTAAGTTCTGTGGGTCCAAGAAGAAATGATTTTCCTGGCCCTGAGGCTCCTTTTAGAACTGATTTAGGTAGTGGAAATCTTTGTAAAGTCCAGGATAGAAAAGGTGGAGAATTTTTTTTAGAATTTATATTGTTTGCTTTTCACCGGGTACGGGGTGACAAGGTCCTGATGTTCTTAGAACTGGGTGTCTGCATTTGCGTTGTTTCAATAGGTGGCAGCATGTCCTCTTCTTTAAAAGGTATCTTTTTTAAAGGGCATAGTGAAAGCTTCTGTTGGGAAATGAAAAAGTGACAATAAGAGAGACAAATAGGAAATGTTCCCTGTGACACACTGTACATATATTGCTCATAGTCACAACTCAAGTCATTTAACAGGTTTTGATCCATCAGTAATAACTTTAGAACAAAAGTTGTATCATGACACTTCTACTTCAAACTATAATGCCGCTTAGGTCTCTCCTCACTGGGGACTCAATATATTGGAAAAGTTTTGGGTAAGCAATGTGAAGCACTTTCCCACACGCCATTTTGTCAATGATTCTATTTCCATCTTGGCCGCACCCTTTCCTTGTCTACCTTCTTCAGTGTGAGCAGCTCCCATCTCTCTTCTCCCTTCAGGATGGATTTATTAATCAACAGGTGTAAATATTTTAATTCTCTTCGCAGTGGAGTTTCTCCCAAAGGGACCCTCCAAGGAATGTTTGGTTCTCACTGGGTCAAACAAGAAAGGGAGAGGCTTACTAGAAGCTTAGAAACTGTCAACTGCCCTATGTTCCAATAATATTGAAAGAAGTTAGCCAGCTTGCTTTAGGCAGACAGTAAGGGAAGGGTCCCCTAGAATCTCTGACCTGTCCTACAAGTGTTTATACCAGATGTTTTGCACAGATAAGGGAGCTTGCCTAAGCATGCCTGCATTGGAAAATTCCATTCCTTAACACAAGTGCAGTAAGGGAAACAAATCAATATGGAGCGGCTCAGTCTAAGGGCCCGCATGCGCACTGAAAGGACGGGGTAGCGCCTCAGGAATTCATGCCATAAGCTGGGATATTTAACTGTGAAGGAGGCAACCGGCTTTCAGGACCCCTCTCTTTGCTGAGAGCTTTCCTTTTGCTTAATAAGTTCTACTCTGCTCACTCTCTTGGTTTGGCGCACCTAATTTTTCCTGGTTGTGAGAAAAGAAGCCAGACCTAGCTGAGGTAAGGAGCAAAAATCCTGCATTAATATAAATATCCCTATCTGGGAGAATTTATTCAGTTTGTGGCATGGAAGTGATGGCTGCCCTGGGGTAGAGGTTGGTTGGTCAGGAGGAAGTAGCAAGTCTTCTTGGTATGTAGGATGTAGGGTACACATCAGTAGTATTATGTTCTCTCACTTGAGCACTGACTCTTCGTGCTGCAAGTATATTCATCTGCGTAAACTGGACTCCTTTAGGTTAAATGGGCTTAAAGACAAATTGTGACCAAAAAAAGAAATAATCTATATAAAATATATATAATAAATATATGTAATTATACATAATTTTACATGAACAAATATATCCTAACTTTTCTGAAACTCCATTATGACAATATAATTTATCTTTGCCTTAAGCCCTCTTATTTTAAAAATAAACTTTCTAAAGGAAAAAAATGCACTCCACCTGCCCAGCTCTCCTTGGATTCTTTTTATCAGCTCTGTATGCTCATCCCCCAATCTTCTGCATGCTTTGATACCAGCTTGTGTTTGGGACACTCAGAGGATTGCCCTCTCTTTATTATGCAATTGGTATGCACTGGAGCAGCCTCTTCAGAATTCTGAAGCTTGGTAGAGGTGAGTGGCTAGTGTGGGAGGACAAAAAGCCCAGCCCCTTTGTCTCCAAGCACAGCTGACAACTCCGCAGGGCAATTTGTTTTTTTTTTTTTTTTTTTTTTTTTTGAGACGAAGTCTCCGTCTGTCACCCAGGCTGGAGTGCAGTGGCGCGATCTCGGAATTTATGCTCTGAGGATCCCACAGGATCAGGCTGAATCTGGGGAGTCACCTAAAATCATGCCCTGGCTTGGCTTTCCCCTTCCGTATCCTGCTTTTCTCACTCAATTACTGATTTATCTGGGAGCGTCTCCTTAGTAAATCACAGGCACCTGAATCCTTGACTCATCATCTACTTACCTATGATGTGTGAGGAACTTGACCTAGGACACTTACTGTTCTCTCTCTCAGATTATTTTTTTTTTTTTGTAAATCAGTTTTGGGGAAATTACTTGAATTAAGATTATAAGGAGCCAGATGTAGTGGCTCACGCCTGTAATCCCAGCACTTTGGGAGGCTGAGGTGGGCAGATCAGTTGAGCCCAGCAGTTCAAGACCAGGCTGGGCAACATGGTGAAACCCTGTCTCTACTAAAAATACAAAAATTAGCTCCACATGGTGGCACTCATCTGTAGTCCCAGCTTCTTGGGAGACTGAGGCAGGAGAATCACTTGAACACGGGAGGTGTAGGTTGCAGTGAGCTGAGATCACATCACTGTACTCCAGCCTAGGTGATGGAGCAAGACCATGTCTCAAGAAAAAAAAAAAAAAAAAAAGATTATAGGGGAAAAAACACATATACATATACACACACACAAACACACACAAAAAACCCTTTCCTCCCCAAACTGACCACTTCTCGGCCATCTCTCACCAGGAAGATGGTGACATGATCAACGCTAGTTTATTAGGAGATATACCTAATGCTAAATGACGAGTTAATGGGTGCAGCAAACCAACATGGCACGTGGATACATGTGTAACAAACCTGCACATTGTGCACATGTACCCTAAAACCTAAAGTATAATAATAAAAAAAAAGAAAAGAAAAAAAAGAAAAAAAAAATCTTAAAGTTATTCTTGTTGACTGAAGTACCACAACTTAGAATCCTGTGGCAACTGCTGGGTTTTTACCTCACTGTCTTCCCAGTTATCACCTAGCCAATTGTTTTCCTTCTCCATAGCCTTCTCCAACTTCTGCTGTGTGTCATTTATCAGATAGAACTTTTTAAAAAACACTTTTCCATCATTTATTTTCAATTTTTTATTGAAATATAACATACATAGAGAAAAAAATGGTATTAATCATAAGTATACAACTCAACAAATACCATCTTCTAGGTCAAAAAATACAACATTACTAGTACCCCAGAAGCACCCGTTTATACTCTCTCTCAACTTATTGATGTGTTCAATTCCATTATATGATTGTTCCACAATATTTCATTTTGAGAGAAGGTAGAGACGAACTCCTTTAGAGACTCATAAATGAATGTATAGATGCTTCGAATTTTCTATTTTTGTAAAGGGGGAGGAGATATAATATGGAAGGGTGTTCGTTGTATGATTGGAAAACATGGAGGTATTTTATTTGCCAGAAGAATTCTAGACAATATAAACCCAGAAGTTTTCTATAGGAAAATATTTTTGTTAAAATTTTAATGATAAGTGGAAGAACGTTTCCATTTTTATCTTTCAAGTTTCATACTGCTGAAGGCCAGTTTCAAAAATAAAGAAGAGGTGTGGTTACATCTGATAAGAGAATGGGGGAATATTTGCAGAAGATACAAGATATAGAATAGGAAGAAGTTATAAGGGAAAAAATCAATAGCACACAAATTGCATAATAAATAGAAGGCAAACTGTGTGTTAGGAATGAAAACCCTGTGGGAGACCTTCATTGCAGAACCCACCAATTCTTTCTGCAAATATTTAATGAGTTTTTTCAATGTTGAGGACATTGGTCTAATAGCCAGATATACAGCAGTGAATAAAAAAAGACAAAAATTCCTGTCCACATGGAACTTGTATTCTAGTGGAAGACAGAGACTATAAACACATAAATCGTTAAAATATATGTGTCCAGGGTGGTAAGTGCTATGAAGAAAAATAAAGCAGAGGTGTTTGGGCAATTTAAAGTAAGGTGGTAGTGAGGCAAGACCTGGTGGAGAAAATGACATTTGAGTAAAGTCATAAAGGAGGTGAGGGAATAGGCCACATGGACATTTGGCAGGAGAGCATCCAAACAGAGGAAATAAAAAGTGCAAATGCCTTAGGAGAGAGTGTTCCTGTAATGCTGGAGAACAGGAAGAATGCCAATGTGGCTGGAGTCAAGTAAAAAGAGTGAAAACAAGGTTAGAGAGGCTGGAGGTGGAAGAGATGCGACCAAGTAACCCTTGTAGGACTCAGGTTTTACTCTGAATTATATGGGAAGTATTGGAAGATTTTGAGCTGAGAGGTGGCATACTCTGATTGGTTTTTAAAGGGACCATTCAAGTTGTTTTGTTGCAGATAGATTTTGGCAAGGGGCAAGGACAAAAGCAGGAAAACTATTTGGGAAGGTGACCTGGTTTGGATCTGTGTCCGCACCAAATCTCATGTTGCATTGTAATCCCCAGTTGGGGGTGGGGCCTGGTGGGAGGTGACTGGATCACGGGGGCGGAGTTCTCATGAATGATTTAGCATCATCCCCCGCTTGGTACTGTATACTCCCCCTGCCCCCTTCTCCTGCTCCAGCCATGTGAAGATGCCTCCTTTGGCTTTGCCTTCCACCACGAGTAAAAGCTCCCTGAAGCCTCCCCAGAAGCAGATGCAGCCATGCTTGTATGGCCTGTGGAGCCATGAGCCAATTAAACCTCTTTTCTTACAAATTACCCAGCCTCAGGCATTTCTTTAAAGCAATGTGAGAACAGACTAATACAGATGATATTACAGTCATCTGAGTGAAGGATTATGGTGGCACCGACAAAGTAGAAGCTGGAGGTGGTGAGAGAGGATTTTAGAAACATTTTGAAAACAGAACTGACTGGCTTTGGTGAGAATTAGATTCAGCATGTAAGAGGGAGATGTCAAGAAAGACATCAATGAATAAATCATGTGTTTTGTGTTTAGTTCAATTTAATTTTGCCAACAATTGTTTTCTGCTATATGTTATTTACTGTGTATGAGGCACTGTGCTTGCCTCATATACAGTAATTTCTCTTTCCATTTCTCTGGAAAGAGAAGCTGACATATAAATAAATCAATCTGCATATGCTATATTAAGTCTAATAATCAAAGTATACTCAAGTTCTGAAAGTGGGAAGGGGTCAACACTGTCACAGAAATACAGTAAGATGGCAATGGAAATCCTTTGAGAAGAATGATGACTAAGTTGAATACTGTTGGACACCTGAGTGTTTTCTTTTCTTTTTCAGGTTATGTGTATATTTTTTCTTTCTTTTTTTAAATTTTACTTTAAGCTCCGGGATACACGTGCAGAACGTGCAGTTTTGTTACATAGGTATATGTGTGCCATGGTGGTTTGCTGCACCTATTGACCCATCCTCTAAGTTCCCTCCCTTTACCCCCCACCCACCAACAGATGCTGGTGTGTGCTGTTCCCCTTCCTGTGTCCATGTGTTCTCCATATTCAACTCCCACTTATAATTGAGAACATGTGGTGTTTGGTTTTCTGCTCCTGTGTTAGTTTGCTGAGGATGATGGCTTCCAGCTTCATCTATGTCCCTGCAAAGGACATAATCTCATTTCTTTTTATGGCTGCATAGTATTCCATGGTGTATATGCACCACATTTTCTCTATCCAGTCTATCACTGATGGGCATTTGGGTTGGTTCCATGACTTTGCTATTGTAAATAGCGCTGCAGTAAACATATGTGTGCATGTGTCTTTGTAGTAGAATAATTTCTATTCCTTTGGGTGTATACCTGGTAATGGGATTGCTGGGTCAAACCTGAGTGTTTTCTAAGCATTACAAGGGGATGGAGGAATAATATTCTAGGGAGAGGTCACTGCCAGTGTGAAGTTACAGAGGAATGAAACAACATGGTGTGTAGGGAACTAGAAGCAGATTGGATTGGCTGGAATGTGAAATCCAAGGTGAAGAGAAGCTGGGAGCTGAGTGCAGCATAAGGAAAAAGGACTTACCTGCCCTGCTTCAGGCCTAGGCTTTGTTCTAGAGGAGAGCTAGTGAAAGATTTTAAATAAGGGAAAGTTGTGATCATGCTTACATTTTATCAAATATCACTCCAGGGGCCATGTGGAGGTGGATTGGAGAGAGTAGATGAGATGCTAGAAATCCAGTTGGAAGATATTTTAACTATTGCAACAAGAGCTGAGAGCCTGAATTAAGGTGATGGCAGAGGTAGTAGAAAGAAATAATGAATTTAAAAGATAGAAATAGCAACGCTCAGTTAGTGTTCATGGTTATAGTGAGTAAAGGAGAAGGCAGAGTCTGGGAGGCTAGGAGGATGTAGTCCCCTCAATTAAGTTTAGGGAACTCTTGAAAAGGAGAAGGTCATGGAAGTGGGAGAAAGTGAAGAGATCAATTTTAGCATGTTGAGATGAAGAGCCTGGGAGATAAAGAGGACATCTCCAGGGAGCAGTTGGGTATATGGCCCTGGGAATTAGCAGAGAAGTCTAGCCTTTAGCTATAGATTTAGGAGTCAACAGCATAGAAAGGGTATTTAAAAGAACAGGAGCGCATTTGACTATCGAGGAGGAAGGCTTAAAGTGAAAAGATGGCCAGAAACAGAATCCTCAGGAACATCAACTTCTAAGGAGAGGACACAGGAAGGCAAATCAACAACTGACACTGAGTATGTATGGTCAGAGAGTAAGACCTCAGCCAGACAAAAAGGGGCCTCCAAAGTCATAAGGAAAAGGGAGGGGGTTGTTGAGAGTAGCAAAAACCATGATAAGATCAAGTAAGCTAAGGACTTAGATACAATGTGAATTGGTTATTAGGAGGTCATTGTTGACCAGAGACAGAGCAATTCCAATGATACAATGACAATGTGTGAGATGGGTACAAATCAGATTATAGTGGTTTAATTAGTAGATAGGAGGTGAGAGAGTGAGAGACACATGTATAGACTATTCTTTCAATGAGCTTGACTGTGAATATGAAAATTCCTTTCCTGCACACAGGTGAGGCTATGCCCAGGCTGATTGGGGACCGGAGTAGATGGAGGGGTCTCTTATCCAAAGCTGTGGCAGATGTTGAAAGCAGAGCTGAATGTGAAGTGGGAAACTGACTCCAGAATGCCAGGAAGTGGAGTTTGAAAGGATCTCTCCAAAGGCGAGGGGCTGGAGCCAATGTCTGAAGCTGGATTAGGGCACCGAGGATAAGAGAGCCAGCTAGAATGTTTGCAGGCAGCTACTCAAGAAGAATGAGGAGGGCAGGGGATGGTGTGTGCTCCTTGGCCTGTAGTTCAAGGGATCAATCGGGGATGCTGGTTCTGTGAGGGAGGGAGTAAAACTAATAAATTGAGAGAATGGGAAGGGGTTAAGGTCTAGCTTCAGAGTCTCAGGACAGACACAGTAGAAGTAGGGCAGTTTGAGAACTAAAAAACTAGCATCTGATGGTTTTATATTTACATATATAAATCTTTACATAGATTTCTGAGAGAAAGGGGTCCCAGCTGATAAAGTCTGGGACATAGTCATGGCAGTGGACCACAGGATGGGGTAAAAAGATGCAGGTGCTCAGAACTGAGGAGGCTAAGGTTCTGAGATGCTGCAGTGCTGGTGGAATTTTCTCCGTGGGCACTGAAGTCACCCAGATGATGGCAGATGTTGGATTTGAGAGAAAGAGCATCCTCGGTCCCCAATGAACATGGAGGAGTGGCCAGGAAATGGCAATCATTAGTAAGAAGAGGACAGAAAAGCTAGATAGGATAAACTTGAATGCAGGAGAGAATTTTGTGCAAGAGTGTAGGTGCAGTGGTGGCAGTGGGCATTGGGAAGAATATCTCTAACTCCTCCTGAATGTGCCATACATTTGGGAGGGCTGCAAAGGAGGTGATATCCTTGAGGCAGAGACAGGATCCATTTCAGTGAGAACAGGTGAGAAGAGAAGATCATCTTTACCATGTACATGTAAAAACTATATGCTCCCAGAGACTAAGGATAATCTTTTATTTTCAGTCAGGACTGTTGAATTAAGGGTTTCCAGGGAATCACAAAAGACGATTGTACTGAGCGGGTAGTATTTAATATGATCAGATCTTAAATAAGAAGCCATAAACATGAACATTTAAAATCAAATATATAATAAATAATTATTAAGTTATAAACTACATGGTTCATATTAGCTAAATTCTCAGATGCAAATGTAAATACAACAGAGCAATAATATAGAATAATAATGCTACAGTTTTATAGAAGTGTCCCAAGAAGACACTTTGAACAAAAATAATAAAGATCGTGATTAATTTTCCCTGAACTCTCATGACCTACAGTAATGTTTCCTTTTCTCCCTTCCTTCCTTCCTTCCTTTTTTTTTCTTGGAATATGTCCCTTGTTCCTGCAGTAAGTGTTGCTACAAAAGTTATTGAAATAATATTGAGCAACTGAACATCAGACTCAGTAGAAAGTTTTACTCAGAAGTATGATCAGATGTTTCTGTAAGAATACCCAGAACTTTAGAGACTCATAAACATCTAAAGCTTTAAAAAAGAAAGAATAGACATTAGAGATTGAGTCCAGCACTCTCATTCTACAGATAAAGAAATGGAAACCCAAAGAGTTTAAACAATGACCACTATTTCATAGTCAACAAAATTTCACATCTCCTGTATTACTGCCCATAGATGAACACTTATATTTATGGGTTATCTTTATATTCCTTTTAAGAACTGGCCATCTTGAATATAGAGCAGTGAAGATGGAGATGTTCAAGTCTTACTGCTTCATCTTGTTTATTCCAATGCATTGCCTTTCCTGGAGTGCTGGTGGGTTTAACTCTGGTTAAACAGCAGAGTTTATCTGGGTGTTTAAACTCTGTTTAATGAAGGCTCTTAGCCAAACCCTCACTAAATTATTTTTACTTTTAAGATAGAGACCCTGATCGAAATAATTGGAACAGAAATTTTTAACAATAAGCATGCCAAAAGAAATACATTATTTTAAATATAAAATACAATATCCAAGAAGTTAATAGCTATAAATTCAGAAACAAGAAATACAGATTCCGTCTTTCTCACTATCTTTATGCCTGCTTCCACATTTTGTCACAACAACCCGGGCTGGCATATTTGAAACTGAGGCACATTTTAGATATATATTATCATCATCAGGTGCATAATTCCTTTGTAATACATATTCTAAAATGTTAAAACAGAGTACCTTGTTTCTGATGATAAAACATTTTTTTCTTTTTTCTTAGTCTACTTGCTGATGATAAAACATTTCATTGAGATTTGATTAAATAATTCTCAGTATATCTTTTAGAACTGTAGGTTAAGTCTGTATTTGTTTTAAGCACATAATTTTTCTTCTCAGAGCATAAAGCATTTCTCATCCCACATCCTCTTGCATACTCACACTATTTTAACAATAAGAGATTCTCAAATAGCTTATACCATTCTAGCGAACATTTAATTTTTCTAGAGTTTTTTTACTTCATGTTTAAACAAGCTGTGCTGGAGTTGATATGAAATGGCAGGTAGAGTAGGTTGCTTGTTTTTACTACCCAAGTTTGAAAGATTGGAATGCTTATGCGAAAGTCTGTTTTCAACTTGGACAGGAGTCCTGGCCTCTTGATTTGCCTCCAGATTTTTAAATTATATAGGTGACTGAATTTGTCTTATCCAAAGTATAGTAACTATAAATGTCCAAAATGTTAAACATGTTTTGAAATTTTGTCAAAGCAGAAGTTTCATTTTAAAAAGAAGGAAGAAAAGAAACGAAGGAAGAAAGAAGGAGACAAATATTTGGAGTTATTAGCTCGCTCATAATATGATCATTGTAACAGTTTGAGAAGAGAGCTACAATACTTTTAAAACTGTGTTTGGTTCCAGAAGACAACCTGGCATATGTCCCTCTATAGGTTTAAATTGCCATTTCCACAAGCTTAAAATGTTAGCTTATAAGGGGACTGGGGGCTGGAGGAAGGTAATATTAAATCCACTTCTTAATACTCTATTGCCACTGACTAAGAGTCTATTCCATAAATACATTCATATCTATAGTATTTAAATATTTTTATAAACCCCAATAAAGAAATAAGGCTTTTATAGCCATCTAGTATCCCCCAGTGCATAAATAAATTACATATTTATATGTTAGACATTCTGAGATTTAAAAAACTATTCAGATATAAGTTTTTAAACACTCAGTTTTCATTTCCTTAAAAGAATAAAGATGTCAACTTTTCATTTTGCTTTTATATATTTTGCTTCTATGCTTCTATATTTTCAGCTGGAATGAAGGTATATATGTTTTAAGTTATGACCATAATAGACCTCATTCAGGTGGTAATCAAGCTCAAGGTTAGTATAAAATCAATAGATGTCAAAACTATATTTTTGGTTAAAAATGTTAACCTTCTCCTTCAACCAAGAAATGTCAAAGTTGGGCAGTGAGATAAAGTAAAAACTTCAAAAGTCATAGAAATCAATAACATAGGAAATCAGACTATTGTATAGTGATTATGGGGAAATAATCCTGACTTTGCACACTTACGAGTTTTTTTTTCCCATCGCTAATATATTGTACTCCTCCACTTGGAATACAAAGAAATGAGTTTCACTATTATATTAGAGTATGTAACATAGTGTCCAGCTGCAAGTTAGATCCTTAGGAATCTTCACTTCCGTGTGTTCTAGAGGACAGATGCTGATGAATCATCTGTGGAAATAGTATACCATGAGTAACTAGGAAGCAAATCTGGATAGGTAAAGATAAAGCAGAAAATCAAATGAAACTTAAGGTAGATACCTTTTGGAGAAGTGATTTGAATCTTTCTAGGAATTCTTTGGGTGGTTTTTTCTCATAAGAATCACACGAAGGGCATGTCTAGAAATCAATGAAAAAGTAACAATCTTCTTTAAATTTTTTTTCGTAATAAAATGTTTCTTAAACTTTTTTTCACTAAAAACATAAATTATGTTCACTGAAAAACATTCGAGAAGTACATAAAACTGTTTGGAAAGTAACAATGGAAAAAGTCCTTGTAATCCCATTCCCAGAGATAGGAATCCCACTGCAATGTTTTAATGTATATTCTGTCTGTGTTTTGGGCATTTTTAATTATTATTGTGCATTTACATTATTTATACCAGTTGGTGATTTACTTTTTTTTTTCCACACTTAACGTATCACAGGATTTCCTAAGTGTTAAATAGTCTTCAAAAATATGACATGTAGTGGTTGTTCTGTATTCCAGCATACTATTACTATTTTTGGACCCAAAGGTTGCATCTAACTCTTTTTTTTTTTTTTTTTTTTGAGACAGTCTTGCTCTGTCACCCAGGCTGGAGTGCAGTGGCGCGATCTCCACTCACTGCAACTTCCACCAATTCAAGCAATTATCCTGCTTTAGCCTCCCAAGTAGCTGGGATTACAGGCACGCACGACCATGCCTGGCTAATTTTTGCATTTTTAGTAGAGACGGGGTTTCACCATGTTGGCCAGGCTGGCCTCAAACTCCTGATCTCAGGTGATCCGCCTGCCTCAGCCTCCCAAAGTGCTGGGAATACAGGCATGAGCCACCACACCCAGCCATATCTAACTTTTTACTTTTGTCTACATTACTCCAAAGAACATCTCTGTAAATAATTTTTCATATATATCTTTGCTTATTTGATATATTCCTAGAAGTAGAATTACTAAATTAAAGGGATAAAAAATTTTAAGGCTTTGATATACATTATAAAGGGTTTTACAAACTCTTTTCACTTGGAGCATTCTTATTATTATAGGGTATTGTTTAAAATGTTTAATTGGAAAAAACAGGATTTCCTTGTTTTAACTCGCATTTATGTGATTACTAAGGAGATTGAACAGTTTTTCATATATGGATTGCTCACTTACATTTTTAAAAAACTTTCTTAGTTTATGCTCTTTGTCTTTATTCCTATTTAGATACCAAACACCAAGCCATTGCTTAGTAGTTAGCATCTCAATGCCAGTGTGATGTTGTAGTGAGAGCATTTCACTGAAAGATAGTAGTTGTATGTTCTATTTCTCATTCTGACACTGTGTATGGAACTTGGGGCTAGTGACTTAACTCCTTTGTAGATCTCACTTTCCTCATCTATAAGATGAACATGCTTAACTGGAGAGTTCTAAGTTTGGCTCCAAAGCTACCACTTCATGAGTTTCAAAAATATGTTCCGCTCCTTTCTTTCTGAGGAAAGATTTAGAGGGATATTTTTCACATGGTCACCAGGCCAAGCAATCAAAGGAAATAAGAATAATTTTGATAATGTAATTAAGATTTCATTTGAATCACATGTGGAATTTTTTTGGAGGCGAAAGAACTAATTTAAAAAATTTGAGGCTGGGTGCGATGGCTAACACCTGTAATCCCAGCACTTTGGGAGGCCGAGGCGGGCAGATCACCTGAGGTCAGGAGTTCGAGACCAGCCTGACCAACATGGTGAAACCCCAGCACTGCTAAAAATAGAAAAATTAGCCAGGCATGATGGTGTGCACCTGTAGTTCCAGCTACTTGGGAGGCTGAGGCAGGACAATCGCTTGAACCGGGAGGCGGAAGCTGCAGTGAGCCAAGACCTTGCCACTGCACTCCGGCATGGGGGACAGACTGAAACTCCGTCTCAAAAAAAAAAATTTTTTTTGAGAGTAATTTATTTTATGTATTTTCCCACTGGCTTTAATCTTTGAATTACTCATGTTCTTGAGTATCTGCATTGCTCATGAGTTGGCATATACAAGAGGATCTCAGGGCTCCTAAAAGCTAGGGACTGTTAAAATTCCCCTGCCAAGTAATGAGGCCTGCCTATTTCAATTCAATACTGACTCTGCTAAGGTACAGGATAGTAATATGATTTAAGAGAGGAGGCAAAGTTTAAGATTTGCCCTAGTCTCTTGTAGGCTCTTTTCTTGTTAGAAAGCTAGGATCTAGCTCCTGTTAATAAGAATGCAAGTTATCTGTGACCATATGAGAGGAAATAGTCCTTAACTCCAAAATCACAGTTGGATTCTCTGCCTAATGACTTCCTCACCTTGAGAAGCTATATTAACATATTCCAGCTACCAAGGACTACTAGGAAATTATAATTGGGTTTTTGAATACTTTCAAGTCTGTGGGCTTAAAAGAGTGACCCTACTTCTTAAAATGCACCATGTATAGGCTGGGCACAGTGGCTCACGCCTGTAATCCCCACACTTTGGGAGGCCAAGGTGGGCGGATCATGGGGTCAGGAGATAGAGACCATCCTGGCTAACATGGTGAAACCCTGTCTCTACTAAAAATACAAAAACAAAATTAGCCGGGCGTGGTGGCGGGCACCTGTAGTCCCAGCTACTCAGGAGGCTGAGGTGGGAGGAGAATGGCGTGAAACCGGGAGGTGGATCTTGCGGTGAGCAGAGATCATGCCACTGCACCCCAGCCTGGGTGACAGAGCAAGACTCCATCTTAAAAAAAAAAAATGCAGCATGTATAATAAGGCATAACCATAGGTAAGGAAGACACCAGCAGCTCTGGCTACAGGTGTGCGTGTGTGTTTATGTAATGCAAGATATATAGTTTATAAGTACAAATAAGAGAGATGACAAATGCCAATCTTACTAGTCTGTGTTTCTGTCTTCTCCCTGCATTTGTGGAAGGTAGTTTCCTTTTCAGCTTTTTAATTGATACATTGATTATCCTTTCATTGTTTCCTGTATTTGCTGACTTTAGTTGGGCCTTCTGAAAACAGGAAAAAGCTGACCATTCACAGTTTGTCTGAAAGATAAACAATTTGTATATATGTTAACAAACATTATTCAGAAAGTAAAAGATAGCTTTCCCAATCCTCTATTTCTATCTCTTCTGCAATGTCGTGCATTACATCGTTTCAACAGATGAGTGAGGTATGATTTCACCTCCTACCTAATCTTTCGGATGGGAAAAAGGGACAATCCCCTGCCTCGCAGATAAGAAAGAAAGGAGCCTCACTTCTTCACAATGCTTTATTCCTGATGCTATACAGAGGACCATTTTGATGTCTAGGTGGTGGACAAGACCTTTGTGTTTTATAAGGGAGAGTTCGGTTTAGGAACACATTTGCTGAATTATGAGGCTCTAAAACTTACACTGTGACTAGTGGCAGCTTTGGGTAAATTATGTTATAGTCTGATGAAGAATATTTTTCATTTGTTTGTGGTTTCTATAATGTATCTATCATGACATGTCTTAAGCAGCATTTTATTCTGTACAGCGCCAGGCATAGTGTCTTGCCAGTTAATGATCAACGTATATTTGTGAAGTTAACAGATGAAGAAAATGAATTAAAGCCCCTCCTTTGAAGAAAGGAGGTGGGTACCTCCCTCTGATAGCATATTTTACATCTAAGATTCAATATACTTGCCATAGATCACACATGACTTTTCTAAAACCCTTTTCATACTCCCAGCTCAGTTAGGGTAGGATTCTGCCTGAATCAAGCAGTTAAGGAACAGTTTGAGGCTTGCCCAACCAATGAGAGGGAAGGTCATTTCTTAGAAGGTAAGAATAGGGTCTCAGAGAATGGGGGAGTGTATAAAATAAGCATCAAACATTTATCTCTTGGTTTGGAAAAATAACTAATGACTAACAAGCCAAAAGCTTAGCAATCAAACTGGAAAGGAAATGGAATTTACTGGAAGAACCAAATATATACTGACTTGTTGAAAAATTTTAATGCTGATCCAAAAGCTTATATCCAGGTTACTTGTATCAAACTTACTTTTTTCTTTCAGCAAACGTGTGTATGTGATGCTATTTTCCCCCTGAAGTTGCTATATTTTCATTTCACAAATGCATATGGAAGCTACTACCTTATAACCAGAAGCCTCAATCCCTCCCAGTCCCTACAAAGGCGGCCTATACATAACAATATTACCTGAATCTTCTTATGGACAATCAGCTGAACACAGCATCTGGCCTGCTTTGCATTTTCCAACCCATATGCTTACCCAATATGAATGTTGATTAATAACATGCATCTCTAAGACACAAACCTATCAGATTTGCTTTGCATATATAGCCACAAGCCGACAAGCAGCTTATCTGGTTTCCTTATATCAAGGCAGATTGCCTCTCATAAGGGCAAGGTGGTGTCCTTTCCATATGTTTGCCAAAATGCTTATTTAATAGAAACTATTTATAAATGTTCAATATAGCACTTTTTTTTCCTTGAAAACCACATGTTCATGTTTGTTGAAGTTTTTTCTTTTCTCTTCTTTTTGACCACAACCGGCTTAACTTACTGGAAAAAATAATATTCATATTTAAAGAGGTAAATTTTCCAGCTGAAACTGAAAATACTGACTGCTTCATCCGTGATGATCTGAAAAACCAGCATTTCTCACAGAGGCTCATTTTGCTGAGTTAACATTTACATGTGTATGCTGAAAGAAAATTAGGTTCCAAAGAAGTAGAGGGGCCCTGCCAGCCAAATGAACTCCCTTGAGATAATATTGCCAGGAATGGTCAGTACCAGTACTCAAAGCATTGAAATTGTAAAACTACAATTTCAGTTGTAAAAACAACTGAAAATCTTTTCTGAAAGTCTTTGAATGGCACCTGGACAATGACGCCCATATTGATGGGGCTGTGCTTCCTCTCCCACCCTTCCTTGTTTACCTGTGTTAACAGACAATGGGGTTTTGTTTTCTTTTGTTCTGCAGGCAGCAGAGCTGTGTCTGGCAATATGTGGTCCAGGATAAATAACTGCCGGAATTGGCTTTATATGCACATCAAAGGTAGCCTCAAAAGAGGAAAAGAAGTGGAGGGCTGTCGCCACTAAACTGCCTTAAGGATGTGTTGAGAAGGAGAGTGAAAAGATTAACCTTGACTTAGGCAGCCTCAGGTGCCCTATCACTCAGGAGTCTACAGGATGCCCAAGTCCATATTTAGCACCGTCTGGAAGCATGAACGTTGCTTTCCTTTGCTATGCCTTGGTGACAACAGACTCCAAAGGCAAGGCTTTGTTTCCCTCATGCTTTAACATATGAGAACATGAGGAGTTTTCTGCTCCTACATTAGTTTTGCAGACTAGAAGGAGCGGTAGTGAAGTCAAAAGCAAGAATTAACAAACCATTCCTCTTCAGCCGAAGAACAAGTCAAGTGCTGCTTTTGCCAGGAGTCACACTTGGCTTTGTTGTTTTGCAATTAAATTTTTGAAATTTTTTACCTCCTTAGGGCTTTTTTTTTTCTTTTGTAGAAACAGGATGTCTCACTATTTTGCCCAGGTTGTTCTCAAACTCTTGACCTCAAGCAATCTTCCAACCTTGGCTTCCCAAAGGGTTTACAGGCATTGGGATTACAGGCAGGAGCCCCATCACCCAGCTGAGGCCTATTTTTACATTTTTTTCCTTTTGCAGAGAAAGCCCTGGCCATTCACACTAAAAAGTCTTGCTAATTGGGCAAGACTACCTTTGTCCTGGCTGGGCACGGTGGCTCATGCCTGTCATCCCAGCACTTTGGGGGGCCAACGCAGGTGGATCACAAGGTCAAGAGATTGAGACCATCCTGGCCAACATGGTGAAACCCCATCTCTACTAAAAAATACAAAAATTAGCTGGGTGTGGTGGCATGTGCCTGTAGTCCCAGCTACTCGGGAGGCTGAGGCAGGAGAATCGCTTGAACCTGGGAGGCGGAGGTTGCAGTGAGCCGAGATCGCGCCACTGCACTCCAGCCTGGCAACAGAGCGAGACTGCATCTCAAAAAAAAAAAAAAAAAAAAAGAAAGATTACCTTTGTCCTACACACAAACTAGGTTTATATTAGGGTTTCTCCACGGTGATATACTGACAGTTGGGGCTAGATAATTCTTTGTTGTCAGTGCTGTCTTGTGCATTCTAGAATGTTTAGTACCTGGCTTCTACCTACTAGATGCCAGTAGCACCCTCATTTCTACCTCCAAGTGTGACAACCAGAAATTTTTCCAGCCAATGCCAAATGTTTTCTGGGGTACAAAAATCACCACCAGTTGAGAACCACTGGTTATATGATTAGACAGAAAGAAAAAGATAAAAAGAAAGATGCCTGGCTAGGCCAATTAGAGATCTTAGATAATTACCATATGCATGCAACATTAGATGGTTTTATTTTCGTTAAACTTTTAAATCTTCTAAAATCTCTTACCTACCCTACTTTGAAGCTAGCTTGATATAATGCTAATGTGACCTTGAACGATTTCTTTCTTCCTGAGTTTGCCTACTAGTATAGCTCAAAGATCCAAGTTACACTATTACTCACTTATATCATAGCCAGCATTGCTTGATCAGATTATCAGATAGATACAGTATCACTGAGACAAAATCCTCTCATTATGATGTAAGATAAAAAATATCTTTCATTAATAACACATCTAACGGAAGTACCCATTGGACCAGCTCAGGTTAGAAGGTGGAATCTCTTTCCTATTTCTTATTTTGCAAGTTACAGACAACAGCCAGGAAACTCTGGAAAGAACTCTAACCATAACAGTTAATCAAGGTGCATGAGATGCTAGAAATGTATGTTTTGATAATTAGGCACATTGATTAAGAAGTATTTTCAGTTATTGGAAAAGTCTTTCCAATAAGCTGAATGTGCTACTTTCATTTTAGATGCTGCTTATTAGAAAAGGACCTAGTAAATGAGAGTGTTTGGGTTCAGAGCTAGAGAGTGAGTTTTAGAGAAAAGCAATAGTTGTGACTCATTCACTTTCTAAACTTTTACACATAGTCATTTACGATAATTGTTTTCTTTGCAATGTATCTTCTTGAGTCTCCCCCTTTGTAGTGTCCTAATTACTGGTAGCACTTTTAGTTATTCTAATTTATGCAATTAAAGGTCTGTGACAATGAAAACATTTCCCCAATTGCATTTATACTCTCAGGGTACCAGACCAGAAGATCAGATCGTAGAAGTTACTGGAGAAAAAGATCAGCGGACAGCACTCTTGAACTACATGCCAGGCCTCTTCTTCCTGGAACTCTAATGGATTTAAATGGCTTAAGAGACGGGATGAATTGTTGAAAATGGTTCTTTCAAAAGACCTCACGGAAGGCCAAAGACAAGACTCACTGAGGCCAAGGTATATGTGAATTATATTCTAAAGGACAGCTTTGATTTCCACACCACCATTTCTCCATGCTATCCCTGTAATCTAATTCTTTCTTTCTTTCTTTTTTAAGTTTGTTATTAAAAGGTTAATTCTGCTTCCTATTGTATGTATCTATGTTTCTTAGGTAGGATAACAAAGAGGGCTCAAAAGCTTTCATGCCCAAGGGCTCTTAAAGAGTAACTAGCTGTGCATTGTTCAGAAACTGATCAGAGTATAGATTTCGTTTCTAGTTTTGTTATTCTGTCTCAGCAATACTACTTAGGAGTACTCTTAGAGATTCTTGAAGATAAACATAGTTTATGAGGAATATAATATAGCATTTTTTTAGTTGGTTTTTGGTAAATCAATGAATTTAACCAAAATATAAATAAATATTTCATCAATTATTAGACCGCTAAGTTCATTAAAATTCAGTATACTCCTATATAATCATGCTAATGTCTTTCTTATTGGATTTAAAAACTTATGTCCAGTGTATTTTCAGAAATAAATTCAACTGGTCTTACCTCTACATCTTCTGGAGCTGGCAGAAATTCAGGGACCTAGAGCAAAAGAAAATTTGTTCTGAGTTATTTTTATAAGCCAAACCCTCCTTTTATATTAACTGAAAAGTATGATTTAGATTTTGTTGTGACAAGTATAGTCTTACCAAGTCATTCACATAATTTTTCAGCTGATCAATGATATCTATAAGTTGACGCATTCTAATCAAGTGGCGATCTTGACCTTGGGAGCTTGATTTGTGGACCAGTGTCCCCAAGAAGATGACCATCAGACAGATGACAATCCTCTCCATGTTGCCAGGACTGGATCTCATAAGTACCAACAGTAGAGCTAGACCTTGGTCTCGTTTTCACTTCAGCTTGACTGAGAACAGGTTGTCAGTTAAGCTACCTATTTATTCATCCTTCAGGGAGAGGTAAAGCCCTCCCATTGCAGCCTGGAAATCTTTGTAAAATGGATGAATGTGAGTAACTCTTTTTTCTTTTCCACTGGCTAGGTATACGTGTGCATGTGCTAATGTGTGGGGGCAGGGATTGATGGAGTCAACGAAATGTGCCCCATCTGCATCTTTGACAGGAAAAAGAGAGAATGGGTGAATTCCAATTTTCAGCATGAATCAAGAAGTATGTATAATAAACAGTAGGTACTACAAGACTTCAAAAAAGTAAACAAAAACACTTTGATCTCTTTTTCTCGGCCTCCCCTGGCATCTTACCTGTTCTCTCTGACAGTCATAAGGGGACTTTGATAATGAGTAAGATGGCAACATGTGCTTTCATGCAGGACTTTTTCTTATGGTAATAACTATGTCTTTTGACTAAAATCATCTAGTATTCCATCATAAAAGTAGGAGGAGAGGCTACCTTTTAGGAAATTTTAAATAAAGAGGTATTTTCCAAATTAGCAAGAATATTTTAGGTTCTTACCAAGTTTCAAGGGTTTAAAATAGAATTTGCTTCCAACTGTTCACCAAAGCATCTTTAGTAAGCATTTATTTTGGCTTCTGTCATGTTATTTAACAATCTGATTTATTAATATCACAAATGATTCTAAGGGACTTGATAGAAAATCTATCCTTCCCAATCAAGATCTCACTCTACTATCATTTTAAAAATTATCTAATGTCCATCTCTTCTATATAATGCGTCAATTAAATGAGTCAAACTTGCTAATGCTCATTCTTGTCCAAACCAAAAAATATTTCCAAACAGCAAAATAAAATATACCCATAAATGATTTGTTTTCTCTTAGCGTAGTGTTACTTATTTCTGCTAGATACTATTTCCTCTGGGTGTGAGCAACACATTTCTAACTGCATCTGTGACCAGGTAGAGGTTAATTAAAGATCCAAAGCCCAGAGATGGTTTTATCATCCTCCTTTCTTCTGCTTCTCTTGTCCCTGAGACTCTTTTAACCCATTTGAGAAAGTTGAATATAATATTCTAGCTAGAGAGTCATGTACCGTATAAGAACGTAGGCCTTGTAAGTGAAACTCTTGACTATAGATTTTATTCATTCATTCATTCATTCATTCCTTCATTTCATTACATACTTTAGAATACCATACTTTATTGTAGACTGTTATGTAGCCAACATAAATTGGAGTTTTGACTTGATTTGCTCTGAAGTTGACTGTAATCTTTTTATTATGGAATATCTATTCAAGAGTATACAGGTTTGGCCTTACACAGTAGATAAGAGTTCATACAACATGATCAAGAATTCCTCCCTGTAATAGTTAAATTCTATATGACAAGATTCTGTGCAAACTTATGAATGCGTGTCGACTAATGGTTGCCACTTGGTGCCTCCACATTGCCTGTATGGTCTTTGTACATGTGCTCCTTATCCACCTAAACAGATGTGCGTCTCCTTGAAGACACTAACCATGGTGGTTAGGAGGTCAATTTCTAAAGCTTGAGTTCAAATCCAGGTCCTAACAATTAATAGCACATATGATCCTGTGTGTGTAATTGCAAAAGGAAGGCAAGTACAGAATCTAATCATAGGGTTGTGATAAGGCTTAAATGAGACATTCCAAGTAAAAGGGCTAAGTACAGCACATAACATCCCAGGAGGTTTGCATGCTGATCGTGGATGAGGGTGAAGGGGAGAACTTAAAGAAGCCTAGGGAGGCTAAACTGATCAGAGAAGGAAGAGAATGGACAGATCAGTGTTCAGCCAAAATACACTTGTGTGGTTGTACTGGTGGTTTAAAAAAAAAAAAAAAAAAAAGTCAAATATCTTTTGTACTGCCTAGAGAGAACCATTGCTCCTGGCCCTGGAGTGCCTCACCACTATGTTAGACACCCCAGTCTCCTCCCTGAGACATCCTAGCCCTCTCCATAATCCATCCACCAGTACATCAGGGGTCTCAGAGTCTTGCTCCAGCACTATGACCAGAGGGCTTTCTGAAAGTCAGAATTTCTGCCTTAAGTGGCACATCAGTTGTTAAGCATTTTTGGATATCATCTCTGGTGTGATAGACTTACCAATGCCCCAAAGACATCCATGCCCTAATCCCTGGAACCTGTGAAAATGTTACCTTACGTGACAAAAGGGACTTCGCAGATGTGAATAAATTAAAGATTTTTTACATGGGAAGATTATCCTAGATTATCCTGTGGGCCCAGTGCAATCACAGGAGCCTTTATAAGAGGAAGGCAGGAGAGTCGAAGTAAAAGAAGGAGCTGTTGTTTCAGAAGTAGAGGCTGGAGTGATGCAGGGCCAGAAGCCAAGGTATACAGATGGCTTCTAGAGTCTGGGAAAAGTAAGAAATTCTTCCCTGGAGCCTTCAGAAAGAATGCAGCCCTGCCAAAAACACCTTGACTTTAGTCCCATAAAGCTCATTTTGAGTTATTACTTCTGACCTTCCAAAATGTAAGATAATAAATTTATGCTTTCTTGTTCTTACCTGAACAGATACGCATCTCCTTGAAGTGTTTGCAGTAATTTGTTACAGCAGCAATAGAAATGTAACATACATAGGTATGGAATTTTTAATCTCAGGGAAAAGGGCAGGAAAAGAGGGAAAGAGAGGAAAGAGTGATAAGAAAAGATCCAGCGAAGGTTGGAATTTTGTTGGGCTTTTGGGAGGTGCAGGTAGAGGATATAAGGAAGTGTAGACAAGAGAGGGAAGTAAAATTAGTGTAGCTGCCACATGGTATGGGCCCTCAGGGATAAAAACGTATAATGAGGATGTTCCAGGAAGTCTTGTGTGTATTGTAACAACTCCTCCCTAGCCCTGAGAAAACTTCACTTAGGATTCACAGCATCGTTTAAAGTTATGGATCCCAATTTGCATTTCATTTGAATTTATCACTATGTGGAGATGAACCTTAGGGTGGGAGCAAGGAGGCCCAAAAGTATTTGAGTCACTAGGGCAAAGTAAATTAGTCACTGCTCAGAAATATTAATGTTATTGCTACCTTTACAGTATCATTTCATTGGGGTTTTAAGGGCTGCTTACTCTTTAAATTATAATTATTTTTATAATCTAGATACAATCAGTCCTGCTATAAGGCTTATCTTGAAAATGATAATTTATTCCAATGGGGTTAATATATCAAGGAACAATTTGAGTATAACAAGAACTTTGTGTTTCTTTATGTTTAATTTCATCTGCAAGAAATGCTAGGTGAATGCAGAAAACTGCATCCAGCTGAACTGAGCCATGTAGGAATACATAAGATGTCCTCACACCTCTGACAGCCACCAGCATCCTCAGTTCACTGCATGTATAATGAGCCACACCCATCTACATCTGGTGTCACAATTTTCCATCCCAGAGAACTCTCCTTCGCCATGTCTCAATAACTCACAAACTGTAACCCTTCCAACACCCACCTCCATGAACAAACTTCAAGTCCTTTTCTAGATGAAACAATGTGTTTATTCTATTATTTATGTATTTCTTAACCATTTAACTGCCTAAAACAGCTGTCTTTTTAAATTAGGTTGCTATCTTCTTTTTCAGTGTCACCGATGAAGTTTTTGAATGCTGTGCTCCTAATCTCATTTTCCTGTAAGCATGTGATTTTTGATTCTATGATTTTGTATAGTGCAGTGATTTTTAGAAACACATGGGTCACATTATAGCAGAACTCACGGTATTTTGTCTCAAAGTGTCACACTTAAGCCCCAACAACGACTACTTATATCCAGGCAGAAAACAAGACTAGAATATAGAATTTATTCTTAAGGCGGGGAATAAAAGGGAAGGGAAGAGAAAGGGAAGAGGAAGGGAGAGACAATGAAAATCAATTTGTCATTTCTACACATGGCCCATCTAAGTTATTAAAAAACTCCAGTGTCCATTTCTTCCTTGATCCTTTCCTGTTAGCACCTGGGGGCTTAGCTTGGCATCTGTGGATGTCCTGGGTTCCATACGTGTGTTTCAGAGATCCCCTAACCTCCTGAAATTATTTGCAAAATTTTGTATTTATATTGTGAGCAAAAGAAAACCTTAAATTTCATCAAATTCTCAATGGAAATGTCATGGAACTACTGTTTATCTTCCAGCCTCCAGAGACTTCGGTGAAGGGTGATGCAAACCGTGTTTCTTCAGCATGTGAGCACCATGAGGCATGAGTGTGGCAGCTCCAGAATGTCTATACCGGAGTGGCTGAGAGTCAGCAACTTGGCTGGAAGCTACACTTGAATAGCAAACAAACCACTTTTACTTAGCTTCCATGTCTATTTGGTACCTTGGAGTAGAGTGATGAGTTTTACTAGATGTGGACTTTCCAGGAATATAGCCAAGGTCATCACCGTGAAAGTATGAAACTTTAGTCATGTACCCAAGGGGATTCATGGACATATATTAAGAATTTTCTTTAAGGACTGTGTTTATAGATCACCTGGCCAGGGCAGAAATGAGGCCAGGGAACTAAAGGGGTAGAAGTCTGAAGAGGAATGGTTTTGCATGGGAAAGCGGTGCCAGGTCTAAAACTGGGCTGAACACTATTTGTCCCCAACTCCCTGGCCCGGTCCTCATAGTTCTTTCTGTGATCCCTGCGTGGTGAATACTCCTTTTCTGCTTTCACTGGCTTTGGCCCCTCGTGGATAGAATTAGATGTTCTGCATGGCAAACTGTGGGAAGAGAGGCCTCCAGTGTTTAGAGTGATGTTATCATGTGTACCACTACTATTATACATACTAAAGGTATTCAGACAGGTGGCTTGTCTCTGGGCTTTATATAGATCTCTGTCAAATTAGAAGAAAAATGTCACTAAAATAATTCAAGACAATGTTTGTACTTTCCAACGATGTTCAGGCAACAGCTGAAAATATTCTCACTTATTTGACTTGAGGAAGAAAATTCAAACGAGGAAGATCATCAAGGATTTGCTAAAGTCCCTTCTGTAAAATCTTCCTTAAGGAAGTTTAAACACTCCTATTTTCTCTTCCCTCATTCTTTTGAACTCACTGCATGTATTGATATCACTGATTTGGTTTCTTTTCTAGAATATATGTAAAAGTAAGAGTGTGTATATATAACCCATTATGTACATAACAAGAACAGTTCCTTCCAATATTCAAATTTCATGACTCTAGATCACTACTGTGCATTCTAAGAAGGTCAGGGACTCATGGAGACCAAAGGGTCAATCCTGATCATTGTTGTCTTACGAGAGAAAAACAAGAGCCTTCTCGGGCCCCGTGTTCTCTAGCTCTTGATGTGGCCTCTTTGGTATCACTGGCAGCCCCACAGTCTGGTGGTCAGTGTGTCGCAGCAGAGGGTCACTCACTGATGCTGCTTATCCACAGCACCTTTTCTGTGGGGAATGGGGGCCTCTATTCTGCTAGTAGACTCAGATGTGTCACTCTGTGATACTCTAAGACTGGGTTCATTGAGGACAGGTCTCTTTGCTAACATTCACACAAAGTCATTGTTCGGAAGCACAGTCCTGCTTCTGAAATGCTGGGTCTGGAGGAGTTCCAGCAGGAGCCACATGGTCCCTCTCCTCAGATCTTGGCTCCAACATGGGATACTCAGCAGTGAGGCTAGAGATCAGATGTCCTTCATTCCTTGACCACTAAGCCTAGAGGATGGAGAGAAAGAACTGGAACATCTGCACTCTTCAACCTGAGTCCACTCCAACTCCATACCACAAGGTGAGACAAGTTCCACCAGCCTCTCCAGCCCCCTGTCTAATATGATCAGAGAAATTCTCTTCTCTCTGGACTCAAGGCCCATCCCTGTTTCCTTCCCTAGGGCGACAGGTGGCTATAGCACCCTTTGTCTTGGCCCTGCAGCCACCAACACACAACCATAAAAATAAAGTAGTCCATTTATTAGCCTTCACTGTGTCCTGTGTCCTCTTCCCAAGAGATCTGCGGAACCTTCATTTATCACCTGAATGGGAGCCTCCTCCCCATGCTTTCCCAGGGGGCAGCCATAGGACCTCACAGAAAGGTTACTGTGTATCACTCTAGACTCTTTTCCTATATACATAGAACAATAAAGGAATAGATAGGGACATATAGACACTTAAGGAAATAGAATTATATATGGAGATAGAAACATAAAAATAAATAGCACAGACATATAGATATAGAAAACTGGTATTTTTACATAAAAACTTAATCTCACCATATGTAGTCTATAACTTTTTTTTTCACTCAACCTACGTCAGGGACAGCAGTCCATACAGGATTCACACACAGGGATATCTCTGCCATTATATGGCAGTACCACAATTTATCCATTCATAACCCTACTGATAAACATTTAGATTGTTTCCAGTTTCTATCCACTGCAAACAATGCTGCAATGAACATCCTTAGACATATCGATCTCTAAGCATATGTGAAATATATTCTTTTAATGTTGTATTTTAAAATACATGTCTTGAATTTCACTTCCTGAGTGGAAAGATACTTTGAAAAATTTTATAGAAACTGCCAAATTTCCCTCTGACATGCCATACCAGTTTATACTCCCAACAACATAGAGTTTCTTTTCCTCCCCAGCTCTCATTAATACTTTATGTTATGAATATTTTAAATATCTACCAACATATTGGGACAAAAATAGTATCCTCTCATGGGTTTGTCTTTCTTTGATCAATAGTTATATCTGGTATATTTTCATCAGTATGTTTATTTTTCCACAAATAGTCTGATTCATATTATTTGCCCATTTATTCATTTGTTTCTTATTTACTTATAAAGGCCCTTTTTCTATTAAAGATATGTTAAACATGTAGAAATTATTTTCTCTGTGGTATCTTTTGCCCTACTGAGGTTTTGAGCTTTCATGTTATTGTGTCTGAGAATATTATGTTTTATGTCATGGACCCTAGTTTAATAGAAAGGGTGTCTCATCTAACAAAACAATAAATGGCAGTAATTAATTTAGTGTTCCTTTTGGTTGAAGAATTCTAACACCAAGGAGTCATGGTTAATTCAGGAGCGTTTTAAATGAATTTGCATTTCATTTGTCACAAGATTAGCTACATACTTCTTTGAAATATAATAATACATTTATGGTTGGAAGTGATTTAGTCAGTTTATAGGCAATGTCCTTCCTGTGCATCAATGAATTCATGAGCCCTGTGAACATCAATATTTTAGAAAAAAGATTGGATATAATATATACTTCTTATATAGAGAGAGATCCAGTCATATACCACATTTGGGTGTGGGGAGGACAAGGGACCACAGAATCCTGAAACGGCATCTGAGCCATCAAAAGTCAATGTGCTCACTGCAGTTTCAGTGCTGAATATTTTATTTTACTTCAATTCCTTAAATATGGTTTCTCCATATACAGGGTACATGGTAGTTCTAAAAACGTGAATGACTAATTAACAAAGTGCAGACCAGGAAAACACAGACTCTGTGAGATTTACCAAATTGGCTCCAAGACTACCCTGAAGTCTCCCTTTAAACTGAGAAATAGTTATATCTGATAGACTCTGTTGCTGCTAATAAATGGAAATGGGATGGCTCTTTCTGAAAAAAGACTTTGGGCCAATCAAACAGATAATATCAATGATTATTCTAGCAAATACTTTTGTGTCTAAGTGGTTTATAGACATAATCTCATTTAAAGCAACAACCATGAGAAATAGGTATTATGAGTGTGCCTCTTTACTACCGAAGCACAAAGAAGATAAGTAAGACATTGAAGTGATTGGAGGAACTACCTCCAGAGCCTGACGACTTCTCTCTACAGCAGGGAACTGCCTCCATTGCTGATGTTGGATTAAACAGAACAGCCTGTGCAGTTAGTTCATGAGATTCCATAAAGGGACTGGACCTTAATGAAGACGTTCCTGACATGGGTTTGGGGTAAGAAGGAGAGTCTGTTTGCAAAATTATTGTTGATAATATCTAGAATTTAAATGTATGTCTTTTCTTGGTTAATTAAATAAAATAATCAGCTCCCCATCTGGGCCAGAATATCCAATTGCTTCTCTTTCATTGACTTTAACTAGTGACAGCCTGGTGCAGTGTAAGACCTAATAATAATTTTCCAGTGTTTTATATCCATAAAAGAAGAAAGAAATAAATTAATAAACTTCTGCAGTCATTTGGGTCTTGAATAGCATAGACGAAATCAGTCAGGAAATCAGTTATCTTGACAACAAGAAAGGGCAAAAATATGACTTAGTTATTTACATTTACTTAATTGTTGTTCATTTTCTATGTTTTTCAAGCCTTTTCATTGTTATGGGAACATCGGAACACTCACCTTTTGCTCCGTTTAGCTCTCAGAACTTTAAAATACACACCAAGGGGGAAATCAGTGCAAAAGAAGAAGGAAAACCAGGAATACAAAAGAAACATGATTGTAACAAGAATCAACTAAAAGTAAATTTTCATGAAATTAAGAGATAGATGGTTCAATGATTTCGGATATCGGCAGTTAAGTCATCACAGGTCAGATTAATGTGTTTAGTCAAAACTGTTCTGTCGTCAGTATCTGCATTAACCAGAAGCTTTAATGACATGACAGGGATGAGGGACTCTCTGGCCCTTGACTTGACTTATCCAGCTCTCAGAACCACTGCTCTGGTCATTGCTACTGTGTTCAGAGAATTATTTTTAATGGCGCTGGTGTTCAGGTCAGCATTTAGAAATGTTTACATGTAGGCATTAGAAATATCAGGATTACAGAGGCTGAGGAAGGTCGACAGTAATCGTTAAGAATGATGACTGCTAGCAGCCATCACCCAAGGGAGCCGCAGACCTGGCAAAGCTCTGCTTGTCTGCCTCCCTCTCCCTTCGTCTCCCTCCTGCTTCCTCTCTGGGTCTCTTTATTCCTCCTTCCTCTTTTGTTGCTCATTCCTCCCAGATTTCTTCTCTTCTTCTCTTTCCTTCACTTTTTTCTTCCACTTTGTTTCATATTCAAATCTGCATACCATGAAACTAAAACATATTTTAATTGCAATTGTTTTATTAAATAAAGCTTTCTAGCCTCTAAATAGTTGTTTAAAATAAAGCAAATTGAATTCTAGTCCTCTCTAAGGACTAGAAAGAGGCTCTTTTAAATGACTCTTGGTATTTGATCTTTGGGTTTTTTTTTTTCCTCCTTTGAATCAATGATCCTGTGCAGAAAAACAAATAACACTGTTTGACTTCTTCTAATTTATGGAAATATAAGTGAAGGAAAACTTTTATAAAGAGACAATATTTGCTTAGTATCTAGGAGAAAGATGATTTAGGAATATCCTGCTTACTTTCTGAATCCCTAAAGAGCAGTTTTATTTTAGAAAACATTCTCTTACCTGTTGTCAATTGTTCTCTGTGTCAAAGCTCTCTGAGTTGCCACAACCATGGGCTTCTGTGGAAACTGCCTTCAGTTAGCTCCTATTGTACACTGCGCATAAATCATACTAAGCCTGAGTTATTCACATATACACAAATCCAGCAGGCACCATCAGAGAAGAAGCACTTTATACAATTTGTGTGGGATACTGAATAGAGTAATTCTATTTTCATTTATCTGCTAAGCTATATGTGAAGAATCCAGGAAAAGAAAGTTGTTTCCCATAAGCTCATAATTGATACACAAAAATAGTTAGATTGGGCCAGGTGTGGTGGCTCACGCCTGTAATTCCGGCACTTTGGGAGGCTGAGGTGGGCGGATCACCTGAGGTCGGGAGTTCGAGACCAGCCTGACCAACATGGAGAAACCCCGTCTCTACTAAAAATACAAAAAATTAGCCAGGTGCGGTGGCACATGCCTGTAATCCCAGCTACTCAGGAGGCTGAGGCAGGAGAATTACTTGAACCCGGAAGGTGGAGGTTGTGGTGAGCCGAGATCATGCCATTGTACTCCAGGCTGGGCAACAAGAGCAAAACTCTGTCTCAGAAAAAAAAAAAAGTTAAATTGAATCTGTTATTGGGTGGAGGCTTCCTGAGATGGAGCTCAAGGAGGGTTTCCAGAAGAAGACATTAGAATAAAAAGTCCTTGAGAGCAGAAAGCTTTATATGGAATAAAAGTTCAATACCCTTCATGTTGTGTCTTCTGCGAGCATTACACTAAATCTGGGAAGGGTCATGAGGTGACCTGACTGAGATGAAAATATGGTCTCAGTTATGTTAGACAGATTGGAAGGAGTTTGGAGACCAAAGTGGAGGAAAGCAAGAAAAGTATAATAGAAAGTGTGTCTGTGCAATGCACATATTAAGTACTAAATGATTCAGCCCAATAAGGTGAAATATGACAAAGTTTGGAGTAATTAACAAACACCTGTAGGAGTGTTGGGAAACTCATGATCTTACTATGACAACAAGGTGAGATGACTGCCCTGAAAGGACTCTTGGTGGGGTTTCCCTGCAGGTAAAGGGGAGGAAAGATGATAGGCAGAGCTTTGTGCTCCTCCAGCCCTGCTTCAACCAGAACAAATCCTTTTATCTGTTTTACACTTTGGGTCCTATGTAAGATTTCATTTGGAAAAATATGTTTACCTGCTAGGAAAAAAAAAATTAAAAGTGACTAATCTAGCCCCCTATTTACAGAGGCCCAGAAGAATGGCATGACCTGCCCAGGCAAACTCAACAAGGATGTGCTCCAGGTGTTCTTCCTCAGATGAAGAATCCACATCGTGGCCCACAGGAGGCTTGACAAGCCCACTTTTACCCTGTTGCCCATGAGTTGCTAATAGATAATCTCAGTTGGCATCTATTGGACACATCCTATTGTGCCAGGCACTATTCTTAATTTCCTACTTAGATATTTTTTAACTATTACTATATGTCATCTATTCGTGGACATTATATTCATAAATTGATATCTCTGAAACCAGCTGCCTCTTACAATCAATGGCAATGTAGATTCAATGAAGTACCATAAACCTAAGCCTCACATTTGTGAGGTAGCTACTATTGTCATCCACTTTAGAGACGAGAAACTGGAGACACAGAGAGATGAGGAAACCTGCCCAAGGTCACACCTATAAATGGTGATGGGATAGCTACTGCTAAGACATGAAGATTGCTACCGGCAAGGTGTTACAGTGGCCCAGGATGATTTCTGTTAGTGTTAGGAATGGACGTGATTAATACGGGAACTGTGGTGAGGGTGGCAGAAAATCACTGGCATTGTGGAAATGAAGAGCACCTTGTTGGCAATGGGAAGCCTAAGACTCACATATTTGTATGTTTTCTATAAATTCTGCTCTCTCTGACTAACTCCTTTATTCACAGGAAAAACTATCAGTCTTTAAAGAAAAAGCAAGAAACTTTGACTTTAAATGATATATGTAAGTCCATTAAAACTTTCTTGCAAATAGCAGGGATGAACTCATTAAATGTTAGTTCCCTGCCTTTTTTCAGAAATTGAGAAAAAGCTTTCTTGTGGATCACACTTTTTTAAAAAATGTGATAGTAGTGGCTGCTATCGCTGATGATAGAAAGTAAGCTTTGGGGAATGTGGTGGTTAGAACTTTGACAATCCCAGCCGATTTCTAAATAGATTTATAACGTGAAATAATTTTCCTAGCTACACAAAAGATAAGAAAAGCATTTTTGGCAGAAGAAGAGTATCTATAATTGTTTAAGCTCACTGGAATATCATAGTGGAGGGTAGCGGTGAAGATAATTTAAATTAATTGCTAAGGTCAGGTGCAGAATGTCTGAATTGCAAGAAAGGTGAATAAGAACAAGACCAACAGGGGAGCTTAGTGTACTTCCGCTTTGTGTGTGTATGAGGTGGGGAAAATACATGGTTTCCCTGTCACTTAATGAGAGCAAATAGGCAAATGACGTGTATTTAGCATACATCACCTAAGAGGTCTGCGGCTTAGGAACATGCTGAGTCAATTTGTTACTTGAGAATTTACATAACTTTGGTAACGGACTTCCCCAAAAATGGAATTCTAATCAACCTCATATCCCTACCTGGGGAGGGCTGAGATTTCCTTTTTCCTCTATCTTGGACAGTCCAAATTATGAGGTGGATACAAACCAGACCTCATTCTCTCCACCCACATTTTCCTTTACCTAACAACAAAAAAGGTTTTTCCTACAAGCTTAGTCACTGGCAGATTAAATAGCATTTTGAAAATTAGGAGGTAAGGTGACAAAATTGCTTTCAAGGAATTTTTTAAACTCTAAGTTGAGGATTCTTAAATTCATTATTCAGCATTTACCATAAAAATGTGCCAGTCGGAAGGATAAAATGACTTGCCATTAAAACAATAAATAGGAAGCATTACATCATCAGAAAATATTTATTGAGCATATGTGTGTTTGGTATTTCTCTAGATGCTATCAGGTCACTACTCTGCGAAGACACGAGCCAAACCATAATTACACACATGCTTGAGAAAACGAAAGCATGCTGGCCTTTATGTGTGAAGATGACAAAAATCATGATGAGACCAATATGCATTTGAAATGATTATTCAGTTACATGGAGTTTTCCTTCCATAATTTCTGTAGGCCATTTACTGCTGGTGACCCGTGTGAATGTCATGATTTTTATATGATGAGCAAGAGGTAGAAGGGTAGCCTTTGCTCATAAAATGATTTTTGTCTTTGAGATCTCCATAGTAATTAAAACCATGAGCAAACACTTAGTGTCATACTATGACTGAAGGTTCAGTAAAAATAACCTAGACTTACATGAATTTGGAGAAAGGCTTGTAAAACACATATTAGTGTAAAACACTAGTAAGATACAGAAGTCATGACATTAGTTACTTTTTTGTTATTTTATTTTTATTGCACTTTAAGTTCTGGGGTAAATGTGCAGAATGTGCAGGTTTGTTACAAAGGTATACACCTGCCATGGTGGTTTGCTGCACCCATCAAACCATCAACTACATTAGGTATTTCTCCTAATGCTATCCCTCCCCCATCCCCCACCCTATGACAGGCCCTGGTGTGTGATGTTCCCCTCCCTGTGTCCATGTGTTCTCATTGTTCAATTCCCACTTATGAATGAGTACATGTGGTGTTTGGTTTTCTATTCTTGTGTTAGTTTGCTGAGAATGATGGTTTCCAGCTTCATCCATGTCCCTGAAAAGGACACAAACTCATCCTTTTTTATGGCTACATAGTATTCCATGGTGTATATGTGCCACATTTTCTTTATCCAGTCTACCATTGATGGGCATTTGGGTTGGTTCCAAGTCTTTGCTATTGTGAACAGTGCCACAATAAACATACATATGCATGTGTCTTTAGAGTAGAATGATTTATAATCCTTTGGGTATATACTCAGTAATGAGATTGCTGGGTCAAATGATATTTCTGGTTCTAGATCCTTGAGGAATTGCCACACTGTCTTCCCCAATGGTTGAACTAATTTACACTCCCACCAACGGTGTAAAAGCTTTCCTATTTCTCTACATCCTCTCCAGCATCTATTGTTTCATGACCTTTTAATGATCGCCATTCAAACTGGCATGAGATGGTATCTTGACATTAGTTACTTTTGAATTCATCTATTGGAGAAAATTAATTGGAGACATTATTATGGAACAAGAGCCCAGCTATATAACATGCCATTGGCACTCCTTTGTTAGGCTTTGCACTAGAATTCATCTTGAAAATATTGGGTTACATTATTTGGTTATTTTTTTCACTTTATTTTAGGGAGGAGAACCTCAGATAACTGCCTTCTGTCACAGTGTAATGCAAGGATCTCATCTGAGTCTTGATCACTGCTGTCTTTCCATGGCCTGGCACAATGCTTGGCATGGAAAGGTCCTTACTAAATATTTGATGCATAAACAATTGATTGGATTAATTAATTAATTGATTATTGGCATGTACAAGAAATGTAATTAGATATAGCAGGAAACCAATCACCAGCTCAATCCTGATTCTTGCAGATAGAATAAGATTTAGTGAGCATCAGAATGGGAGACCACCCACAGCCTATTAACCCAGGCATCATGAAAATAGGTGAGCCTGGTTCTAGAAAATTATGACAATGACTTCCCTATAGTTACATCCACCCAAAAAAGCCTGCAAGTGTACTTTAGATAAGATGAACCGTTTTCATTCGTGAAGCAGATGCACTTGTTAATTAACAAAGAAGCGGTCAGTTAAGCAGGGCTAGGCAAACGCCTTGAGCAGTTAAAAAAATTTCCTGCAGAAAAGCATTTCTTTTGACGATAACTTAAAAAAATAATTTGTGTAGTTTCTTTTTCAGTAGCTGGGCTTGATCTGTACCGTGCAGTATTATTAGCATTTGTTAACAACAGAAGTGGTAAGGAAATTACTCACCACAATTGTTATACCGGGTTATTAGAGGCAGAGAGAGAAGAGTGGCCTTTGTCAGTACTCAGTTCAGATCACTGCAGTCAGCAGAGGTGTGGGCCACAATGGGGAAGGATGTGAGAATGGAGGAAGCAATTGGCTTGCCTACGTTTCTTGTGAAGCATTAAAATAGGTAATTGCAAGCCACCAAGCTTGGCAAGGGCAATCGGTTTTATTTGTTCTAGAAGAGAAAAAGCGTCACTGGGGAGTAAGTTCAGATGGGGAATAATGCAGCTCTAAAGTTTCTTATAGTTTGAATTTCATGAAATAGAAAATAGAAGTAAGAAATATAATATGTATGTTAATATAGAAATTATAGAAATGAGGTGATGTCTTATGGAAACAGTGTACATACTTTTTTTTATTTTTTTAAGTGTGCACAAATTAGATAAGTGTGCACAGGAAATCAGTTATTTCTCATGGATGAGTTGGTGCCATGGATTTGGGTTCTGGCTATGAATTTGTGTGTCCCATGTGCTTTGGTCCCTATGTGTCTGTGTATAACGAGGGCATCTTTGCTCATTTAAAATTCACTCATTCAACAAGTATTTACTGAGCACCAACTAGTCACACTTCTCATATTTTTTTTGTGTGTGAAAAATTGGGACCTCTTTAGCTGTGTTTTATTGGGCACAATTTGCAAGTGTTTTGGCAGGGACTTCCTAGCACATGTGGTGCTTTTGTGGAAATGCAAAAAACAAAACAGCTCCTTTTCTGTGCAAAAAAATTATCTTCAAAAGTACCTCTTCCTCTGTGAGGAGGAAGATCTATGCCAGGACACAGGGCTTGGTGAGGGGGGTGCACTGTAGATTTCAGACCCCACCCAACCCTCACCTGGGCACCATTTTGCAATACACAAAAGGCATACCTGTATGTACAAACTGGTCTTAGGTGAAGCCTCACAAAAATCAGTGTGAGTTTTGTTCAGCTTTTGGTGGTTTGGACCAAGAGGGGAGAATTCCTTTAAACCTTGTTAGTCAAAGAATCTCTACACCAAACACTTCTGGCTCTCAATTTTCCATCTACCAAATGAGGGAGTTATACTAAATTCCTTTTTCTCTTTTTCTGAAAAAATAAGTATTTGGTTACAATAGTAGAGAGGTCGAGAGCATGACTCCAAAGAGTCAGACTGCCTGAATTTGATCCTGGCCCTATGACTTAAGCACAATTTGACCTTGAAGAAGCTGTCCAAGCCTCAGTTTCATTATTTGTAAAATGGAGCTAATGATATTACCTAATACCCAGTTCATAGAGTTATTATGAGAAATGACAGAATGCATGTAAAGCATGTAGTATGACTGGAAGTGAGTGCTCAATAATCGTTAGCTATCATCACCATCATTATTATGTAGTCAGTGTGATCCTGTATCTCCAGAAAACCAGGGGCAGCCAATCCCTATCTTCTACCTAAGAGTTCTAGCATCACTCATGTCACCACCCCACAGGCTGTCTGCAGTTGCCATTCACCCAGTTACAACACCCTCCAATCACTTTTCTATAGTAAATAAGAGCATTCATTTTGTAAGCCTTGACAAGGCTACTTCCTCTTTTTCCTAACACTACTGTAATACCCTGCAGATGTTTGCTGCCTTTCTAGGAGAAAGTCCAGTGGCAGACAGTTTTGCTTGAAACAAATGATTGTTATTTATACTAAGACTGCAACATGCTCCCCAAAATGGCCTCTAGAGATTCTTAAAAAATACTCCCTCAAGCAGAGAAAATCCTAATGCACCTAAGAAGACCGTGTATCAGCTAGCTATAGTTATGTAACCAACAACACCAAAACTTTAGTGGTTAAAAGCAACCACCATTTATTATTTCTTATGAGTCTGTGGGATGGCTTCATAGCTCAGCTCATCTGGGGTAGGCTTAACTGATCTTGGCTGGGCTTGCTCATTTATCTGGGATCAAAGGCAGATTGGCCTTGGCTGAGACAACTCAGTTCTTCTCAACATGGCTCTCATATCCCTCCAGCAGGCTAGCCTGGTCATACTCTGATGGGGATCCAAGAAAGAAAGTGGAAACAAGCAAATCCCTTTCCAAGCCTTTGCTGGTGTCTCATTAGCCAAAGCAAACCACATGGCCAAACCCAGAGTCAGCACGGAGGGCTAGCACCAAAGGGTAAGCATAGAGGGAGGCACGAATATTGGGGCCATTATTGCAGTCCAGCACACATGATGATGATTATGTCATTTTTAAAAAATAATTTCAACTTTTGGTTTAGATTCAGGGTATACACATGCAGGTCTTTTACATATGCATATTGCATGACACTGTGTTTTGAGGTAAGAATGATCACTACCTAGGTAGTAAGCATAATACCCAATAGGTAGGTTTTCAGCCCTTGCTCTCTTCCCTCTCTAGTAGTCTCCAGTGCTTCCCATGTTTATGTCCATACGTACCCAATGTTTAGCTCCCACTTGTAATCATAAGAGAAATGCAAATCAAAACCACAGTGAGATACTATCTCACACCAGTCAAATGGCTAATAATAAAAAGTCCAAAAATAAGAGATGTTGGCAAGGCTATGGATAAAAGGGAATGTAAATTAGTTCAGCCACTGTGGGAAACAGTTTGGATATTTCTCAGAGAATTAAAAACAGAACTACCATTTGACCCAGCAATCTCATACTTGTTATATACCCAAAGGAATATGGATCGTTCCACCATAAGACACATGTACGTGTATGTTCATTGCAGCACTATTCACAATAGCAAAGATGTGGACTCAACCTAGGTGCCCATATTCAGTGGATTGGATAAAGAAAATGTGGTACATATACACCATGTAATACTACACAGTAAATATTATTTTAAAGATTTCTAGCTTATAATTTCATCTAGTAGTTTCATTGTTTCAAAATTTAGACACTATTTTGGTTTGTAAATATAGATATATACTCGAATGTCTTGTTTTAGTCATAGAAGATGTAACTTCTATGTTCAAAAGCAGTACAAAACCCAGGAACAGGTGTTAGTTTCTAATTAAATGATAAAATAATGTCTGAAGAGTTCTGTTTTATTTTTGACTTCTCTGCACACCTCAGTTGAGGTGATCTCACAAAGATGTTAATTGCCAACTGCCAGAGCAGCTAAACAACCTCTCTGTGCCCTGTACAGTGCTTTATGGAAATTTCAGTCTGGGAGAGCCACATGTTGCCCCAAAAGAGCCTATGGGCTCTGTGAATGCTTTAGACGCAGAACAGAAAGCAAGCAAACAAGCAGGCATTTAAGGAATGTTAAAGATGAAGTGAAATCTTGATCAAATTCTCTTCATGACCTTTTAATTTGTACTTTTGGAAATCAACGAGCAAAGTTCTTCTAAGGCTGATAAAAATGTGAATTTCTCTCTGCCGGTATAAGAATGAATCAAGCAATGAATTGTGCAGTTAAATCACCTGGTAGAGAATGCCACTTAAGACAATGTGGAAGATGAGCTCCCGTTTACACACAATTGGCTGCAACATCCAACTAAGAAGGGGCAGGGGCAGGGGCAGAGGGCACCAATCAAAGAGCTGGCTCCAGCTGGTTTGCAAACCCACGGTTATTATGACCCACAAGTCTTTCAAGATGGTTGTCTATTAGAATTCTCATTTGGACTTTAGCTGTAGGAGCTGCAAAAACATTCTCAAGATTAGTAAATATACCTTCTAATTAACTTTACATCTCCACCCTCTGCCACAGCAACACAATTGCTCACACCCTTAAATAAACCTCCACTTGTTTATTTGAAGACACCATGTGGTCTGTTCTCTAAATATTTCACCAAATGGGCTTAACATTCTTTTATAGGACCTAGTTTCCAATAATGCTATCATTTTTTCCCTACTTTTTCTCTAGACATCACACTTTGCTACATCTGCTCTTAAATGTGGTGACAGTGCTGTCCCAGGTGTGGTAAGTTGGGATAGTTCTCAGGCCCCACATTTTGTTTGCCCCCTCCCCCCACCGCCACTTCCTCCTCTCCCCACAATATAATGACAGGTGACTAGGAAATGACTCAGGAGGTGGAGTGTGGAGGAACAAGAGGAGGCTTCCAGCACAAGTGTGGAAAAAAAACTTGAGGGTTTCATATATGTGTATTCAGTTAATAAACTCCTCCTTCCTCACCAAAGGCAAAGATAGTAGCAGAGTCCTTTCCTCGTTCCACAAACTTTCAGAATGGACATGTCTAATTAAGATTCCTGTCTCCTAAGTGTATCCTTAATAATCACTGTAACAAGAGATTGCTTGTGAACTGAAAGCACCAAATGATGTGATTTGCCCCCACCTGTCTCATTGCACCAACTACAATGACCCCAGGTGATAGCCAATATCTGTTACGACTCTCTTAATTACAAAACAAACAAATACACAAAAAAACTTCAGCTTTTCTAAGTCACTTTTCTAACAATGCAGCCTGACACGTGTTTCTCTTTTGATCAGTGCTCCAGTGCCCACTATATTCAGGTTTGGTCTACTCCATCTCCCAGGTCTCTTTTTCCTTGTTTCTTTTTTCCTTATTTCTTTCCTTCGCTACTGAAATCCGAGTACTTTCTCACAAAGGTAGCTGAAGTGGGTTGGTTGTGTGCATGTTAAGGAAGGATATCCCTACAGGTCCAGCTTTACATGCTTGCCTAGAATGTTGCTTCATTCTATTCTAAGCTGGAGTTTCTACAAGTGTTTTTCAAGTAAGTAGTAAGGAGTTATGAATAAAAGTTCTCTACAACTGAATGTGTATGGGAAAAGAATGAAAGCAGGCTCCTATATTGCAGGGCTTTTCTTACTGTCTAATACGCTATTTCAGCTATGACTATCCAAGAGTGCGAATGTGACGATGGAGGCTCCTCCTCATGGAGCATCACTGGGACAAGTCCTCCAGGATCCATTCTGGGAACTCTGGTCCTACTTGCCACAGGCACATCCCCAGCAGAGATGAGGAGTAGCCCTCCCAAGGGACGCTGCTAAAACAGAGCAAGCTCCCTCTGGCCAGGCTTTTGTCCAGTCACTGGGCCTCAATAGCTGATTTTCAGCTGCCACCCCTCAGGCAAATGGGGAGATTCTATAAGATGCCTTTAAATTGGTCTTTGTTAGTGATCTAGCATGCAAGATCTCCCATTTATTTTCTCCCATTTATTTTCAGAGTCTAGAGTTTTACATCATTCACTCATTCAAACAGTATTCATTGAATACACACCTTGTGCCAGGCAAATGGACCAAGAATCCCAGCCCTTATGGAGCTTATAGTCTTGTGGGTAGAGACAGATAATGAACAGATAATAACATAAAAAATGAAATATATAACACAGATGATTTCCTAAGAGGAAAAAAAGCAGAGGAGGATGGGGAATATGGATGCAGAGAAAGCAGTTAGATGTTCAAGTCTGGAGTTTGGGAGAGAGTTCTGGGTAGAGACATAAATCTGGGAGCAATCAGCATGCTCAAAGTGCATGTTCAAAGCAGAGAAGCTGGTTGAGATCACTGAGGAAGCTAGTGTGGATTGTGAAAAGAGGAGGTATGAAAACTAAGCCTCAAAGTTTAAACACTTCAAAGTTTAAAGTTTGGGGTGATGAGGAGCAATCAGTAAAGGTAACTGGCAAGAAACATACACTGACAAGGGAGGAAAACCAAGAGTGGAAGCCAGATGAAGAAAGAGTGATTGATCCAGTGAAATACTGAGAGATGAAGTAAGATGTAGTCTGCTAGTTGGCTGGGATATAGCAATGTGCAAGTCATTAGTGAACTTGAAAATGTCTATTTCAGTGTATTAGGACAACAATTCAGTTAAAATTGGGTTTAAGAGAGAATGGAAGGAAAGAAGAGACAGCAGGAAAAAATAATTATTTCAAAGACTTTTGCCGTAAACAGGAGCAGAGAAATTAAATAATAGAAAATGTCAAGGAGTCAAAACTATTTTTCAGATGGGAAAAGGAATAGCCTGTTTTTATGCTAATGGAAATGACCATTAGAAATGGGAAAACTGAAGATAACAGAGGAATGGGCGGAGAATTTCTGCAGTGATGACTTTGAGTGATGAAGTGAAGATGGGACCTAGTTGTGCAGCTGGAAGGCTTGCCCTTAGGAGCACAAAGTGTTCCTCCAGTGTAACAGGAGGAAAGGCTGAATATATGGACACAGATACAGCTAGGTGAGACGATATGACAGTGGGGGCATGAACAAGTTCTCTTCTGGTTGCTTCTCTTTTCTCAGAGAAAATGGAAGCTAGGTCATTAGCTGAAAGTGGGGATGGGGAAGGAAGTACTGGAGAAGAGGATAAGATACAAAATAATATGGGAGTTGGAGAAAGTAAATGGACAAGAGAATTTAGTGAGATTAACAGGCAGCCCTAGGGCCCATTTGAGGCTGATGGTCATGTATGGATGCATATTTTTCTCCAGCCAAGTGCATTTGTATGCATAGGAGCACAGAGTAGGTGTAGATATGGATTTAAACAGGGCTGTACTTTTGTCAAGCAAAGACAATGATAGATAAGGAGAGAAGTGATGACATGAGGATGGAGTAAGGGACAATCCATAGCTAATAGGATCAATAAGTTGTAAGTGGTGAAGAGGGGGATTTTTGGAGGTGGGCCACTAGAGAAAGTAAGCTGGAACAATAAGATGTGATGGTCAGCGGGTTGGATGCTTGGAACTGAGGTTATAAAGGGATTTAAATAATTTATAATGACAAGATCTGGTGGAATATGACTGTGAAAGTGGGTGGCAGAGAATGGTGTAGACAAGATCTTTGAAATGGATGAAGTCAAGGCACTGACAGGCCAGAATACCAGAAGGATTATGTGAACATTTAAATCACCAAGGATTGTCAGGAGTAATGGTGAAGGGAATGACAGTTAGGAGCTAAAATTTTAAGGACTGAGGGAAAAGGACTCTGATGGTGGGGGAGTGTAGAAGACTGAAACAAGGAGACATGGCTGGGCATGTGGGGCTTATGGCACGCAACTCCAAGCAGGTGTTGTATTTTTAAGGTGAAGGGAGCAACAATAGACTGGAATTAGCAATGAAGGGCAAGCCGTTTGCCGAGTTGTCTTCTTTTCTCTTTATTTCTAGTAACTTCTATAGTACCTCCTTCCAATGAGGTATTTTAGGGGTACATTCCTTCTGGGTTTTCTTTTCTTCTAAACTTTTTTCTTTTCTTTTTTTGAAACAGAGTCTCACTCTGTTGCTCATGCTGGAGTGCAGTGGAGCGATCTTGGCTCACTGCAACCTCCGTCTCCCAGGTTCAAGCAATCCTTGTGCCTCAGCCTCCCAAATAGCTGGGATCACAGGCACATGCCACCACACTCGGCTCATTTTTGTATTTTTAGTAGAGACAGGGTTTGCTGTGTTGCCCAGGCTGGTCTTGAACTCCTGGTCTCAAGTGACCCACCCTCCTCAGTCTCCCAAAGTGCTGGGATTACAGGCATGAGGCACCGTTCCTGGCATTTTTTTCCTATTGTGTTCAATTACAGGCACTTATTCTCAGCCTTAACTATACATTAACACCACCTGAAGAGGTTTTTTAAACATTATACTGTGCCCAAGCCCTACTGTGAGCTATACTGATTTAGTTGTTCAGGAATGGAGTCCAGGTGTGTGTAATTTTTAAAGTTCTCCAGGTGATTCTAATGAGCTGACAAGTTGAAAACCAAAGTCCTAGGGAAAAGTTTGGAAAGGTTTGTCTTTGTGGGCCTATGCATTGTTATAGAGTGTGGTCCATATTTAGAGTGTGGTCCATACTTTTCATCATATCTTTGAAAATATTCCTGACCCAAGAAAATGAAGACAAAGCCCCTTATTTTTTTAAATGAGATAATGTAACTTTACTTGGTTTTTAAAAATCTTTCTTAATTGGGGATGGCAGTGGGACTTGGGAATGGGAAGTTTGTTAAAATCTGGGACATACCAAATTCAGTAAAACGTGGTGGTATCTTTTCCATAACACTTGGGTTTTGAAGCCTCCATGCAGCAGAATCCATGGGGTTAAACCACTGCTCTGTGCATCTCAGATCCTTTCTGTCATCCCTTCCCACCCTCTAAAAATGCAAACTATGCTGGTGTAACTGACTCTGGGGTTCTCTGTCACTGCTGGTTTCTGCGTAGGAGTGTTGCACACACCAGGCTCAGTTAGCACCTGTGTTTTTATGATGTGAAAACTGCATATCCACCATATGAGCATTACCCCAAATTGTATAATTTTTTTCTCACAAAGTGGAAAAAAGAAGTTTCAGAATATGCATTCAACCTCTTCTGGCTTCCTATAGGGACAAGGTGGGTTAAGAATGGGGTTACTGAAGTTGAGGAGCCCTGAAGGCAGAGCCCCTTCTGAGGTGGTGATGGGGTGCCATTCAGCTTGCCTACTGTGTCCACTTTCTTGTTCCTTCACTTCCATGGCAAGGCTAGACCACCAGTGAATGCAGTTTCATAAATTTACTTGCTTACTTAGTAAAATGCTGGTCCTGGTTCCTTCACCACAGAACTTGGTCCTAATTACAGTCTTTACATTTATTTAGCCACCCTTTTCTTATTCAGTCAGGTTTCTGAGATGCCCAAACCAAGCCCGGGACATTTCTAAGCAGTTAGCGCAAAGACAATAGGGGACAATTTATAACTTGTTAGGAAAGAAAGATTCTGGAGAAAACAGGGACCAGAAAATAAATCCTGAATTTAGTTGCCTTAGTAATACAGTTGCCCATTTCTGGCCTAATGAGTATTAACACCTAATTGCCCCTGCATATACTGAGGGAAAATAACCATTAGCAGATAGAACATGTCTGCCAATGCACTCAGTGAAAGTGCCTTCTCTTTTCTCTCTCCTTTCCCCCTTTTTAAAAAAATTTACTATTGGCTGTCATTCTCCTCCCTTTTCTCTTTCTACTCATCTACACACTGATCTCATATGCACACTCAACTCACACTTCCACATGTCATCCACGGACGTGCGTTCTCACCGTCAGTTTTTCCCTGGGCAGTTCTAACAGGTCAATTTCTGTACAGATGCCTTGGTTTTAAGCTCTTATCTGATTCTCATCAGCAGTGGCCTGCAGGTCTGCAGGCTTCTTAGCATCTAAAAACAGCCCAACCAACCACAGAACTGGGTTGACCTGTGACCCTCTCCATCCCAGTAGTATTTGGATCAACTTTTGGAGGAGCCTGCAATGATATGCAGAAAGCCATGGAAGTCAGGAAAATTCTCTCCGGAGTGGAATTTTTCAAATGAGCAGCTTTGAGTGCCTCTAATCAGTGTTCTGGTTAGCCCATAAAACAGCTTAAAATACTGTTAGGACCACATTATCTTTAACAAAGGTACTGAGTCAATATTTAAAGTCAAGAGATATCACAACTTCTTTTATGTAATGCTGGGTCCTCATTCCAGCCAGAAAATCATTGGCCAGAGTTGATTAACTGCTGTGCGTCTTAGGTGGAGCATATCTCCCCAGTTTGCCACAGTCCTCACCACTTCTCATCCATCCCAACTCCCTGTCTTTTCACTCATTTATGGTATCTGCCTGGCTCAAGGAGGCATTTGTGTTGGGCACTAACTCCAGAACTACTGCAAGTGGATCACCAGCCCAGCCTGACAAGAGCCCAAACCTAGAGAGATAAACTATCTAGCTGTTGGTTGTGAAAACCCAAAAGGAAGGGCAGCCCAGGGTTCTACACTGTTCCAGGCTCTTTTAGTACAATATATAGAACATCTGCTTTGGGAACAAACACTCCTAGGTCTAAGTTCATCTGTTTGATAGTTTAACTTTGGATGGTTCACTTAGCTGCTGTAAAATTTTTATAAAATGAAGATATTAACTGAGATATTGTTGTGAGGGTAAGAGATAATAGCACAATAAGTGTTAGCTATTACCCTTATCTGCTTCCCCTCTCCTTTCTGGCCCATATACCTTCTCAAGTACTAATGAGGACATACGTGCAGTACCAATAAGTGTATGTCAGCAGCAGACAAGACTGATGCCAGCAATATTGGCCAATAGTGATAAAGCCAAACAACCTCAACCATGTCCCAGAGATTTCTGGGTGCCCAAAAGAGCAAGATGGGCAATACCTTGGCATAGCAGATGGCTTTCTGAAGTGCCTACAACCAGGACTTGAAACTTGTGAAATGTCTTATGTCTCTGCTATGCTGATAGACCAGGAAAAAGGGGCCAAGAATCTGAATTGGAGCAGTGATAACAGAGAAAGAAAGGAAGGGGTGGATACAGTTAGAAATCTGTACAAATTAAAATTGATTGATACGTAAAGAGTATGTTGGTTTTTTACTCTATCAACTTAGTTAAACTGGAATTACATTTCCCAGGATTTCCTTCTCTGTATGGCTCTGGGTTAGGAGTGGCCACACATTTTGGTGTAATCTGGAAGGTGGAAATGAAACAGTAGCCTTTATTTTATCACTGATCTGCTGGCTCACTTGGGCTGGGCTGGCTCACAGCTGATCTAGCCCCCACCCACCTCCTCCTTCAGCTTCTCCATACGGACAGCTCTCAGACTAGCGATACCAGGTTTTCCTGTTCGTCATCAGGTGAGATGCAGTGAGAGACAAACATGAGTTCCAGTTTTTCCTTGTAGGTTCCAGTTTACCTTCATGATTCTAGTTTTTCCTCACTTTTTCCCAAGTACATCCAGCTTTCCTTCCTGACTTCCAGCCCTGCTGGCCAAGAGTGACCCCAGGCCCACCACCAGATGGTTCACTGGGATTCACAGAGACAGTTGCCACAAAGACCCAAAAACCTTTCATAGACTTCAACACCAGCCTTCTTCATAGTTCCACTGCAGCAGCTGGTTAGTGGCTTTTCTTTGATCATTTTCAGGCCTTCATTTCCCTAGTTCCTCCCCATAGTTGTATAAAATCCTTAGTTCATTATGTCCATAGTGGCTCTGCTTCCCTGATGGTACTCTGACCAATACAGGGAGTGAGGGAAGGAGATGTTGGAAGACTTCTAGGCTCTGACTTGGAAGATGAACCAAGAAGATGTATATGAAGAGTGCCCAAAAGATAGCTAGAGACACGTACCTAAAGCTCTTGGAAGGACTCCCCTTATGGCTCTCAAAAGAATGAAAGAGACAGTCGGATTAACCTAAAGAACTCAGAGATCTAGGGAAGCTCTCATTCCCAACCTGGAGCTTGCTACAATTAAGGCTTCATTGCTAGGTCACAGACTCATCTGCCCTGTTAACCTAGCTGTGTAGAAAGAGATTCATCCCTAAAAGAATTTGACTTTGGATATATCTGACCACCACTGTCCTTGTAGGAATAATGGCCAAAAATATTTATCCTAGATCTATATTAATATAACTTTATTTATAATCCATTTTTATATTTGTTTGATATTTTTACTTTTATTTCTATATGTCTATCATATGCAGCCCCAACAATCCTAATAGATACAAAAGATTTACAGGATGTATTGCCAGGTGACTGTGTGCCCTTAAGGAGACTAAACTTTATTCTTTTGGGGGAAGGGGCTGCAGTGGAAGGTAGTTCCCACCCATTGTCCTTATACTCTTCTTTTGAAAGGGAGAATTTCTAAGAAGAAATGGTTAACCCAGTTTGAAATATACAGTTTATTTCCAAGATCCATTTTCAAGGCATATCATGATAGCCTCCTTTAGTTTTCTCCTACTGCTCATCAATTATACTGTCTACCACAGTTACATACTTCTGCAGTGGAGAGGAAAGGGGGCATCTGAGAGATGTGCTCAAAGAGCAACATTGCATTTGGTCTATTCCTTTATTTTAACACAAAGATTTGAGGCATAAGTAACTCAAAATCATTGCGTGTGTTTAAAGGTAATTTTTTCTAATTGGATGGGAATGGCCCTATAGTGCATGAACATTTTCTAAATATGCAAGATAATATATTATAACTTTGTTCCTAGAGTACCGGAAAGTTGTTTGGTCAGCTGATTGTTATCTGAGAATCAACTCAGAAAAGAAAAATAGCCTAGAACAGTCTGAGCTATGTAAGGTATGCAAAATTTATCAGGCCCAGAGAGACATTAATTAATGTGGAATTTCGGTCACCCCCTTACTCTACTTTTTCCTTTTTCCATTGCAATTATCACCATCTAACATCCTATGTAATATGTTACATACTACATTTATTATTTATTTTCTGTATCCTCCCACTAGAATGTAAGTGCTTGGGGGCAGGTATCTTTGACTTTTTGTATACTGATGCAACCAAAATACCTAGAACTGTGTTTGGCACGTAATAAGGGCTCAATAAATAGGGATGGAGTTGAATTGAACATTTACACTAGATAGTGAAGTTAATCAATTATAGCATAATGGCCTTTATTATGATACATTCAGAACCAGAAACAAAAGTACAAAAAGATTTTTAAAAGACAGTCATAGAAGTTACTTCTCATACATATGTCATGATATAAATCAGATTTTAAGTACTTACTGCTTTTGTGTCCAGAGGTGATGGATGTTATTCACATCACATCCATCTTGGATGTGATGACAGTCACTGTATTGCCTGAACAATAATAGAAGCAGCTTTCTATCTATCAAAACATCAAAAGAATCAAAGTATTTTTCAGAAGGGATGCTCAAATACTGTCATCTGAAATCAGTCATCCCTTGTGGATAATATTTAAGGACACTGAATTTTCAATAATTTAAATGCTGTTAGACCTTAGTAGCTGCTGAATGAATACAACATGGTAGGGTCTGTGTAAGGTGCTTTACATGCTTCAATTCATTTAATGTTCCCACAAACCAGCAAGAAGATATTATAATTTTGCAAATGAAGAAACTGAGATACAGAAATGACATCCACCATCCTCAGTGTCACACAGAGAGTAAATGGACTGGCCTGAACCAGGCTGCCTCCTGGAACTGGTTTCTTTGGTGAGCATATAGATGAAAAATAAACTGCAGGAAATTTTTGTTTGCTTATTTGCAGTTGTAACATAGACACTCTCATTTTCTCTTCCTTCTCCCTTCCTCCCCATCCAAAACAAAAAACAACCATTCCCTTACTCAAGGAGCATTGACTGGCAATGCTTCAAAGCATGGATGGTTTCTGGGACTAAATATATTATAATATAATATAAATACATTTGTCCCTCAGTGGTCCAAGGGAAATTGGTTTCAGGACCTCCTTGGATACTAAAATCCACAAGGGCTTGAGTCTCATATAAATTGGGTAGTCTTGCATATAACCTACACACATCCTCCTGTATACTTGAAATCATCTCTAGATTACTTATACCTAATACAATGTAAATGTTATGTAAATAGTTGTTATACTGTATTGTTTAGAGAATAATGGCAAGAAAAAAGGCTGTACATGTTCAGTAAAGATGTAACCATCCATTATTTTCCCCGAATATTTTCAAATTGAGGTTGGTTGAATCCATGGATGGAGAACTCAATAGATACAAGGGCTGACTATAATGAGAAGATATGAAAGCTGAAAAGACAAACATTACTACGTATTTACATATGTTTAAAGAAGAAGGTAACAAAAGCCTACCTGACTTGAGTTTATGGTATAGTTTTCTGAAAGATCTTGGAGATTGAGTTGGGCACTAATTTGGTATCAAGGCTATAGGATAAGATGGCAAAGAAGATTTGAAAGACATTTATCTAAGAATTTTGAAGGTAGTTCCCCCCATGTCACTTTTAGGAAAGATTGTTGTAAAAGCTTAAATAGGCTGGGTGCGGTGGCTCACGCCTGTAATCCCAGCACTTTGGGAGGCTGAGGTGGGCGGATCATGAGGTCAGGAGATGGAGACCATCCTGGCTAACACGGTGAAACCCCGACTCTACTAAAAATTCAAAAAAATTAGCCAGGCATGGTGGAGGGGCGCCTGTAGTCCCAGCTACTCGGGAGGCTGAGGCAGGAGAATGGTGTGAGCCCGGCAGGCAGAGGTTGCAGTGAGCCAAGGTCACGCCACTGCACTCCAGCCTGGGCCACAGAGCGAGACTCCATCTCAAAAAAAAAAAAAAAAAAAAGCTTAAATAGCGTTCATCTACTTTTCAGTTCCCAGACAGTTGTTCCTTGAATGGAAGTTCATATGAAATTGGATCACAAAGTGGCTTGTTATTATGGATTACGTTTTGAAAAGAAAAAAAAATAGATAATCAGCTCCATCATCACCCAAGCTTGAGATCACAAAGTAATCTAATGCCTCTCCTATTATCTATGTATTACTGCATAGTAAATTACCCCAAAATTTAGTAACTAAAAATAATAATAAGCACTTATTACGTCTCACAGGTTCATCTCCACGTGGACCTCCCTGTAGAGCTTCTTGAATGGCCTCACAACATGGCGGCGGGCTTCCCACAGAGTGAGCAATCCAAGAGTAGGTGATGTCTTTTATGACCTAGCTTTCTTTAACATCATTCTTCTTTAACAGAGCTTGTTTTGTAATTATATTTAGTTATATGTATTTATTTTGCTTTTCTATATTTTAAAGCTTTTCCTTCAATGAACACATGTAATTGTAAAATTAAAACAATATTGAGAAAAAGAAAGCACACACATGGACACTCAAAAACCAAGCAAGCAATTTGAAGGTCCTGTTATAAAGAATGACACAGTAGGCCGGGCGTGGTGGCTCACGCTTGTAATCCCAGCACTTTGGGAGGCCGAGGCGGGCGGATCACGAGGTCAGGAGATCGAGACCACGGTGAAACCCTGTCTCTACTAAAAATAAAATACAAAAAATTAGCCGGGAGTGGTGGCGGGCGCCTGTAGTCCCAGCTACTCGGAAAGGCTGAGGCAGGAGAATGGCGTGAACCCGGGAGGCGGAGCTTGCAGTGAGCCGAGATTGCGCCACTGCATTCCAGCCTGGGCGACAGAGAGAGACTCCGTCTCAAAAAAAAAAAAAAAAAAAGAATGACACAGTAACACAGTAGAGCAGAAAGGTTGATGAATGGGCTTTGGGTCATGACAGTCCTGGGTTCAAAGCCCAACTCTCCTGCTTACTTATAGTGTGGCCTTAGGTAAGTTTCACACCCTTGCTAAGACTCAGTTCTGCCATCCATTAAAAAGGAAGGGTGTAATGCATCAAAACCATCGGGCTTTGTGAGGAAACCCACATGAGCCGGAGGGTCTGGGATGGGATGTTGGGGATGATGAGGGTAATGTACACGGGATTACGTGTAAATGGTTATATGTATTTCTACCCATTTATTTCCTACACTAGATTGAGAAGCTTTGAAGGTAGGGACTGATTCATACACCTGCAAATCACCACAACCCCTAAACTGTGCCTTTGAGAGGTATGGTAAGGGGAAAGGCAGTAGTGGGTCATGGTTAGTACAGAGACAGTTGAGCTAGATAAATGCTGAGTTTGAATCACAGCTCTGTCATTTGAAGGCTGTGAGATCTCAGGCGAGTGATATAACCTCTCTAAGCCTATGTTTTCTCATTTCTAAAAAGCAAGTTAATATTAATTAACTTAGTAATTATAATATTTGTTACAATTATTATTTATCAGTAGTAATAACTGTTATAATAGTTAATAATGCCTGCCTTTCAGAGTGTGAGAACTGGATAATGTGTACAATGTTTTTAGCACTATGCTTTGCACATACTAAATGCTTAATAAGTGGTAGCCATTAATATGGTACATAGTTTGCATTTAATAGTTTTTTAGGCTGGGTGCGGTAGCTCACGCCTGTAATCCCAGCACTTTGTGAGGCCAGGGTGGATGGATCACTTGAGGCCAGGAGTTCAAGACAAGCCTGGCCAACATGGCGAAACCCTGTCTCTACTAAAAATACGAAAATTAGCTGGGCATGGTGGCAGGAACCTGTAATCCCAGCTATTCGGAGGCTGAGGCAGGAGAATGGCTTGAACCTAGGAGGCTGAGGCTGCAATGAGCCAAGATCACACCACTGCACTCCAGCCTCGGTGACAGATCGAGACTCCATCTTGAAAAAAAAAAAAAATTTTTTTAAATAAGGTGATATTGAGGAAGAAAGAAGACCCTGCCTCTGGAAATTCTCTTTCTCCAGTTTTCAGGAACTTTCTGTGGAGTTCTACAGCAGCACTATCCACTAGAACTTGGCAATAAGGGAAATATTCAATATCTGGGCAGTTTCACAGGGTAGCCAATCACCATCTGTGGCTATTGAGTACTTGAAATGTGGTTGGTATGAGGAACTGTGTTTTTAATTTTGTTACTTTTAATAAATTTAAATTTAAATAGTCACATGTAGTGAGTAGCTACATATTGTTCAAGACAGTCCTATAGTATTCACAGCGTGGTGGGCATCCCAGTAGACCTTCTTTTCCTCTTCTTTACATCCATCTGTGATGCTATAAAACTGCTCTGTAACAATCTGAAGCTGAATGATTGCAGGTAAAGCCAGGGCGTATTATAATCCCCCTACTCAAGCAGAAGCATTGACTGACATACACTCTTCCCGTGCCCACAAACCAGGCATGCTGGAGAATAAAAAGAAGATAAGAGTTCTGTTTTGAGGAACATATGATGATCCGGGGAATTCAAATTGCATACACACCAAAAAACAACTTTGGTTAATATGTTAAGTGAGAGAACATAATTGGTATATAATTGCTCTTTATGATTTTATTGTCAATGGAAACCATTTAAATGTAATCCAGTGTACATTACCCTCACCATCCCCAACATCCCATCCCAGACCCTCCAGCTCATGTGGGTTTCCTCACAAAGCCCGACGGTTTTGATGCATTACCCCCTCCCTTTTTAATGGATGGCAGAACTGAGTCTTAGCAAGGGTGTGAAACTTACCTAAGGCCACGCTGTAAGTAAGCAGGAGTGTTGGACTTTGAACCCAGGACTGTCATGACCCAAAGCCCATTCATCAACCTTTCTGCTCTACTGTGTCATTCTTTATAACAGGACCTTCACATTGCTTGCTTGGTTTTTGAGTGTCCGTGTGTGATTTCTTTTTCACAATATTGTTTTAATTTTACAATTACATGTGTTCATTGAAGGAAAAGTTTTAAAATATAGAGAAGCAAAATAAATAAATACAGACAGCTTAACTTTGGCATTAGTGTAGTCTGGTTTACCTGTTGTCAAGAGTAATCACAGAACATAACTTTAGGAGTCCTGTCCTACCTACCCTGGCTCCCCTGGGGAGAGAGAGGCAGCCCAGTGTGAACTGTAAGCTTACCAGTTCTTTGTGGGTCCAGTGTTTTATATTTTCTCACATGTGCACAATGAAATGTCAGAGTCTGAAGGGAACATATCAGTTATTAAATGATTCTAAACCAATTTCCTCATTTTTTCAAATGGTCTCATTCTAGACCATTTCTTCATGATTCTAGACTATACAAGCCCTGGGCGTTTAAATAACTTGGCAATGATAATTCTCAAAAAGGTAAAATTATCTCTCACCAGAGAAAAGGCAGCAAAACATTTGGAAACTCTCTGTGCACACACAGGTTATGTTTTATTTCATAATATTCTTAAGTCCATTTGTTCATAAATTCAAAGTGCTGGTTTACAGGCAGCCACTACTGCCATCTGTTGGTGGTGGACAGAGTTGATGCATTTCTGCATAAGGGCATAAAATGGTTCTTATCTGTGAAAGTCCTTGATGAAGTTCGCCACAGGAACTTCTGTGTTCAAGATAGGAAGAGAGAGATAGAGAGGGAGGGGGAGGCATGTGGAGTCAGACAGCCCTGCATTCAAATCTTGGCTATGCCTCATGCAAGAATTGTAGCCACTTTCATTCTCGGTTTTCCATGTGTAAAATGGGGATAATATCTATTTCATAGGGATGCTGTAAGAATTAAGTTTAAAAATTAGTATTCAGGTAAATGCTAGCCAAAATCTCAGTGGTCTCACAGGAGTAGTTTATTTCTTGCTCACATCACAGTTCAAAGGGGTCCTACTGATCACCAGACAGCTCTCCGACAAGTGTTGATTTGAGACCAAGCTCATTTTATCTTAATGACTCCACCATCTTCAACTCGGGCTTCCAAGGTCACCCTGGAGCCCAACATCCATCCAACAGAGCAGGAGGAGAGGGCATGAAGGAGGTTTTTATGAGCCAAGCCTGGAGCTGCATACACCAGTTCTACACCCATTCCATTAGCCAGAACTCGGTGTCATGGTTGCATCTCACTGCTGGGAAGGCTGGGGAACATGGTCCGGCAGTCTCAGACACAGCATGCCAATTAACAAATACATGTAAAGTAATTAGCTCAGCTCCTCCTTCACAGTAAGTGATCACAAATGGTAGTAGCCACAATTTTTAGTAATAGAAACATAAGCAGCACTCTAATGCAGTTGGGCACTTTTATTTGTATACTATGTAATACTATTTCTAGTCTTCCAAGTTTTTAGCATGACACATATAAAACTAAGAGGCAATATGATGAGGTGAAAATAGCCTGGTCTTGGAGATGCGGCTTCTAATCCTGTGATCTTGGACAAATCACTCAATCTGAAACCCAGTTTCCTCATCTGGAGAATGGCAGGGTATCTGTGTAGCCTCTGCCTAACCCCAACTCCCCAGCTCTAAAGCTTTTTGCGTAGAAGTAATGCAAAATCAAGACAAACAAACATTCAGTGATTCTCAGAATAGACAAGTCACAGAACACGAGTCTTGGATGGGCTTAGATGGGAAATATTTCTAAAGGAGAAAGAGCTTTAAGCCAGTTCTTGGAAGAGATGATGGTCTTGAATGGTGGGAATGAGGTATGGAATGTTATGCAAGGAAGGTAGGAGAGGCCTGTACACAAAAAAAATGTTGGGAGTGGCCGGGCGTGGTGGCTCATGCCTGTAATCCCAGCACTTTGGGAGGCCAAGGCAGGCAGATTACTTGAGACTAGGAGTTCATGACCAGCCTTGCCAACATGGTGAAACCCTGTCTCTACTACAAATATTTCAAAAGTTAGTCGGGTGTGGTGGCAGGTGCCTGTAATCCCAGCTACTCAGGAGGCTGAAAGAGGAGAATCACTTGAACCTGGGAGGCGGAGGTTGCAGTGAGCCAAGATCGTGCCACTGCACTCCAGCCTGGACGACAGAGTGAGACTCCGTCCCCCCACCAAAAAAAAAAAGAAAAAGAAAAATGTGGAGGAGGGAGCATAGTAAGGAGAAAAACCTGGCTGAAAAAGGGAATGTGTTGGGGTGGGGATGAAGAGTGAATTGAAGATGTTTGATAGGTAGAGGGAAAGAAAATTTAATGATAGATTGCCAGGCTTAAGAGGTCATGTTTAATCCAGAAGAGTCCCATTTGGAAACCAATTATGGGTTTTAGATGGGCAACTGACATCGTGAAAATCTACTAGTCATTATGAAAAGAAATCTGATTAGATCATAGCACTTGATATGGAGTGGCTTTCCTTAAATTGCTGAACTTCTAAAATCTAAATGTTCCATTAAAAAATCTTCCAAATATGTTAGTTATCTGAATTCTCTATTCATTCCAAGGAAAAAGAAAGAGGTTCACATGGTAATGAAGAAAAAATGAAGGTATGCGAAGAATCAAATAATTTGTTGAAAGAGCACCCAATTTCTCTTCTGTCTTTTATTTGATTCTTTTTAATTAAGAATAAATATGTAGGTAAGACATGAGTCAGAGCAAACTCAGAAAGTACCTAGAAGCTTTCAGTATTTGAGGCATGCTAGCTAGTTTCATGTGGGTGAAGTTTGGTTTTCAGGAAGACAAACTGAAAACAGAACTTGTTTGTTTAGATTTTGCCATTCTCTAGGTGACTTACAATGATGTTCAATGAATTGTAAGAAGAAATAATTTCTTCTTGGCAACTGCTATAAAGAGCCTTGTTTGGAGAGAATACGGTCCCAGAGCAGACCTTGAGCACATGACAGTTGTTCTTGGGACCAGGTCTGGGGAGACCATGTCTTAGCTGAAATAAACACAAGCAGAAGTTCAGTCCAGTCCTCAAATGTTTGTGTCACCCCCTTAAGAAACAGGAGAGCTATGAAACACCCCAGCGAAATGCTGTTAGATGATGTGCTTGACCCTCCTTCAACTCCGAGAAGCTCTTGGGAGGTGCCATTTTTTTTTTGAGAAAAAGATTACATTTTAGAAGAATAACTATTATTTACTACATTGTTAATTTACACAAATGAAATAGTCTACTATTAAATAACCACACGACTGTACAAGGCAGAAGTCTTTTCTGGGTTTCAGGCGTCAGTTTTCTTCTCTGTAAAATATGAGGATTAGATTTCAGGGCTTCTTCCTCATCTAAAATGATAAAATCCAACTCAAAGACCTTCTTCTTTCTGGTGAAGTAACATGAAGCTTGAAGTCACTTTATCACATTGTTCTACATCTCTATTACTCTTTTTTTTTTTTTTTTTTTTGACAGAGTCTCGCTCTGTTGCCCAGGCTGGAGTACAGTGGCGCGATCTTGGCTCACTGCAAGCTCCACCTTCTGGGTTCACACCATTCTCCTGCCTCAGCCTCCTGAGTAGCTGGGATTACAGGCGCCCGCCACCACACCTGGCTAATTTTTGTATTTTTAGTAGAGACAGGGTTTCACCGCGTCAGCCAGGATGGTCTCGATCTCCTGACCTCGTAATCTGCCCACCTTGGCCTCCCAAAGTGCTGGGATTAACTCAAGACACAGTAGTTGGCGCTGACTCTCTGATGAAGTTCCAGGTGGGAGAGTTAGTACATTTGTGTATATAGAGAGAGCATAAGTTACAGGGATATGGATTTTGACTCCATTTAAGGAAGAACTCTCAAATACAAAGCTTTGGCACAGTGAACCACCGTGCCCAGCCTCTATTGCTCTTAATGTATAGGAAAACCCCAGCAGACCATTGAGTAGGTACTGAGGGAAGAATCCTGCATCCAGCACAGTAACACATCAGTGGGAGCCTTGAGCCTAAAGCTACTTCCCTCCCACCCCAAAGACAGCAAAGGACAGAAGCTGGTCTTCATATCTTTATGCTTCTTAGCAACACCTGTGTTTTGTGGCTCTACAACAGAGTGTTTGGACATGGGCACTTTCTAGTTTGGCAATAGTTTATTTGCTATGTATCCTTATTCCTTATTCCAATTCAATGTTTTTATATGGGTTCTACATTTCTCTCAAGAAGGTAATTTTTTTCTAAAGCAGGACCATATCCTAAATAGAGCAATTTTATACACAGTGTCCAGGACACAGTATTCAATTATAAAATGATAATGATGACAGCCTAAAAAATTCAAACTACAGAGCTGGTAGAGATTTTAGAGCAGCACTGTCTAATATGGTAGCCACTAGCCACGTGTAGCTATTTAAATTAATTAGAATTAAATTAAATTTAAAAATCAGTTCCGCAGTCATACAAGTGCTCAATAAGCACAGGTAGTCAGTGACTACCATTTTGGACCTCACAGATATGGAACATTTCCATCACTGCAGAAAGTTATATAGTACAATGCTGCCTTAGCGATCAACGAGACACAGAATCATATTTGTAAAAGATGTCAAGGAACTTGGAAGCCACTTAATACATTCTTATATCCAGGACATTTCAAATATTTTCAGTATCAAATAATTTATCACCTTACAAAGTGGCCATTCCACCTTAGGAAAGCTTTGTATTTGAGAGTTCTTCCTTAAATGGAGTCAAAATCCATATCCCTGTAACTTCTGCTCTCTCTATATACACAAGTATACTAACTCTCCCACCTGGAACTTCATCAGAGAGCCAATGCCAACTACTGTGTCTTGAGTTAATTCCTCTTTCCCAGTGAACCCGTGCCACAAGTGAGGAGGCTGAGGCTGGAGTTAGCAGTCCTCCCTGGAGACTCCATGACAGAACTAAGACTTTTGATGTATTCCGGTCTAGCTGAACTGCTTTCAAGTCTAGCAACTAATTCATTAAAGAATGTGTGTGCATAAATTTGTAGAGTTTAAGTTCTTAGTCTTTTATCTTTTTTTCCATTTTGTTGTTGCTGTTGTTGTTTTGCCATTGCTTTATTCTCTTTTTGCGCTGCATACTTCCTAAGAGACTGTAGGCTATTCCTTCCCCAGAAAAGCAAAGATTACTCAGGCTCTGCATGAGTGTTTCAGAATATAAAGCAATTGCCCTCATCCACACCCCAAATAACCCCAGATGCCAAGCATAGAAATCACCAAATGGCTTGCTTCAGTTTGACAGTTCAAAAGCAGTTTAAGAGTAAAAGAGGAAACCAGAAGCATTAAAGATCAATGATATACTTCCACACGGTGTCTAGAAGAGAGGATGCCTTTGATAATGTATCATAAAGAAAGGGCATCTACCTCTCCAAAGTGGAGACTCTGCAGGTGAGATACTGTGTTAAGTGCCAATTGCAGCTTTAGATCTGTTCAACAAATGCACATTGAAGTGTGGAGTCTGTGTTGGGGCAACAAAGATGATTGAAACATTGTGTTTACCCTCTAGTCACTGGCAGGGAGGCCAAGTGGAGACAATAAACAGTCAATTACCACCATAGATGACTTCACTGGTCACTCCAATGGGTTTGTTTTCAAAGGAACCAGCAGGGCAGTCTTGGAAGTCAAACAGTTACAGGCTGTTGCTGTAACAGCAAAGCAACTCCTACATGTCACTAGATGAGGGGAACCACAGACCAAGCTTCCTAGGGAAGAAGGTTCTCTGACCAAATCAGCCTGGTCCCAGCAAGTAAGCTGGCACTGTGTGAACAGCTAGCTATATGCTTTACCCACAAAAAAACTGGTACCTGATCCAGTTCATTAACTTTGGCATATAATCAGAAATAATGCTACCATCTGTGCAGAACTATCTCTTCCTTTTACACAATCACCAGCCTCCACCAGCAACCATTCCCCTCAATATCCAGTACAGTGCTAGGTTCATGGTTGCACATACACACATACACCACATAGATAGGATTTTATATAGAATTATTGTATATATATGTATATATACACACATATATAGGTATGATTTTGTTACATATTTTATATGTTAATGATCATAATTTATACATAAATGTATATTTACATAAGGCACATACATTTACACTTTTAAATACTTGTGATATTTTTATGCAACCCATATGTATGTATATGTATGCATACAAACTTCTGAAAACATTTCTAGAAGGATATAGAAGAAAGTTTTCATGGTGGTTACCTTGGCAGGGTAAGAATGGGGTTCTTGAGGTTAGAATAGGGAAGATTACATTTGTATATTATTTTGTAGCCTTTTACATAGTTTAATTTTTTACACTGTCTATTACTTTTAAAACAACAAAACATTTTATTAATATTTGGTTATAACAAGGACACCATCATCTATCTTCACACTCCAAAGTGAGTTTTAACATGCAAATAGGCTGGGTTTATTGGAGTGGCTTACCTTAGACTATTTAAGTTAAGATTTCTTCTACATCTGATGACCTGAGATAAGTTAGCCCGAAATAAGATTAAATGAGGTGATATATGTGACTATGTGACAGTGCTTTGCAAACTATAAATTCCTACATGTAGATCTGTAACCTAGCTTGTTGGAGTGTGCTCAGAACCCAACTTGATGAAATCATCTAGGTCCTGGTCCTCTTCCCTAGACTATTTTTGGAAGGAAGTGAGAGGACACTAGTACAGGCTAAGGTAGGAGAGGGGAGGGTAGGAAGCCTCCAGAAGTGCTACTGTAACCTGAGTCTCCTTGTGGAGGAACGCTCCTCTCCTGCGTGATGCCTGAGCTGCCAGACCTTCCCCCTATTCTTAGCTGATGAGCGAAGACCTCTGCTGGGACAACGAAGTATCATGCTAGGGAATTTCATACAAATATGGTGACTTCATTGTCTCTTTGCCTAAAGGCTGAGCCACCTCCCACTCTACTTTTTTACTCTCCTTTATTGACTCTCTGGAATCCTCTTGTTTAATTTATTAATTGAACCAACACTTATTGAGTCTCTCCTCAGTAAGTCCTGTCCTGTCCTGGGGAGATGAGATGAATATGATATAGTCCTAGTCATTGAGATATTCACTGTTAATAGTGGATAAGAACATGGAAATTTTTTTGAAAATGCAATCCAGTCCATTGACTATTATAGCAAAAACATGCACAGAGTACTGTGACAGTGACTATGCAAAGGAAAGAAGAAGTGACATTGAAGAATGGGTAGGAGTTTGCCAGGCAGGAATTTTGAACAGACAGAGCAGCACAGGCAAATGCAGAGAGGCTTGAAAATGCGTGAGCGATTCAGGAGAAAGGGAATATAGTTGAGTTTGGCTGAAATACAGAATGAAGACAAAGGGACAGAGACAAATCTAAAAAGGCTGGACAGGGTCAGGTTGTAAATGGCATTGTGTATTGTGCTAAGGAGTTTGGACTCTGCCCAGTTGTCACTAAGATGGAAGGGAGTTCACTTGATTTTGCATCTTTTGTGAAGAAAAACTTACAAGCTACACAGTTATTTACTTTGAACTGGTTAATAATTTATTCATAAGAACTTTTTTACTTATTTATTTCATTAAAAATTTGAATTTGCCATTTATACACTTTCTCTCCATTTATTGTATGTGTATGTGTGTGTCACATACATATGTGTGTATGTGTGTGTTTGATATACACATGTACGTATCTTAATATCGTCTATTTCCTTTTCTTGTTACATTTCCTGTGTGCTGAGCTGGGGTATTTATTCTTCTGAATGATGCAATGGGTTACCAAGATAATATATCAGGAAGGAAATCTTTTAAGATATAAGGACATTGACACTACCTTTTGTTTCAGTTTGATTAAACAGATGGAATTCCACGCAAGTGGAAAGTTGTGAAGGCGGACCCTATAGTATATACAACATCAGTGAACAAAAGCAGTGGGAAGTCACTGAAAGGAAAGGCAGCAGAACAGTTTCTAGCATCTCACTCTTTACCACGACACTCTGCTGCTTTAGGACTTATTGTTCAAAATCCAGGTTTTATATCAATAACAAAAAGTGATGTTTTTACTTGTGAAATGCTAAAACTCCTAACCATCAGAGAAAGGAGTGGGTGATTGCCTGGAAAACAACTCATACATTCCTCAAACATTTTTCTCAAAAAGTAATTATTTTGTGAACATGTAGAGGGCACTGGGAACTACAGTAAATGTGGGAGTGTTTTCTGAATAAAAACTGAAATTTTTGATAAGGATTATTCTTCATTTTGTATATAGATGCTTTGGGGATGTCAAAAGTCAACCAAAATTTTGAGCGTAGTATTTTAGAAAGTTTGGCATGACCTAATTTTAGTTAACTGGAAATATTTCTAATTAAAGATGAATATATTTGACGTGACAGAATGCCTTTAAGGATTTTAATGTTACAAGAATTAGTTCTGATTCTTTGTGTAATTAATATTACAAGAATTAGCACTAATTCTTGTAACATTGAAATGAGAATTAATGAAAAACAGTAATATGAAGATCCAAATTTAACTAGCTTCTTCATTTTTAAAAAGAATTTAAACCTTACTAATTTAACTATAACCTAATTTTTTCTCCTTAGGTGCATTTTTAGAGTACACCAAGTTGGAGAAATTATCAATACTACAGTAAATATTTTAATGTTATATTAAGTTTAGATACGTTGTTTAAAAGCAGAAAAAACTTAGTCCAATATAGTGAACAGGAAATATGTTTAATGTTAGTGGTGTATGAGTTATGATCCATCTGTAAATAAAACAGTGAAGGAAGAAGCATATGTTTTAGAAAAGTATCCATCATCCAGTAAAACAAGAAATTTTGAATCTTGGCATTTGATATTTGTACCATATTGTACACTTGATTTCGTTTTGTTTCTCCTATTTGGTAGCACAGGTGGTTTGCAGTCATGAAACATGCCAATTGCTTAGCTATGTGCCATCACCGAATTCACCAGCACCCTGAGAAATAGCAGGCTACTCAGCAACAGTTAACAAACACCATGAGGAAAACATTTCAAAAAATGTAGGTCAGTGCTCACAAGAGGACAGTTTTATTGCAAAGTACCATGTCAAATAGTAATTACTTGCATATAGAGGAATGCCTAGGAAATAATACTGTCAAGAAAGAGAAGGCACAGAAAGGAGCTTACACAATCAAAATACCGTGTGGGGGAAAATACAGGGATTTGGAGGACTGATTGCCCTGGGTTTCCATCCCAGTTTCAGACCCAGCTAGGAAAAGTCACTTAAGCTGTCTGTACAAATAAAAAATGGGAGGAAGGATACACCTAAGACTGTTACAAGTATAAAATAAGCTCAGTGCCTGGGCTGTGGAGGGACTTATTGGTTCCTCTTCCTAGTATTTCTGCTTAACACAAATTAATGAATACATGTATGCTGATTTGATGCTTTAACATAATCACCTACTCATTTACAAGAGCACCCATGACTTACTCAGGCCTCCCACATCCAGTGGACATGGGCCTGTGGGGTAGCATTAGCCCCCTCCAGGCAGCTCTAGAAGCGTCATATCTCTAGGCTTCCCTGGCCCACCTCTGTCATGATAATTCAGATGAATTATCTGAGCTACATCAGTTTATGATTATGTTCTGCTCATCCAGAGAATACCACGTGTTTTTAAGTACTTTCTAGAGTAACTCAGAAATAATTCAGAGTCTTCCTTTTCTATGGACTTTCATTTCCCACACCTCCTTCTCCCATTTGAAAATTATAATAGTAACAGTAAACACAATGACAGTTGTCATTTAGTGAAGGCCTGCTACATACCAAGCACTGTGCTAAGTCCTTTAGGTACATTATCCTTCAGACAATTCAGAGAGGTATGTATTTTTATCCACACATGCACTCCTTGATAGCAAGAACCATCCCTTTCAAGGCAATCTTCCTGAAAGAACTGGAATTTCCTTAGAAGCAAGTTTCCTGGATATTCTGGTTCTGCAGGCCAGAGGCGCCCCCACCTGCAGGGATCTCTTACGCCTTCTGCCATTAGAAAGGACACTTGACATCCAGGCCGTGTGGTGAGTTCTCATCCTGCTCAGCCATGCCCTATGGCTATACTTTCTAGGCCCCTCCTTCAAGCCTAGGTTGGAAGAAAAACTCTGTTGACCCAATTCTAGACCTTCCTGTCAACCCAGAGGGGTCACCTGGTTCTTTTTAGCCCAGAACTCCTGGGCAAGACGCTTGCACTGTCCTCTTGACTCTCTCACCTCCTCCCACTATGCATTTTTGCTACGTGTTACACTATTGATTCTACTAAATCACACCAAGGCAGATGAATCCCTCTCTGCAGCAAGCCCTGTAACATAAAATAATCTCTCATGCCCATAATAAAATTCTAATATTATAGATAAGATGATGACTGAGGTTCAAAGATATCAAATAGCTTTGCCTAAGATGACCCAGGTAATTACAGCCAGCACTAGAACTTAGACTTCAATTTGGGGGCTTTTTATACCATACTATTCTGTTTCCTGATCTTGTCCACTCAATATATTTCCCGGAATTTCAGAAATCAGACAGTATCCTTTCTTATCTCATTTAAATACTCAATTCTCTGGAAAATGTTTATCTTATAAAAATATTTACAAGCATTCGTAAATAGTAACAGCAAATTTATTGAATGTTAAATACTAAGGAACATTAAGTACTTAAAACATTTTAAAAGAGTGATTCACTAGCATTCCTAAGAAACTGCAATGGGGATGATTCACTACAGAAAGTTTAAATGAGACTTTGAAATAGACTGTGTACGAATCATAAATTATAAAAAAAAGAGAGAGAGTAAAGATTAAAAAAAAACCCTTTGTGGTTGCTTTTCTTACAGCTGAATATCATTTTACTAGAAAAGGGGTTGGCCAACCTATTGATTCATCCTGGACGGATGCCACTTTTTGTTTTACGTATCTTTTAAAGAACTATTGTTTATTTCACCTTCTTCTTCTACTGCTCCTTCTCTTCCCCTTCTTTCTTCTCTACCTCCTCTTCCCTTTTCTTTTTTTGCATGGGGGGAGGGTAATTAAAATTAGTTCATACAAAAAAATCACATATTGTGCTACAAAATTAATATCGATCAAAATGAATTTTATATTGGCTTCATTTGCCCTTTCTCCTTGTCCACAGATAATGCTTATAATTTTTTTCCAAGGGAGATAAAGATATTAGAATGATCTGCTTCTAAAGGTAGAATGGAAGTAAGGTCAGTGTTGAGATGTTATGAATTCACTCTTCAGGGAAGTTTCCAAGCTTATGTAGAACAATGAATTAGTTAAGTTTCTCCAGAGAAACAGAAACAACAGGATGTAGATAGATAGATAGAGAGATAGATAGATAGATACATACATACATAGACAGACAGATAGATGAATTGATCTTCATCTGTCTATGTCTCTATTGAGAAAGAGAGATTTTAAGGAATTAACCCACACATGATTGCAGGGCTGGCAAGTTCAAAATCTGCAAGGAGGCCATCAGGCTGGAGACCTAGAGAACAGTCAGTGCTGCAGTTTAAGTCAGAAGGCCGACTGCCCACAGAATTCAGAAACCAGGCTTCTTAAAGCCTTTAACTTATTAAATGAGGCACATCTACATTATTGAGGGCAATCTACTTCACTCAAAATATACCAATTTAAATGTAAATGTCATCTAGAAAACACTTTTTTATAATACAGAAACATCTAGAATAATGTATCAAATATCTGGGTAATGCAGCCTGACCAGGTTGACACATGAAATCAACCATTACCCTATGTCCCATTTTCAACCTGGTCAGAATAATTTTCAATTTTCGAAATGTCCCATTTTCAACCTGGTCACATAATAAACTCTACCGGACACACTCTTTTTCTCTCTCTGGCTTAGTCAGGAATTTTTATGGTTTTCACGAACTAAAATCTGGTTTGCTACATTTATGAGAATTTAGAAGGGAAATTATTGCCTTAACTCTAACTGTAGTGTTACAAATCAATAGCAATTTTCTTTGCTAGCATAGGTGGGAAAATTATTTTCTTCAAGCTCCAAAGATTTGACAATTCCTTCCCTGCTAGTCGCTATGAACAACGGCATAAATCTCTGGGATTATAGGAGTCGCTTTCCCAGCATTTTAAAATAATTCCAGTTCTCGAATTCCTTTCTCTAAACTTCTAATATTGGCTCATCCCTTACTCTATTCCCTACCTTGTCTTATTCTTACAGATGTAAGAACAGCCCAACAGCAATTGAGTCAGAGCTGGGGAAAGGTGAGAAGTTTGTGGGTCCTAACTCCCCTCATCCTAAATAATCTCGTTCGCACCAGGGATTCCACCCATGAAAGTTACCACTCTGAGTGTGTGCGTGCATGTTTGTGTGTGTGTGCCTGTGTGTCTGTGTGTGTCTGTGTTTTGAAGGGAGGAGAGCAGAAATTAAGAGAAAGATGCAGAGGACATAGAAGAAAGAGGAGATTGATATTTTCTTTTTCTTAGCTCTTCGTCCCTAAATGCCTGAAAAATTAGGATTTAAAAGATGTAAGATTTTGAAAACATGTGTTTGCTGTCATCTAAATCTTTCACCATCAAGACTCACATTGTGCTGGTGCCATGAAGAATGGGATGTAAAGGATGGAGTCAGAAGAGGAAAAGGCATCCCAGGCACAGGAGTGGTGAAGAAAGCAGCCACTTTGTGGGAAAGCAGCCTGGCCAGAGTGGAGAACAGCAAGCAATGAGGCTGAACAGGCAGCCTAAAGCCACGTTTTGAAGGGTATCCAGAGCCCCACAGAGATGAAACTTGTCACAGCAGTGTTGCCATGAGACAGGAGACATGATGGGGAGAGGGGTGGAATGAGAAGGAATGAGCAGAAGGCCAAGGAAAGAACTTTGGGAAACCCACTCCTGGAGTGTGAGAGGAGAGTGGAGGTGTGTGTATGTTGTCCCAGGTCTGATTTTCTCTCTGAAGTTAGGAGGCAGGTCGCATGCTACAGGCAAGGGGAGAAAGTAGGATTGAGAGAAGATCATTCAGTTCAATTCCACAAGGATTTTGAAGCTCCTGCTCTGGACTGGCCACAATGCTAGGTGTTAGGAATACAAACATGGGTAAACTGTGGCCTGTCTTTTCAAGAAGCTTTCAGTCTTCCAGCAATCAAAAAAAAAAATTGTGTAAAAAAAAAAAAAAAAAGTTAGTGGCACAAGACTTGTTCTCTTCCTTGACTCTGAAGGAAACCAGATTACGCCACCTCAAAATATGCCTCTTTAACATAATTTTTTTTACACTAAAGCAATTAAGAAGCAGATGCAGGAAAGCTCTGTCTTCCCTCTGTTTGCTTAAAAACAGGACAGAGAATTATAAAGACAAGATACCTGTCTTATTCTACCCCCTCCCACCTAAAAACAGATATAAATTCCCCTTGATAAATTCCCCTTGCTGAAGCCCGTGAGTCCAACCACTTTACTTCAGTGGCACAGTCTTGGCCAGGGCAAGACAAACCAGTCCACCAGTGCTTTTGGCACCTTCGTATTTTCTCACTGGGGCACATGAGAAACATTCAGTCCCCCGAATTCCACAGTGACCTGTGGGCACTGCCTGCACCACTGAACCCTGTCTCCACTGTCCCCACACTCCACACTGAATCCCCATCAATCTGTGATTGGTGCAGCTCCTCTTTGGGTTGCCTGAGAAAGTGGGTCATGTGTACTGACGCTTCAAAAGCAGCTACCAGGTTAGGCTTTTTTTTTTTTTTTTTTGAGACAGAGCCTCTGTTGCCATCTGGAGTGCAGTGACATTGAGAGGTTACAGCATGCTGGCAGCCCTCGCAGCCCTCGCTTGCTCTGGGCACCTCCTGGGCCCCACGCCCACTCTGGCCGTGCTTGAGGAGCACTTCGGCCCTCTGCTGCACTGTGGGAGCGCCTTTCTGGGCTGGCCAAGACTGGAGCCAACTCCCTCAGGTGTGGAGGGAGAGGCATGGGCAGGAACTAGGGCTGCCCGGGGTGCTTGCGTGCCAGTGTGAGTTCTGGGTGGGCATGGGCTTGGCGGCCCCGCACGCAGAGCTGCTGGCCAGTGCCACCGGCCCAGGCAGTGAGGGGCTTAGCACCCAGGCCAGCAGCTGCAGAGGGTGCACCGGGTCCCCCAGCAGTGCCAGCCTGCTGGTGTTGTGCTCAAATTCTCGCTGGGCCTCAGCAGCCTCCCTGTGGGGCAGGGCTCGGGACCTGTAGCCTGCCATGCCTTAGCCTCCCCTGGCGGTGGGCTCCTGCTCATAGGAGCCTCCCCGACGAGCGCCCCCCTATTCCACAGCTCTTGGTCCCATCCACCGCCCAAGGGCTGAGGAGTGCGAGCGCATGGCAGCGAGGGACTGGCAGGCGGATCCACTGGGTGAAGCCAGCTGGGCTCCTGGGTCTGGTGGGGACTTGGAGAATCTTCATGTCTAGCTAAGGGATTGTAAATACACCAGTCAGCACTCTGTATCTAGTTCAAGGTTTGTAAATGCGCCAATCAGCACTCTGTGTCTAGCTCAAGGTTTGTAAATGCACCAATCTGTGCTCTGTGTCTAGCTAATCTAGTGGGGACTTGGAGAACTTTTGTGTCTGGCTCAGGGATTGTAAACACACCAATCAGCCCCTTGTCAAAATGGACCAATCAGCTCTCTGTGAAACAGACCAATCAGCTCTCTGTAAAATGGACCAATCAGCAGGATGTGGGTGGGGCCAGATAAGGGAATAAAAGCAGGCTGCACAAGCCAACAGTGGCAACCTGCTGGGGTGCATTTCCACAGTGTGGAAGGTTTGTTCTTTCGCTCTTTGCAATAAATTTTGCTGTTGCTCACTCTTTGGGTCCCCACTGCCTTTATGAGCTGTAACACTAACCGCAAAGGTCTGCAGCTTCACTCCTGAAGCCAGCGAGACCACAAACCCACCAGAAGGAAGAAACTCCGAACACATCCGAACATCAGAAGGAACAAACTCCGGACATGCCACCTTTAAGAACTGTAACACTCACTGCGAGGGTCCTCAGCTTCATTCTTGAAGTCAGTGAGACCAAGAACCCACCAATTCCGGACACAGCATGATCTCGGCTCACTGCAACCTCCGCCTCACAGGTTCAGGTGATTCTTCTGCCTCAGCCTCCCGAGTACCTGGGATTACACGTGCACACCACTACACCCCGCTATTTTTTGTATTTTTAGTAGAGACAGGGTTTCACCATATTGGCCAGGCTGGTCTCGAACTTGTGACCTCATGATCTGCCCACCTCAGCCTCCGAAAGTGCTGGGATTACAGGTGTGAGCCACTGTGCCCGGCCTAGTTTAGGCTTTTAAGTGGGAGTGCAAGAACCTGTCTATCTGCCCTGTGACCAGCTCTACTGACAGCTTCTGGATCTTCTCCTTCCCACCATTTCTCTAGTTAAAGAGATATTTTGAGCTTTTTGACATTCTGTATGATATATCTCACTTTCTTACCTGGTTCTCAGTCACACAGAATTGGATTCGAATTTTTCATTAATAATGTATTACTTTCATTGGTTTCATGCATGTCCCTCTTTTATTTTCAGTTGTTCATTTATTAATTAGATAATATAATGAGCATCATGAAATCACCACCCAGTCCAGAAACTAAAACATTACCAGTAACTTATACCTACATCTGTGCTTGCCGTCATCCTGCCCCTCCACGTCTCCTTTAGAAGTAATTATTATCCTGAATTTTACACTATTTTTCTCTCTCTCTCTTTCTCTCTCTCTCTCTCACACACACGCGCACAGTTCTATCACTTATATAGGCATCTGTGTACTATAACCAACTCATACTAGTTCAAGAGAACCAAGTTTATGCGTTCCTTCTGAACTCCCTTTGGTGGGATCATGTTGGTAACTTGAAATCAGCCGTGGTGGGAATATTTACAACATAAAATTAGCAAGTACCACACAGCACAGCCCTTTTCTCCATAGGGCCAGTTTTAAACCTTTACCAACACACCACTGCATGCATGTTCCTAAACGAAGAATGTTTGCCTCTTTTGTTCACTTGCTGTATTCCTAACACTTAGAACAATGCCCAGCCCATAATAGACAGGAAGTTGTTTAAAGTGTGAGTAAGCATCTTTCTCTATCTCTGTTCCTGGACCAAACTGAGGGTGGGGCTGCTGTTTCTCATGGCCCAATAACAAGATGCCGATGAACTGGAGAGAAAGAGAGTTTATTTCTGTAACCAGCTGCAGGGAGAAGGCCTGGAAATTATCGCCAGACCAACTCAAAATTACAAAGTTTTCCAGAGCTTACATACATACCTTCTAAGCTATATGTCTATGTGTAAGTGCGCATTCATCTGAAGACATATGTGATTAACTTCTTTTAGTCTATAACTAAGGTCTGAGTCCTGAAGACCTTCCTCTGGAGCCTCAGTAAGTTTACTTAATCTAAATGGGTCCACTTGCTGGGGTGATTACCCTTGTCTTGTCTCCTGCTAAATCACGGAGGTTTGGAGAGTTCCTACAGACCCCCAATAAACTTGTTTGTGGAGGCCCAAGGAGTTTCTTCAGACCCACAATAAAACTTGTTTAATCCCAAATTGGTCCCGTTAATAATTCCTTCGTTATTTTGTCATGCTTTAAGGCCCGGGAAGGGCCTAGGCAAAACTCTTGGTGGGCTTTTGTTACATTCCAGCCTTTGTATAAGGGCATTGGCTTTTTTTAGCTTTTAACATTTAACTTAACCACTCAGTAATGAAACAGTTGTTATGGAGGCCTGCATTAGTGAGACCTGGCCTGCCACATCCCTAGGGCAGTAAGTCTCATGACCTATAAGGCACGAGTGGAAGGTATTTTCTCTGCCCCCAGAAGAATTTCCATCGGGAGCTAAGTGAATTTAGAAAATTCTATCTCCTTCAGCAAAGCCTGGCTTTAGCAACTATTGTCTTCCACATAAATCCCTATTAGATATGATAAACTGAATATTAGTATTGTATGACTTTCTCCTCAGTTCAGCTAAAAACCAGTTTCTTGTCACATGACCAGGAAACATTAGGCTCATGAACACAAAGGAGAGCGAGAAAAACAATTTATTGGGCAAAAAAAAGACTCTCAGCAAAGCAACAGGGGTTCCTGTTAACAGGCCCGCGTGTCACAAACTGAATCCCAGATTCCCACACGGGAACAGGAGAGAACAGGCTCCTCCCTGCTGCAAACAGCACGAACTTCCCAAGGCCCCACCCATCCTCCAAGTACACAGGCTGGTTGGAGATTCTCCGGGAAGCCCTTTTTACTTGACTGTCTCATTAGTGCTTCTGTTTTCTTTGCATTCCTGCTAGAACAGTACTAACCCTCTGTTAGGCAATAAATGCCTCTAGAAAAATGGGGTGGGTGGGCAGTCTGTACAAGAGAATGCGAAGAAAAAATATTTCAAAAAATATTACCCCAGATACATATTACTTTTCCCAAGGACGAAAACCAAAAAGAAGGACACCATGGCAGGCAATTGCAGATACTGAAGAGGGTAGGATATAGTGAAAGAAGCCAAGGAGAAGAGAGTATGTTTCCAGCAGGGATGTGTCTTGGAATCATGCAAATCATTTCGCAAAGGTTGGGGGTCTGTTACTGTTAGCAGGACCAACTATGCTTCTGTATGTGTGTGAGGCCACAGTCTATTTGCAAGAAGTGCAGAATTAAGGAAATGCTGTTTGAATTTTAAATAGTTTATCTAAAACCTCAAAACACAAATGTCATAGGTCTTACCACTATGACCTCTTCCTCCCTCCTCTCCCCTCTCCCCCCAATATGTCCCCATCTCTTCTTATTCCCTGCTCTTTTTCATTCTCCCCTTTTTCCTCTGTACTTCTCTCTTCGGCTTCTCCCTTTTTTAGACAGTCCACAATAAGGCAGGTTGCTGAGTGTGCATGAAAGGAAAAATAAGGAAATGGACCAGAATTTCATCTTGGAGAGTTTTTACATCCCTAGTGTTATCAAACTGAACCTGGGACTGCTCGCACAGCACACAGCAAAACCAAACACTGACACGGGGATTTGTAGCGAGAGAAGGCAAGGTGTTTATTGTAGGGCTCCAAACAAGGAGAATGGGTGGCCAATGCTTGAGACCTAAGCTCCCCAGTGACTTACAAGTAAGTGTTTATAAAGCGGGTGTGAGGGGGATTCCAAAGTGAGTTAGGGGCTAAGGAATTTCTGGAATTCTTTTTCCATTTTCTGGTCTCAGTCTGTCTGAGGTCTATATTACAGTGGTTGGTATTTTCCATTTTCCATCTGGTGGTGGTCCTGGTTTCTGAAAAGCAACTCAAGGACATATGTAAAGATGTTATCTTTAGTTTTTACAGGAAACCAAACATCTTGTGGCTCTAACTTACTGTTAGATGACTATTGTTTACGCTGTGATTACCTTCTTGCTTCCCAAGTTACTTATTCACTTTTCTAATTGCTGGTTGCAGAACTAGCTAGGTGCCTGGAATTTATTTTGAAGGGATTCAAAGTTTTTATTTTTTTTAATTTCCATGCTTAGGAAGGAGCGCCAGCTGGCCCCAGAAAGGGGTCCTTGTTCCATTTCACTAGGAATTGAACCACTGGATACTTTGAGTGGACACAGACGTGCTTGTGATTCTTTCTGAGTCTACTGTACATTTCTGGGGGGAAAAAAAGCCATATATTGGATGTTATTGAAATAAAATATTAATCCTGATATTTTCATGTCTTTAAGTGACTCTACAACTTTACTTTTTTCTATACTACCCCACCTCACACTCGTCATGTAACTGAAACAATCATATGTGTTTATCAAATCTTATTTCATTTTCCTCTCCTCTTCCTAGGCACATAGAAAAACAGTATTTCCCACCTCTCTTGGAACTAGATTGAAGCCACATGACTGGGTTTTCCCTGATGGACATAAATAAAACCTGGCCACGTGCCACCATATACTCACCCCTCTTTTCCACCCCTTGTTTAAGATGGCAGTGTACAGCATGCTGGATCACTGAGTCACCATTTAGAGGAAAGCCCCAAAGGGGATCCTGTTGCCCATCAGACTGTGACATGAGCAAAAAACGTATTTGGTTAAGCCATTGAGCTTTCATATTTGTTACTGCAGACTATTTGATCCTAGTCTGACACTTGTCTCAGGAACATCATCACAAGTCCTAGATTAATTTTAATTGAACAAACATGGATCATATGTCCATTCCAGAAATAATCATTGTGGCCAGAAAAATTTGATGCATTGATTGGCCAAGCTTGGGTCACATGTTCTATTCCTGGAGTTGAACATGAACTTTGACAAACAAATGGATTGATATTGAGGTAAAAGTTGATATGCCAGAAAGAAATCATGGAATTGTTTTTGGTTTTGTTTTTTAAGAAGTAGGAGAGGGCAAGGAGTGGACACTAATGTCTAAAAATATCATAAGCTTTCAGGAATTATGAGTAGGCTATTTTAATAAATATTAATGGTAACAATTAGTTTTAGGTAAGTCTGAAAGGTCAAATTAAATCCAATTTTAAAACTGTAACCCTGGAATGCCAAACTAAGGTAGGTTTTCTATTCTTAGGAAATCATGTATGTTTTTGGGTTGAGCAGTAATTTGATGAGTTTGATGAGAGGATTTATTTAAGAATAATAACTTGGTGGTAGTTTGAGATGGGGGAAAACTGGAGTTTAGAAAATTATAATAATTCAAGAATGCAAGAATGAGTGATAGAAGTAGTGATTGTAGAGGAAATTGATGCATATTGAGTTATATAAGAAAGGAAGAATTGACAGGTCTTTGTGGGGAGATAAGCAGGAAATAAGATTCAAAGGTTTGAAACTTTCACAGGGAGATTTTATTTGGGGAAAATGATACGCTTCAGGATGTTGAGTCTAAGATGCCTTTTAGATATTCAAATGGAAGACAAGTAGTTTTGCAGCTGGAATCTGGGAATAATGTGGTCTGAAGACATAGATTTGGTAGTCATCTACATAAAGATATTTGTTGATAAAATTATTTAATGACAGTGTGGATGAAAAGCAGAAGTCTAAGAATAACTCCTTGGAACTGGCTTGCCATATGCAGAAAATTGAGACTGGACCCTTTCCTCACACCTTATACAAAAATTAACTCAAGAAGGATTAAACATTTAAATGTAAAACCCCAAACTGTAATAACCCTAGAAGAAAATCTAAGCACTATCATTCAGGACATAGACATGGGCAAAGACTTCATGATGAAATTGCCAAAAGCAACTGCAACAAAAACAAAAATTGACAGATGAGATCTAATTAAACTAAAGAGCTTCTGCACAACTAAAGAAACTACCATCAGAACTAACAGGCAGTCTACAGAGTGGGAGAAAATTTCTGCAATCTATTCATCTGACAAAGGTCTAATATCCAGAATCTACAAGAAACTCAAACAAATTTACAAGAAAAAAAACAAACAGCCTCATTATAAAGTGGGCAAAGGACATGAACAGATATTTCTCAACAAAAAGACATTCAGGCAGCCAAAAAACATAAGAAAAAAAGCTCAACATCACTGATCATTAGAGAAATGCAAATTAAAATCACAATGAGATATCATCTCACACTGGTCAGAATGGCGCTTATTAAAAAATCAAGAAATAACAGATGTTGGCAAGGTTGTGGAGAAATAGGAATGCTTTTACACTGTTGGTGGGAATATAAATTAGTTCAACCATTGAGGAAGTCAGTGTGGCAATTCCTCAAAAATCTAGAACCAGAAATACCATTTGACCCAGCAATTCCATTACTGGGTATATACCCAAATGAATATAAATCATTCTATTACAAAGATACATGCATGCATACATTCATTGCAGCACTATTCACAATGGCAAAGACATGGAATCAACCCAAATGCCTGTCAACAATAGACTGGATAAAGAAAATGTGGTACATGTTCACCATGGAATACTATGCAGCCGTAAAAAGCAATGAGATTATGTTCTTTGCAGGAACATGGATGAAGCTGGAAGCCATTATCCTTAGCAAACTAATGCAGGAACAGAAAACCAAACACCACATATTCTCAATTATAAGTGGGAGTTGAATAATGAGAACAAATGGACAGAGGGAGGGGAACAACACACACTTGGGCCTGTCAGGGGGTGGGATGGAGAGAGGGAGAGCATTAGGAAAAATACTAATACATGCTGGGCTTAATACCTAGGTGATGGATTGATAGGTACAGCAAATCACCATGGCACACGTTTACCTATAGAGCAAACCTGCACATCTTGCACTTGTACCCCAGAACTAAAAATAAAAATTTGAAGAACAAAAAGAATAACTCCTTGGGCAATAACCACCATTGTGACCCAGTAGAGATAGGAGAAATTGACTGAAGAAGAGAGAAGTAAAGAGAAGTAGGAAGACAATAAAATAGTGTGGAATCAAAGAATGGGAAAAATCTCAAGATCTCTTAAAAGTGCCAAATGTTGCAGAGTAACGCTAAGGAAGTCACTGGAATCTTGAAGCTTCAATGGAATGAAAACGAAGTTTCAGGAAAGCCAAATTTTGAAGTGTGAATGAGATGCCAAGTGGTAAGGAAATAGCATTAAAAGGCAAGTAGGAAATAAATTAGTAGATTGAAGGTATACTACACTCAAACAAAGGTTTCTGCAGAACTAAGGAGATCCGTGCATTTTTAAATGAGAGGAAAAGAAGCCACAGAAGAGAGGTTTAGCTGTTGATGTTCTAGGGTTTTTTGATTTTTTGACCGTTTCTTTGTTTTTGTTTGGTTTTGTTTTCCAGAAAACTAGTGATAATGTTACCATTTATTGCCACCTAATATGTGTCAAGCACTGCAATAGATACTTTTCACTTATATTTTACCAATTATTGTACCTATTTTATTGATAAGGAAATGAAAAATTAGGGAAATATTCTGACAAAGCCAGCCATCTGTTAAGTGGTGGAGCAGAGAATCTGCTACTTGGTGTGCATTCACTTTCCATTATGCCTCCCAGTCTCCGAAATGCCAATAGTGCTGGCATGAGATAATCTATCAGAAAGTCCTCAGGAAATGATAGATGAAATGAAAGAGCCTGGATATAATCCAAAAAGATGTCCAGAGATTTCTAATAAGCGCCCTAAGAATTTATCTCAGCAAAATGAAGTCCCCTGAGGCTTCTCTTCTGTGCCCATTTACTATAGGTGATAACATGTAGTTAGATATGGCTTGAAATTTGTATCAGGAATAAATTAGTTCGAAGGTACGCAAGCTTACTTTCTTTTATCAGATAAAAGAATATATAATCTTTTTGCCTTTTAAATTAGGAAAAACCAGAAACCAAATTAATTACTCTGCTGAGATAAGAGATGGACACCAATACTCAAACATGTGTATTCCCCAGCAACTTTGTTTTTCTTTCATTTTTTCCTATTTTATGCTTATTTTTAATTTCTTAAGTTCTTTGGGGATCCTTTGGGAAAGTGAGTGGTATATATGTAGGTTTATGTTTTATATACTGTCTCATTGGTTCGTTTTTGTCTCTGGAGAGAGCTGAAGAATTGATAGGTTTTTAACAGGAACGTATGCTAGTGAGGATATTCCAGGTGGAAAGATAGTATAGACAAATGAGCAGAAAGCAAGCTAGCCCTGAGAGTTTCAGAGCACAAAGAGTTTGATGATGTTATAGAAATACAGAATAGAATTTTCAAATTAATAAGTTGTGGCTTACCATGCAGAAAGGAGAAGAGAGTCTAAAAATCCCCTAGATAGATAGAGTGGATAGCTCTATACTCTCAGCTCACCTTAAAGTTACAAATGACATTGTGTGTATTCTTATGGAAATCAATATGCAGAACTAATCTAACAGTGCAAACAAGCCATCCAGAATCTTTATCCAAGAATTCTTTGTCTCTTCCCAAGAAACTCTTTGGTGTCTTCAGGGGTTATTGTAACACAGTGAAGTTTTGGGCAGGGATACCTTGAACCCAGAAGGAAGGGTTTTGAACAAGGTATCTTGTGACACAGGGAAGTATGGATGCTTCTGGAAGGGAAGGAGTTCATAAGGGCTTCATTGATGGTTCATGAGACACATGTAGGGGAATAGTAGGAGATGGGGGCTAGAAAGGAAAGTTTAGGTCATAATTGAGGACTGTGAATGCCAGACAGAGGAATCTGTACAGCAGAAGCTCTTTTAATGGATGCCCAATCAGTTCGCTCCTTAGATAATCAATGCTTCTCATTCTGTCTGTAGAACTTGTTCACTGATGCCTTCTGTGCCTGAGCTTGGGAGATTAGTCAGCCTTTCTCCACAGCTGCTGGCATTTCTGATCCCATTATCTGAATTCAAGGCTTACCAAGAATCCTTTGCCTTTGCTCCTAAGCCTGTTGTGCCTTCTGTATTTGTAACTGGAATTATGTAATGTAATTTAATGCTATGTAACTTGATAAGTTATGAATGTAGAGGAAATGATCGAAAAAGATTTTCTGTGACACTTAAGTACAATGCTTTGGAGATAACTGATAAAAGTGATTACCTAAAATAATTGATGTCAAATTAACTGTGAATAAGAAAGTTATTTTTTTAATTGGAGAAAATAACTAAAACTCCATAAAGAGGCCTGGTGTAGTGGCTCATGCCTGTAATACTAGCACTTGGGAAGCCAAGACAGGAGAATTTCTTGAGCCCAATTGCTTGAGCCCAGGAGTTCAACACCAGCCTGGACAACATAGCAAGACCCATTGCCAATATATTTTAAAATAATAATAATAAATAAAAATAAAACCCCAGAAGCATTCTGGGCTTAGATTGCCTTACAGTTATCTTTAAAGGTTTATTCCACTTTAAAGCAGTTGAAACCACAGATCATAAGATGATGAAATCTGAGTGTGGTTAGATAAGGAGGCACCTTTGAACTCCACCAGAGGACTCATGCTCGAGACTGGGCCCTGGCTCCTAGCACATGTGGCTGCCCATGTTTCACATCAAATATAAAATATTAGGGTGTTTACACAGCATTTCTATGATTCTTTATTTTAACCGATTTGTTCTATTAATCTCTTGAGAGGCCGCTAAAGATTTTCAAGCAAGGAAATGACATATTTCAGACAATTAAGGTATAATTTGTTTCTATTTATTAAACATTTTAGGCCATGTGCAGTGGTTTATATCTGTAATCCCAGCACTTTGGAAGGTCGAGGCAAGATTGTTTGAGGCCAGGTGTTGGAGATCAGCCTGGACAACAGCATGAGACCTCATCTCTTAAAAAAAAATTAATCTGCCTTTCAACATGAAAATTTCAATACAGTAGAACTAAAAATATGTTCACTTGGAGGATGACTTAAATAGAATTCCTTCCATAATTTGATTTGAAATCAAGGTATGAAGACAGCAAGACATTGTGGGCAAGAATTCAGGTGCTGAAGGCTGACTAATAGCTTTAAATCCTGGCGTTACTACCGATAGGGTTTGGCTCTGTGTCTCCACCCAAATCTCATGTTGAATTGTAATTCCCAGTGTTGGAGGAGGTGCATGGTGGGAGGTGACTGAATCATGAGGAAGGACATCCCCCTTGCTGTTCTTGTGATAGAGTTCTTACAAGGTCTGGTTGTATGAAGTGTATAGCACCTTCCCCTTCCCTCTCAATCTCTCTTCTGCTGGCCATGTGAAGATGTGCTTACTTCCCCTTCACCTTCCTCCATGATTGTAAGTTTCCTGAGGCCTTCCCAGAAGCAGAAGCCTGTACAGCCCACAGAACCATAGCCAATTAAACCTTTTTTCTTTATACTCAGTGTCAGGTATGTCTTTATAGCAGTGTGAGAATGGATTAATAAAGAAAATTTGTACCAGAGAAGTAGAGCATTGTTATAAAGATACCTGAAAATGTGGAAGCAACATTGGAACTGGGTAATGGGCAGAGGTTGGAACAGTTTGGAGGGTTCAGAAGAAGACAGAAATATGACGGAATTTGGAACTTCCTAGAGACTTGTTGAATGATTGTAACCAAAATGCTGATAGTGAAATGGACAATGAAGTCCAGGCTGAAGAAGTCTCAGATGGAGATGAGGAACTTATTGGGAACTGGAGTAAAGGTCACTCTTGCTATGCTTTAGCAAAGGGACTGGCTGCATTGTACCCCTGCTCTAGGGATCTGTGGAACTTTGAACTTGAGAGAGATGATTTAGGGTAATCTGACAGAAGAAATTTCTAAGCAGCAAAGCATTCAAGATGTGACCTGGCTTCTGCTAACAGCATAGGCTCATATGCATGCACAAAGAGATTATCTGAGACTGGAACTTATATTTAAAAGGGAAGCAGAGCATAAAAGTTTGAAAAATTTGCAGCCTGACCATGTGGTAGAAAAGAAAAACATATATTCCGTGAAGGAATTCAAGCCAGCTGCAGAAATTTGCAAAAGTAAAGAGGAGCCGAATGTTAATACTCAAGACAATGGGGAAAATGCCTCAAAGTTGTTTCAGAAACCTTCTCAGCAGCCCCTCCCATCACAGGCCCAGAGGCCTAGGAGGGAAAAATGGTTTTGTGAGCCAGATCCAGGGCCCCACTGCTCTGCACAGCCTCAGGACATGGCATCTTGTGTCCCAGACACTCCAGCTGTGGCTAAAAGGGGCCAACGTACAGCTCATGCTGCTGTTCCATAGGGTGCAAGCCACCAAGCTGAAAGTCACCAAGGCTTCCACATGGTGGTAAGCTTGCAGGTGCACAGAGGGCAAGAATTAATGTTTGGAAGTCTCTGCCTAGATTTCAGAGGATGTGTGGAAACACCTGGATGTTCAGGCAGAAGTCTACTGCAAGAGCAGAACTCTTATGGAGAACCTCTACTAGGGCAGTGAGGAGGGGAAATGTGGGGTTGCAGCCCCCACACAGAGTCCTCACTGGGGCACTGCCTACTGGAGCTGTGAGAAGAGGGCCACCATTCTCCACACCCCACAATGGAAAAGCCACAGGCACTGAACACCAGTCTGTGAAAGTAGCCATGGGGGTTGTACCCCTGCAGAGCCACAGGGATGGAGTTTCCCAACATCTTGAGAGCCCACCTCTTATATCAGTGTTGCCTGGATATGAGACATGGAGTCAAAGGAGATAATTTTGGAGCTTTAATATTTAATGACTGCCCTGCTAGGTTTCAGACTTGCATGGGGCCTGTAGCCTCTTTGTTTTGGCCAATTTCTGCCCTTTGGAATGGGAACATTTACCCAATGCTTGTACATCCATTGTATCTTGGAAGTAACTAACTTGTTTTTGATTTTACAGGCTCATAGACAGAAGGGACTTGGCTTGTCTCAGATGAGACTTTGGACTTGGATTTTTGGGTTAATACTGGAATGACTTAAGACTTTGGGGGACTGTTTGTAAGGCATGATTTTGTTTTGAAATGTGAAAAGGAAATGAAATTTGGGAGGGGCTGGTGTTACCAAAAAGGGGTCCAGATCGAGACCCCAAGAGAGGGTTCTTGAATCTTGCACAAGAAAAAAGTCAGGGTGAATCCATAGAGTAAAGTAAAAGCAAGTTTATTAAGAAAGTGAAGGAATAAAAGAATGGCTACTCCATAGGCAGAGCAACCCCAAGGGCTACTGGTTGCCCATTTTTATAGTTATTTCTTGATGATATGCTAAAAGAGGGGTGGATCATTCATGTCTTCCCTTTTTAGACCATATAGGGTAACTTCCTGACATTGCTATGGCATTTGTAAACTGTCATGGTGCTGGTGGGAGTATAGCTCTGAGGGTGATCAGAGGTCACTCTTGTTGCCATCTTGGTTTTGGTGGGTTTTAGCTGGCTTCTTTACTGCAACCTGTTTTGTCAGCAAGGTCTCTATGACCTGTATCTTGGGCTGACCTCCTATTTCATCCTGTGACTTAGAATGCCTTAACCACCTGGGAATGTTGCCCAGTATGTCTTAGCCTCATTTTACCCAGCCTCTATTCAAGATGAAGTTGCTCTGGTACACACATCTCTGACACTGGGGCAGAATGATATGGTTTGGCTCTATTTCTCCACCTAAATCTCATGCTGAATTGTAATTCCAAATGTTGAGTGAGGGACCTGGTGAGAGGTGATTGGATCATGGGGGCAAATTTCCCCTTTGCTGTTCTCATGATAGTCAGTGAGTTCTTATGAGATCTGATGGTTTAAAAGTGTGTAGCACTTCCTCCTTAGCTCTCTCTCTCTCTCTCTCTCTCCTTCTCTGCCATCTGAAGCTTGTGCCTGCTTCCTCTTTACCTTCTACCATGACTGTAAGTTTTCTGAGGCCTCCTCAGCCATGCCTTCTGTACAGCCTGTGGAAATGTGAGTGAATTGAACCTCTACTCTCTATAAGTTAGCCAGTCTCAGGTATGTCTTTATAGCAGTGTGAGAATGGACTAATACAATCGACAATAGGTCTTGCTGTCACCACTTAGATCTCAGGAAGGGAACGGGGCCAAGAGTGTGTTCCCTCCCTGAAACTGTTCGTTCTCACAGTCTACCAGGTGCTCTCTATATTCGATTAAGGGGTTGAGAGGGTCATTGTGCTCTCCCATGGCCTAAATTATACATTTCTCCAGTGGGAAAGTGAACCAAAGAAACATACTCACTCACTCTTTCTTGTATTGGGGACTCACCTTCCAGTTCCTAGCCAGTCCCAGCCACACAGGCTGATTGGTTTCATTCTCCTTTCTAGATTTTGGAGTTATTTTTCACTTTTTGGGGAGGTGATTGAATCATGGGGGCAGACTTCCCCCTTGCTGTTCTTGTGAGAGAGTTCTCACAAGATCTGGTTGTTTAAAAGTGTGTAGCACCTCCCTATTCTCTATCTCTGTCTCTCCTGCCAGCTATGTGAAGATGTGCCTGCTTCCCCTTTGCCTTTTGCCATGATTGTAAGTTTCCTGAGGCCTCCCCAGAAGCAGAAACTTGTACAACCCACAGAACCATGAACTGATTAAACTTATTTTCTTTATAAATTACCCAATCTCAGATATGTCTTCATAGCAGTGTGAGAATAGACTAATACAACCCCCTACCAGTGTTTGGCTTTGGGCAAGTTAGTTGGCCTCTCTTTGCCTTGGGTTTCTCTGCCTTAAAGGAGGATAAGAATAGAACCTACTTGAGAGGAATAAAGCAGGCACCTTTACTATTGCTGTTATTATTAAAGAAAAATTAGGATAGATGTGTCTGTTGATCACGGAGTGGGGCAAAGATTAAAGATACTCATGCCAGACTCAAGAGTGTATAATACTATGCCTAACATAAGAGGGTAAGGATTTTGGTGAATTTGTATTGTATCTTTCTATAATAAAATATTACTAGAAAATAACCCCATACAGTGAACACATAAACCCCCAGAAAACACTACTTTATCACCCTGATGCTTTACTATTTACCAGACTGGCCAATTTTCAGCTCCTCTGAGCATCTGTTCTTGTACAAGGATGATCTAGTCAAGTGGGGATCTCCTCTGTGGCCAGTGAAGTTTTGACCTTCCCCCAGCTTCTTATATGGAGGCCATTTTTTTCTCTGGTATTAGATACAGATGTACTACATAAACTTTAGCCCAGAAGAGAATTATTTAGTAAGTCAAAAGCAATTACTAAAATCTGTCATTGGCTAAAGGTCACATTGTAAGTAAAAAGCAAAGTTTTCCACTATGCTGCAGCTACTTAAAAAGCAGAAAAAAATACCAGATTGTTTTCAGTAAATAAATTTTATAGGACCACCAGTTTCCATTGCCATTACGTGATAACAAACCAATACACCATAATAAGGAGAGCTGCAGCAGAGAGTTTAATGATCATATGACAGCCAAATTAGGAGGTGGGCGGTAATCTCAAATCTGCTTCCCTGAGAAGTTTTGGGCTGGGGTTTTAAGGGAACTTTGATGAGTAAGGGGCTGAGGAGCTGGAAGTCACTGATTGGTTAGGGTGTGGGGAATGAAATCATAAGGATATAGAAGCTGCATTCTTGCACTGGGTCAGTTCCTCAGAGGGAGTCTTCAGATTGGCTGGTGTCAGTGAACCCATTGGAATGCCAGATCTGGAAAATATCTCAAAATGGAAATCTGAGGTTCCTTAATGTTAAAGATGTTATCTATAGGAGTTAGGACCTTGTAACAGGGGCTAGATGATTTCTAAGCAGTAAACAGCTATAAGGAAGCAGGCTATAGGGCAAGCTGCTGTGCTTCTACTCAAATCTTATGCTTTTGTTAAAAGCCTAGTAATTTAGTTTTATTAATTTTATGAGGATGATTTCAGAAATAAAATGTAATATATGAAAATACTGATTTTTCTCAAAACAATTGAACTCATGGAGATAGAGAAGGATGGTTACCAGAGAAAAGGCAGTGGGTGGGTGGGTGGGGAAAAGTGGGGATGGCTAATGTGTACCAAAATATAGTTAGAAAGAATAAATAAGGCTGGACATGGTAGCTCACGGCTGTACTCCCAGCAATTTGGGAGGCTGAGATGGTTGGATCACTTGAGCTCAGGAGTTCGAGACTGGCCTGGCCAACATGGTGAAACTGTGTCTGTATTAAAAATGCAAAATAATTAGCTGGGCATGGTGGCAGGTGCCTGTAATCCCAGCTACTCAGGAGGCTGAGGCAGGAGAATCGCTTGAACCTGGGAGGCAGAAGTTGCAGTGAGCTGAGATCATGCCATTGCACTCTAGCCTGGGCGATAGAGCGAGACTCCATCTCAAAAAAATAAAATAAAATAAAATAAATAAGAGGTAGTATTCGATAGCACGACACAGGAACTATAGTCAATCATAATTTAATTGTACATTTTAAAATAACTAAAAGAGCATAATTGGATTATTTGTAACACAAAGGATTAATACTTGAGGAGATGAATACCCAATTTTCCATGATGTGATTATTATAAATTACATGCCTGTACCAAAATATCTCATGTACCCAATAAATATAAATACCAGCCAGGGACAGTGGCTCATGCCTGTAATCCCAGCACTTTAGGAGGCCGAGGCAGGCAAATCACCTGAGGTCAAGAGTTCAAGACCAGCCTGACCAACATGGAGAAACAGCATCTCTACTAAAAATACAAAATTCACCGGGCATGGTGGCACGTGCCTGTAATCCCAGCTACTCAGGAGGATGAGGCAGGAGAATCTCTTGAACCCGGGAGGCAGAGGTTGCAGTGAGCCGAGATCGCACCGTTACACTCCAGCCTAAGCAACAAGTGTGAAACTGTGTCTCAAAATAAATAAATAAATACCTATGTACCCACAAAAAATTGAAAATAAAAACAAAATACTGACTTTTCTGAGGACCCAGTCTTGCTATGATTCTCCAAGACTCAGAAATACTTTTGAACGTTCATATGTGTGTGTGTATGTGTGTATGTATGTATGTGTGTGTGCATGGACTTACATATGCACATTAGCATACACAGAATAAAAGGCATGCAAAATTCAGAACTCTTCACATCCTTAAGAAGATATTCTGAGTCACGTGTCCTACATCTTTCATGGTTAAAATGGCTTTTATGAATGTTCCTGTATCATAATAAGAAATATGTATTTGGTCTCTGCCCCGGTTCCTGGCACAGAGCTTCTAAATTCTCATAACTTACTAAGTGATGGAGTGATGGGAGTATGTTTTGGTATTTTTGGTCTTAGTCTCAGGTTTCTGAAACCAGAACTTCTAAAACCTTAGAATCTGTAGAGTGCTAAGAGTGTCTTTTTGTTTATATTAATGATATGACTGGTGGCTGAAAGCCCCTAGATATCTTCAGGATGAGGGCTGACTGCCAGAGCAACCAACAATGTGATTAGAAGATTAGAAATTTCTGCCCCTATACCTGCTACCCCACCTCTAGGGGGAGGGAGAAGGAATGGAGATTGAATTCAACCACCAATGGCCTATGGTTTAATCAATCATGCCTACATATTGGAACCTCCACAAAACCCTAATCAATGGAGTTTGGAGGACTCCTGGCTTGGTGAATACAAGAGGCGCTGGGAGGGTAGCATGCCCAGAGAGAGCCTGGAAGCTTCCTGCCACTCTCCCATACTTTGCCCTATGCTTCTCTTTGTCTGGCTGTTTATTTGTATCCTTTAGAATATCCTTTGTAATAAATCGGTAATAGTAAATAAAGCAGCACTCTATCTGAATTCTGTGAGGTGTTCTTACAAATTATCAGACCTAAGGAGGGGGTCTTGGGACACCCTAATTTATAGCCAATTGGTCAGAAACATAGGTCACAACCTGGGACTTTCAACTCGTTTCTGAAATAGGAGGCAGTCTTGTGGGACTAAGCCCTTAACCTTTGGGACCTGCCCTAGCTCTAGGTGGGTAGCATCATAATTGAATTGAAGGATACTCACTTGGTGTCTCAGGAGTTGGAAAATTGCTTAATGTAAGAGAAAGACACACACATTTGATGTCAAATGTGAAGTGGTGAGTAGCAGAGAAGAAGAGTTTTATTTTTAGTCCCTGAGCTGTGTGGATGTCTGTCACATTGTAAGTCAAATAAAATATGTAGAGATGAAGATCTAAATTTAACATTTCAAAATTCAAGCATTGCAATTCAGGGCATACACCCAGACCCCACAGACCAGGTGGCCTTTGGTATGTTTGAAGAACAAAGAGGAGGTTGGAAGTTTTATGAAAAGGAGAAGTGGTGTGTATTGTTTTTCCAGAAAATTGATTGGCACTAGTAAGGTTCTGGGGAGCTGGCTTGCTCTGAGTGGTGAGTGATGAAAGTGGTGGGTAAAACTATTCTTAGAATCACAGTACGTTGTTTCGTTAGCCATTAGATCAAACTGGTTTCAGATGATTACAGAAGGCAGTTTCAGCAGCCAGGGTTACAGAGAATGACATTCTTGGAGCAATTTTATGTGCCCTGAGTGCTTTTCCCCACTGGCTTCTGGACTCTGGGTTAGTTAGGTGTCAGAAGAATGACCCAGTTTGTCTGGTCAGTTTTCACAACGTTCAGTCATGGACATGGTTCTGTATCTTACCAAGTTTCACAGTGAACAGTGATGAGAAATCTAAAAAGAAAGAAAAAGAGAGGGAAGGAGGGAAGGAGGGAGGGAAGGAAGGGAGAAAGGGAGGGAGGGAGGAAGGGAGGGAGATTCATTGCCCATTATTACCGTAAGTGAAAAGTAACAGAAACTGTAGGTGGGGATAATCTTTCTGGGACATTTCAGCATATAAACAATCCCCAAATAGCAGAAGCTCTTTTTGGGCATCTCTCCTTCTCTCTAGCTCCATCCTGGTTGAGCTGGAGCTCACTGCAGGGAGAATCCACAGAGAGAGGGCGAGAATGGTGTGCCAGTCTGGCTTTTCCATTTCCTCTCTTTGTTTCTGTGTTTCCACTTTGCAGTTTCCTTGATTCAGAGAAAGAAGATAAAAACATATACAAAGAGACGGCACCAGCTCCTTTCCCAGTTGTGACCAGATTGCACGATACCCAAGCCATGGCTCCAAAGAGTGCGTGTACTGACGCCTGGCTATTCATGACAGACTCATTTCCACACCTGGGTCCAGTTTTGCTCTGTGAGTGCTGGGCTTTCTCCAAGGGAATGGTTGGAGCTGTTGTGAGCAAACTTCCTGGCTGCCACAGAGTTGTTTGGATTCCTTGGAAATGCACACTCACAGGCTGCTGCTCGTTGAAGCTGTCTCCTTCACTGGCCATGATTCTCCTGTCTCATTAGCCGTTGCCTATGACCCTGGTGTCGTTTTCTCCTTTTACTTATCAACACCCAAATCCACAGGGTTGTGATGGATTAGCAGCCTTTCTTATTAGCAAGAAGCCCTGTGGCCTCAAGAGGCAAAATGAATCGTGGTTAGAAATCTCCATCTCCTCCCTCCCTTGGTATGATGCTATCATTTAACTATCTGAAAATAGAGAAGACTCCGTTCCAATTGTAAAGCCCTAAGGAGAAAAACTGAGTTCGAAACTTTCCTTAATTATGCTGATATTTAACAATGAACTTTGTAGTATGAAAATCTCATCTCATTGTCCAGTATATTCTTTCACTTTCTTTTTAAATCAAGAGAAAAATGTGTTTGAACTTTCTTGAGTTATGCCAGGGTTTAAAATATGTATGTGTAAAATATGTATGTGTGTGTGTATATATATATATGCATGCATGCACACACACATATATATGTTGCAAATACGTGTGTGAATATATATATAGATTTTTGAATTCAAAAATCACTACTCAATATATTGATTATGTGTTTAAAAGTTTGAAGATATAGGAAGAGAGTACTGTTATTAATGTCACTTTCTGCCAATGTCTATAATTGCTATTTGTGGGTAAGTTTGCTTTGTTTTGTTTTGTTTTGTTTTTCCTCCTGGTCTTGGAGTGTCATAGAAGGAGTGGGGTTTTATTTGTTTCATAAGAATCCTCTATCAGTATTATCAGTTTCTTGGGTGAGTGGGAAAAACAGACACCTCTCCCTTACTCCTGTGTCCTTCCATGTGGAGAGAGTACCCTTCCCCTCACATGCTACCCCTTTACTCATCTGTCCATTAGAGGAAGATGGACTTTGTGGAAGATTGTTTGCAAAGGCGGTCACACAATAATTCCTCCCTCCTCAGGACCTTTACAATGTGGGTTTGGCACTCTTCCCATCAAGAGGTGAAATTAATTTCTCCACCTTTCCATCTGGCTGGTGCTGTGACTTGCTTTCACCCACAGTATGTGTGCAAGTGATGGGCTGTAGCTTCAGAACCTGTCAGCCCCCAGTGGCCTTGCAGCTTCTGCTCTCAACCTTGTGTGCTGCTTCTACGTAAGGAAGCGCAGACTAGACTTCTTAATGATGAGAGGCTGCATGAGAAATGGCCCAGCCAACAGCCAAAACCAATAGCTAGATGTGGGTTTCTACCTACATTCTACTCTCCAGCCCCAGGTGAGCTGCAGATGACTGCAGCTACATGTGTGCCCCAGACAAGACCAGCAGAATGGCCTCCCAAATGGGCCCAGTGAAAACTGCTGACATTGTGAACAGAGAGACTGGTGGTTGTTTGAAACCACTAAGTTTTCAGGTGGTTTTTAAACAGCAGTAGATAATGGATACAGACTTAATCTGATTGGTGATCAGAAAGAGAATAAGGGTGTGCAGCCCAACCCCTTTCTCTCACTCTCTGTTTGACAGGAGGCAGCCCACTGAAAATCCAAGTTCTCTCTTCCTCCCCCAGACCATAATCTTACAGTGCATCACTACTGATGCACTGATATATATATTTTTCCAAGTGCTAAAGGGCTGGAAATTAAAGTCAATATTTGGCTGAAGCCAAGGCCAAAACCGAATGTTGCCATTAAAAACTTCTAGGAATCAAGAATCAATTTGAAAAATAAAACAATCTGTAAAATTATTATAATAATTTTAATTATGTAGTCATAGTTTTGAAATTCTATTAGTAAAATTAAGATATGTTTTAAATACTTAATTTGCTTCTAACAATGTATTCCATTTTGCATGACAGAATTGAAAGTAAGTTATCAAGATTTTGAATTTTTACCTCCTCATGAAATTTTAAGGTGTCAATAATGAGAATTTAATGCATCCTTATAAGATGTAAAAAATTCCCAGATAGGACTTTTTATTGAAAACACATAGTATCTTTACATAGGATTTGGCCATGACACTTTCAGTTACTCATGTGAATTTCATCTTCCTGATTCTTAGGAGATTTTGTCCAAACAACTCCGATTACTTCTGTATAGAAAAATAACATAAAATAAAGTGATTTCTTTTTCTGAATTTTTCTTACTCTATTTGCCTGCCTCACTTTCATCTGGACCTTCTTTTTTCTTCATCTCTTGTTCTTTCCTGGTCCGTTTTGATTCGGCTCCCACTGTTTTGCCTGAGTGTGGGGCCCGGTCAGGAAGGTGGGAAGCTGGTGCAGCCGGGCTCACCACAGGTCCCTTGTCTCTCATGCTAATTGAGGGCAAACCCAACCCTGTTCTTGCTGCTGCTCTCACGTGGGCCCATACCTGCTGACCCCATACCTGCTGACCATGTTGGGGTCTTCCGTTGTGAGGCTGTCACTTGTTCCTGTGGCTTCCTCCTGCTTTTCCCTGCATACATGCTGACAATGCACAGGTCTTATGGCTCTTAGTGGTTTATATTTTGGGGCTCAGTAGGTACCTTGTCACTTGGTTGTGTTGTAAATGTTGTCCATTGGCTTTTTAATTTTACTGTCTTTTTAAATGTGGGAATTCGAGAAGATCTAAAAGCTATGCCACTTCTACCACCATCTTTTCCACCTTCATCTTTTCAGAATTTGTTTAGAAGTTTTCACACAAGTTCAATATAGACTACTTGCCCATAATTTGAAACTGAATATTCAGATATTTATTCAAATCAGGGTAAATCCAAATGGCACCTCCTGTTCACATCTCTTATTTGTATTATTGTTACTGTTACACTGATTAGCTCTGATGGTTACCTCATGATGATATCACATGATCTCTGATTACCCGTAAGTTCCAGGATGTAAGAAATAACCTGAAAGTGGGATCTGTCAGTGAGCCCCTTGATAAAATGCAAAGCCACGATGGAACTTCAGAGCATCCTTATTAATCAGTGACGTATGTGTGGTGTGGTTGCCTGTCACTGGGTGGGTAAATTGAATTTGGGCTTCGGTATTAGGAAGACCCCTGCACATAGGTAGAAACCATGTCTTCCAGCCAAGATTTTATCAGTTTAAAAAGAAAGCTTCATTTTACCTTCAGATGCCAACAAACTCCTTTATATCTGTTTTTTATTACTTCAGAACTTGTATAGGGAGAATTTTTTTTCTTTATTATTTGAAAAACAAACTACGAGTAGAATACTGGAGTTCATCTTAACACCTGGAGATAAAAGCATTTGGCAGGGCCAGGGAGAGTAACTTTAAGTTTCTGTAGGTCATACTAGGTGTTAGGGTTGTGAATTGTGCCTCCCACACCCTGGCAAAGAAACACTGTGTTGATATCCTAATCTCCAGTACCTCAGAATATGACCTTATTTGAAGACAGGGTTGTTGCAGATAAAATTCGTTAAGATGAAGTCATGCGTAGGGTGGAGCCTTAATCCAATGTGACTGATGTCCTCATGAGAAAATGGCCATGAAGACAGAGACAGAGGGAGCAATGAAAGCAGAAATCAAAGTTGTGTCATTGCAAGTTAAGGAATGCCAAAGATTGCCAGCAAACAAACCACCAGAAGTTAGGAAGAAGCAAGGAGGGATTATTTTACAGGTTTTGGAAGGAGCACGGTCCTGCTGACACCTTGATTTTAGCCTTCTACCTCCACAACTGTGAGACAATAGGTTTTCATTGTTTTAAGCCACCCAGTTTGTGATACTTTGCTAAGGCCACCCTAAGAAATTAACACATTAAGTCAAGTCTATGGGGGTGTTGTAGTCAGCTTTGGCTGCTATAACAAAATATCACAGACTAGGTGACTTAAATAACAGACGTTTATTTCTCACAGTTCTGGAGGCTGAGAAGTCCAACATCAAGGAGCTGGTAGATTTTGTTGCTGGTAAGGGCCCTCTTTCTGGCTTGCACATGGCTACCTTCTCAATATGTCCTCACATGGCAAAGAGGGAGAGAGAGAGAGGTGTTAGGAGCTCTCAGGTGTCTCTTCTTCTTTGTACAAGGACACTCATCCCATCATGGGGGTCCCACCCTCATGACCTCATCTCAACCTAATTACTTCCCAAAGGTTCCACCTCCAGACCACATCACACTGGGAGTTAGGGCTTCAATATATGAATTTTGGGGGGACACAAACATTCAGGGGAACCCCAGACTTCTTAACTTTGTGGTCTTCAGCCTGTATTGGGCAATACAGCTAGGTTTTACAGTCACAGAGATGGCTTTTAACTCCTACAGCCCAGACAAGAGACTCTAAACTTTGGGCCACATGGAGGTTTTCACCTTGGCTGGTCACTGCAACTTCTGGCATCTTTATCCACAAGTAAGTAATTGTTTTCCTACAAAAGAGTGGCTCTTTTTAAAATAGGCTGCTAGAGTGTGAGCAAAGGTTTGGGTCTCAGATTTCCACAAAAGATATGATACAAAGAATCTCACTTGCTTTTATGTTGAACTCAAAACTCAACACCCAAGAATTTGAAAGCAGCTAATATCTACTAATGTCTCTGCAGAAAAATCTCACTTTTTCCTTTCATTGACTCTTTGCTTTAGTCACATGAGCTAAGATAAAGCTTTACTCAGACAGTTCTGTGTCAAATTGCAGCAGTTTGAGCCTAGAGACATCCCTAAAGCACATATCTTTTCATAATAATCCTATTAAGTAACTCTGAATTATTGCCCAAGAATTCTCACTTACTCTCCATGGAGAAGAAATACCTTTGCAAATTATGCCAAATATCAACCTAAAAGCTGTCACCCGGGCTTTGCTCAAGTGTCATCTCTTCAATTTCAGAATCAATCTCATAGCTTACAGACAACATTTTCGTGGAGATAATTCCCTGAAATTTTGGATGGAATATGACTAAGCTAACACTATAATTACCTAAAACATGAAAGCAAGTTAATTTTTTCTTTTATTTAGAAAATATTCATTAAATGTCCCTTATATTCTAAACACTGCTAGGTATTATCTTTATGCAATAGACACACATTAGTTGAATAAGGAATAATTGAATTTGCACAAATGAATATATAATTGTCTCTATGGTAAGTATATAAAGCAAAAGTAAATGGTGAACTATGAGCATATACTAGAGGGTTTTGACCTTATATGAAAAGTCTGGGAAGGCTTCCATAAGGAAATGGCAGCTGAGCTGAGATCAGAAAATAGGGAGTAAATATGTAAACATACAAGGAAAAATATTACAGAAGGAGGGGATAACATGGGCAAAGACTCATGTGGCAGAAATCAACAGAGATAGCAGCCAATATGGCTGGAGCCATAAAAATATCTTTTGGGGTAAAAAATTTACACTGGAGTTCTAAGTGACTCAGATTCATCATCTACATCATTTATGTGATCCATCTAGTATTTATGCAATTTGTTGTTCGTTTCTATCAACCTGATGAAGCAGATCATGAAGGTTTTAAAAGCATTTTAATGGAGCCAGTGCAATGTTCTGGGATCTTTAGTGTCCAATGACTCAAAGCATCATCATTTCTAGGCTTATATATGACCCTATAGTCATATGCATCCAGCAAAAGTTTCTAGAACTGCAAAAGTGGTAACCTCAGAGCAAAGGCACATTCTTGCCAGAGGAATAACAATGAAAGTTGCCGAAAGGGTTTCTTCATCAAGCTTTGTGTGTTTAGTGTAGTGCCACTGTTATTATTCTTGAGAAAAAGGTTGTTGATACTTCAGTGAGACCTAGCATTTTGTGGCAAGACCTTCCCTAGAGAAGAAAAAAAAAATGATTAGAGGAACCAGAAGGAAAAAAAATGTTACAGGCCATTGTAATTGACTAAGGCAGTCAATAAAGTCGAGTAACAGCTATTATTCATGGAAAGTATCTTCATTATGGTAAGTCCAATTTCACAGAATTTCTTTTCCAGTGGGTAAAGAAGTAGTTCCATGATATTTACAATTGGGAGGAAAAAAGAACAGAGAAAATAGTCATGAAAGAAAGATTCTTGTTTCTGGGTATGTGTACAATGAATTGTGCATATCTTATTTTATATGGTAGGGGCAGGTAGGGAGGAAAGGACATGGTAAATAGAAACAGCACTAGTGCAATAACCAAATATACTTATCATGGAAGGTAGCATTTTTCATTTCTCTCTCGTTCATTTAGATGTCAAAATGTTGTATTAAAATGTTGCAGGTGTTTCTAAAGTCTTTCTACTAGCTCATCTTTTATTGATTTCATTAATTGACATTGCTGTACCTAAAATCCAAGAAATGATGATCTCTCTGATACATTGAAAAATTCCAGGGAGAACAAATTTCTGGTATTTTATATCATAATGCCCTTCTGTGAGTAAAGGTCATATGATTGTTTGCAGTGGTGTCATCAATAATTAGCTATTAGTAAGTCTGAGCAAAGTGATGCTTTGGAAGATGCTTTCCCAGCAAAAACCTCAAGAAATGTCTGGTTAAGTGTACTGCTTAAATGTCTTTTTTTACAAATCACTTGATGTCTTAATAAAATGTTGCTTTTTAAATCAGATTCAGTAACCTGCCCCTTTAATATAAATTACTGGTGCAATATGTAACAGAGTTTTTTGACTGCCTACTCTAGTCCTTGCTGACAGAACTTTCATTTGGATAGGGGTGGGAGGCTGTTTCCTTCTCCCCAACGAGACTTAACTCTAGTCACTGATTAATTAAAGCTTGTCACAGTACTTTCGTTTCCCTTGTCAATGATTGTTTTTGGTGACCGAGTTCTGGCCAGTTAAACAAAATGGTAGTCTGCTGGAGAAATTCTGGAAAAGGTTACTGTTATAGTGTGGCTCTGTGTCCCCACCCAAATCTCATCTCGAATTGTAATCCCCACATGTTGGAGGAGAGGCCTGGTGGGAGGTGACTGAATTATGGGTGGACTTCTCCCTTGCTGTTCTCGTGATAGTAAGTGAGTTCTTGCAAGATCTGGATGTTTGAAAATGTGTGGCACTTCCACCTTTGCTCTCTTTCTCTGTCTTCTCTCTCTCCCGCCGTCATGTGAGATATGTCTTGCTTCCCCTTTGACTTCCACCATGAATGTAAGTTTCCTGAAGTCTCCCCAGCCATGTGGAACTGTAAGTCAATTAAACCTTTTTTCCTTATAGATTACCCAGTTTTAAGTAGTTCTTTATAGCAGTGTAAAAACGGACTAATACAGTTACCTTTCTGATTAAAAGGGCAGCAAGATATCTTCTTCCTGACATTGTTAAATTTGGACATGACATAACTATCTTATGACAATAAGGAATACTATCTCAAGAACAAGCCAACACGTTAATGATGATAGAAAGATGAACTTGGGTCCCTGATAATGTTGTTGAAGTATTAAATTAACCAGCCTTGAAGACGCCATATCTCTGAATTCTTTCTGTATAAGAGCATGTATTTCCCTTATTGTGTAAACTAGTTAAGTAGGGACTTTTGTTTCTTGTAACAGAGAACATGCCAAATAACACAATGTAAATGAGTTTGAGGATAAAATTGGGGAAATATAAATTAAAAACAAAATCTTCTGGCAACAAAGAAAAGTTCCCCATAAAAACAGAAAAGAAAGAAAACAGTTTTACTATTGAATAATCATTAAACCAAAATGTGATGTGTATCACAGGCAATCCACTAAGAGATTGCAAAAACAGAAACAAATCTCACCCTTTCATATAGCCAGGCAGAAACAACCCATTACGTACATGTTTTCAAGATAAATGATCACTAGCCTTCAAGTAAGAAGACTAAACAACACGTATTATTTGTCACACATAATTCATCTTAAATTCACGTGGTATTTGGGGTGACCATCTGTGTGAGCTAAATTGGCTTTATAAAAGGAAAAACAAACTTCTTAAAACTTTATGACAGTAGATAGTTTTGCAATTTGGAGCAAGGCATCTGGTGGAGTTAGGCTCTGATTTTCCCACAGAACCTGGGATGTAGGAGCTCTATCTTTCTGTCATTCTGGATAGTACATTTCAAAGAGATGGCTTCCAGTTGCTTGCGGAAACATTCTTGGGTTGTAAAATTGGCAAGAGGCTTATTTAGCTTTTAAAAAGATTTACATACATCTCAATGGGGGCAAAGAAAGAATTCACAATTACAAGTGTTCTTAAGTAATAGAAAGCAGAAGGATGATTACCAGAGGCTGGGAAGGTAGTGGGGGGAGGGGGGTTGGTTAATGAGTATTAAAAAAAATGAATAAGACCTAGTATTTGATAACACAACAGGGTGATTGTAATCAATAATAATTTAATTATACATTTAAAAAATAACTAAAAGAGTATAATTGGATTGCTTGTAACACAAAGGATTAATACTTGAGGAGATGGAGACTGCTTTCTACCTGATGTGATTATTACACATAGCATGCCTGCATCAAAACATCTCATTTACCCCATAAATATACACACCTACTGCATACCCACAAAAAATAAAATTGAAAAGAAACAAAAAACAAGATTTTTAAGTAAATGCTCTAGGAAAAGAGATTGGAAGGGGCACTTCTTTCTCTTTCTTGCACTGGGGAGAATTAAATCTCTTGTGATTTTATTCACTCTTACAACAAACTTACAGTTATCTCATGAAGTCCTTTAGCATTTGCCCACTCACAGTCCTCACTCATGCCCTCCAGCCCCCTCAGCCAGGATATCCCTTATTTAATTCTCAGGCAACTCAGGTTGAGGGTATAGTAATGTGATTTTTGTAGGCAGCTGGAGGAGTTGGGCAGAAAGAAGGAGGGAAGGGAATGACTGGCCTTTAATTCCAGTGGAGTTTGTGTCTAAGGAACCATCTTCATATCTTGGTGGCACCAGGGCCTCTGAGCACAGCTGTGCATTTACTGCTCTACATCGAGGCCAGCCAAGGGGGTGAGAGGGGCTAGAAGCCCAAATCCAGCCCATTCTTCCCTCACTAAGCCTTGTCCCAGACGAAGATGCACCTGCTTCTTCACACAAAATTGTTACGTGGTTGCCAGGTCTTTAAGCCAAGGGAGTATGTCCCCATCCACCACCCTGGCCCTCTACCCTATATTCTTAGTGATTAAAGCACATTCAGGATGTATTAGTTTTCTGGGGCTGCTACAATGAAGTGTCATGGACTGGGAGGCTTAAACAACAGAATTTTATTTTCTCACAATTCTGGAGGCTGGAAGTTGGAGATAAGGTGTCAGCAAGTTTGGTTCTTTTTAAGGCATTTTTCCTTGGCTTGCAGATGGCTGCCTTCTTACTGTGTCTTCAAATGGTCTTCTCTTTGTATGTGACTGTTTCTTAATTTTTTCCTCTTATAAGAACACCCATCGTGTTAGATTAGGGCCCACTATTATGACCTCATTTTAACTGAATTGCTTTTTTTTTTTTTTTTTTTTTTTTTCCTGAGACAGAGCCTCTCTGTTGCCCAGGCTGGAGTGCAGTGGCACAATCTCAGCTCACAGCAACCTCCATCTTCCAGGTTCAAGCAATTCTCCTGCCTCAGCCTCCTGAGTAGCTAGGATTACAGGTGTGCGCTACCATACCTGGCTAATTTTTGTATTTTTAGTGGAGACAGGGTTTCGCCATGTTGGCCAGGCTAGTCTCGAACTCCTAACCTCGTGATCTGCTCCCCTCGACCTCCCAAAGTGCTGGGATTACAGGTGTGAGCCACCAAGCCCGGCCCTGAATTACTTCTTTAAAGACCTTATCTCCACATATAGTCACATTCTCGAGTTCTGTGGGTTAGGACTTCAACATATAAATTTTGGAGGGACTCAACTGAGTCCATAACAAAGGACAATCTCTTTATTGTATTCTGGAGGTAAACAGATATTTAAAAATCCATTTTATAGATAGACAAAATGAGGCCCAAAGCAAAGCAGGAATTTCCTGTGGCCTCATAGTTAGGAGTAGTGGCTTTGGCGTCTGACCAATCTAGGTTCAAATTCTGGCTCTATCACTTCCAGCTGTGGTCAAACCACTTATTTCACCCAAGCCTCAATCTCCTAATCTATAAAATTAAGACTAATAATATATACTTCATGGCGTGGTTATGAGACTAAAATAAGAAAATACATGTAAAGCGCTTAGAAATAGTAAATGTCTAATACCTAGTTTGATCATTGCTAAAAATAATTGATAGCCTTCATTTAGTATTCCAATCAGTTGTTGCAGGTAGATGTTAGAGGATTTTTTTTAAAAAGTAAAGTCATGACTCTCATACAAATATAAAATAAACACATATCTCACGCCTGTAATCCCAACACTTTGAGAGGCTGAAGCAGGCAGATCACAAGGTGAGGAGTTCGAGACCAGCCTGACCAACATGGTGAAACCCCGTCTCTACTAAAAATACAAAAATTAGCTGGGTGTGTTGGTGCGCACCTGTAATCCCAGCTACTCAGGCGGCTAAGGCAAGAGAATCGCTTGAGCCGGGAGGTGGAGGTTGCAGTAAGCCGAGACAGCGCCACTGCACTCCAGCCTGGCTACAGAGCGAGACTCTGTCTCAAAAGAAAAAAAAAAAGAAGAAAAGAAGCACATATCAAATATATTATTTAACTCATTAATGAAGAAACCAGTAAGAAGATACAACCAGCTCAAAAGTACACATTAATCGGCTATTGGGAATGCTGAAATGAATTTGCAAACAGATAGAAAACTGTCAATATCCACAGAGCCATAGCCAGTTTTATTCTATATGAAAATATTCCTTTGCTTTTCTTTGAGGAAAAATCATTTTCATTACTGAGTTATAAAATTGTTAAAAGACTAAAGTCTCCGACTCCCTGTAGAACCAGATGACCTGAAAGGGTGTGCTAGAAAGGATGTCCAGTGATCTTTTGTTTTTCCATTCTTTCACAATTTTTCCTGATATAGAGGATTAAATTTCCTTATTAGTAAAATGAGAGATTTGGAGTAGTGATTTTTGAGACCCTTTCAGTTCCAACATGCTGACCCCGATTCCTTGTCCGTTATCTTTGTGTGTGCATAAAGGCTTGTGGAATCTTTTGTTGTTATGTTAGAACTATTGTAGTCATTTGTACTAGTTGAAATCAGCCACAACTATGAGCGCATCCTTATGCTTTCTCTGTGTAAAAATAAAATCAAACCAAGACCAAGATCTTACTTAATTTCCAGTTACTTTTAGGATCCGTGTGTGTGCCCACACAAGTGTCAATGGAAGCAGAGCCTGAGAGCAGGCATTCCAGGTGTATTTATTTACCTACTGCTACCTAAGGAAGACACTTGGTAACTTGGTTAATATGACAAACCAGGAAAATATTATGTAGACTTTGCAGATGGTAAAATTTAGGATGCAGTTAATCAAGATTTCTCTAATTCTTATACGCTTTGATCTGCAGGGCAAATATAGCAGATTTTCCTGAGACTGCTTTGGGATAATCTAGGTGGTCATAGTAGTGTTGGTGCAGGACAGTTCTCTAGGCAGCCTTGGACTGGCCCAGTTCTCTCCCTTTTTCACTTGCAGTTCTCAATAATAACTGCAGAATGTGCTGGAAATGCACCATCCTGAGATAAGGGAGGAGCTGGCCGGAACAGCCTGGGCTCTGTTCCAGGCCTTTTCACGGCCAGAACAGGATGTCCTCCACACTTCAGCCCAGTGTGTCATGTGACCCTGAAGTATATCACCTGGGGCAGGCTGCCTTTCAGGGTCCCTTTCCTGCGTTGCAAGTGGGGCAGCACAGTCCATGTTCCGTCCATCCTGGCCAGCTTTCTTAGGCCTTGAGGGAACAGCTCACAGTGAATCAGGATTCTGTTGTCCTTTGCTGCCTATTGGTGAGTAATAAACCCTCTTCACATAACTCGTTGTGTGTGTGGGTGCTCTGCCTCACTGGGCTCAGGCAAGTTGGTAACCGGTGCGCAGTAAAACCGCTTCACAGTTGAGGGTGTCAAAATTGGTGTTGGAGCTGGTGGAGCCCGTGTTAGGTAATGAAGGAGGATAGAAGGAGATGGAAGTGTGATTTTGTTGTTGTTTATTTCTCCTCTATTAGACTCTAAGCTCTAAACTTTAAAGCAATGGAGAAGAGGGTCAGAAGCTTATAAGTTATGTAATTTGATGCTTAATGAATGTTTGTTGAATGATTGAACTACTTCTTCCTTTCTCTAAACAGAGCCCATGTAACCTAAAAAGCTCTTGATCTACTAAACTTTTAGAAAACCTACCATAGTTAAAGGTATAAAAGCGTGAGTAGTGATGTTGTGTGGCTGATATATTTTGAGGATAAATATTCTGCTTTGTAGATTTTGTCAGGTAAAACCCTACCCAGTTTAGAAATCAACATCAAAACTTTTTTATTTAAATTTGTTTATTCTCATTTAAATAATCTCATTTTAACTAAAAGGATATTCTTGATGGTAAGACATGAAAACAATCACATTTCTTTGTTTTAATCTTCCTTTTCTTTCATCCTAGTCATTTCTGTAGAAACAGAGGCTGAAATGACTGGGTAGCATTATGGAGGATTTCTGGTAATAATAACACCTACACAGTGTGCTGCAGGAAGTAGCGAGTCCATACCCGATAATTATGACTTGATGAATCATAGAAGAATTTGGGAGCATTGAGACTGAATGTTGAAGATTTACATTCCAAATATATTTTTATTGCACCTATAACATAACTTACGGATTCAAGGAGAAAAATGTCAAAGACCTAGGTTTTATGCATGCACATGTACACGTTTATGTCTATCTACATAGATCTAGACATGCATTATTGTGGGGCAAGCAAGGAGCAGGAGGTGGACATGGAGGATGAGGTGGTGAGAGAAGATAGTGATTTTTCATTAATAGTGATGAATACCTCTAACGTGGAAGTCAAGTGACAGTTATTCATTTATTCTATCATTGAAATAACCCTGAGAAGTAGGCACTAGTGACACCACTTTATAGATGAAGAAAACAAGACTCAGTAGTAAGTAGCAGAGCCCAGTTTTGAACCAAGATAAGCCTGGTTCCAAAGCTGATAGGACACATCATAAGACCTTTCCTGTTGTTCCTGAACTGCAACTAGGACCTCAAACTAAAGTAAAAAAGCCAGTGAGTACCTCCACATTTTAAAATCAGAGATCTGCCAGAAGCTGGAGCCTATCACATTCTCCTGGGGCTTCAAGCAGCATGATTGCTCCTGCCACTAATCCCAAGCTTCTCCCATTTCTGCTTCCTGTCCGCTGAAAGAACTGAAAGGAAAAGAGGTATAGCTTTCCTCTCCCCAAAGCTCGTGGAAAGGGAGAAAAAAAAAACGACCAGAATTTCTTCTAAAGATCCAGGTGCCTACAAGAAGAGGAAACAACATTTTTTTTTAAGACAGGGTCTTGCTCTGTCACCCAGGCTAGAGTGCAGTTGCATAATAACAGCTCACTGCAGCCTTGAACTTCTGGGCTCAGGTGATCCTCCTGCCTCAGCACCCACAGTAGCTGGAAATACAGGCACATGCCACCAGCTAAGTTGTTCAAATTTTTTAGTAGAGATGCAGTCTTGCTCTGTTATCCAGGCTGGAGACCAGCATTTTTATCATCATAATGGGGATTTGCTTCAAGAGTGGACATGTTGCTTAACCCCCATGTAACTGGAATAGTAGCAAAGAGATCTGGAGAGAGAGAGCATGGTGAGGTCCAAGGACCACTCTGTTCTTAATTTGTCAGTCTCTGTTAGAAGATGGATCCTATATGTGCCTGCTGACCTAACACTTCGCTGAAAAATGAGAATTAGGGCTAGTCTTGGACAATGTCTGCAGGGTAGGCTATGTGTATATTGGAAAAAAGGATGCTGGCTAAGAGGCACATGCATTGCAGGCTAAATGCCATCAACTGGGCCTGCCTGGACTAGAAGGCCAAGGCTGGCAAAGGAGAGCCAGTGCCTAAGGAATCTTCACCCAAATAACTCCTTCATTTGCAAAGGATGTTAGCACCTCCTCATCAGGATGTTGACTGCATTGAATAGAAATGCATCATGGCCAACCAAGAAGAGGTCTGTAAGTCTGCCCTTCCTCCCTCATCCCCCTCCCTTGAAATTAGGAAAAGAGGAGGAGAAAAATGGATACAGAACAGATCTTTTCAGGCAGAACTACCCTGAATTAGAGGAAGGAGAAGACAAACTTTCAATGAGTTTGAGAACAGGACTGAATATTATATAGGAGAATTAGAATGTTTTAATAACCAAAATGGGCTAAAAATTTGTAAAAATTTTGTTCCACAATTGTTATAGTAAAGTATAAAACTTGTATATTTATACCATCCCAATAAAAGCAAGCATAGTCACCAAACCAGTTACTTATCATTCTCTCCTCTTGTAATCATGATTAGGTAGGGAGCCAGAGGCATATCGCCAGCTCCCTCTCTCTTCCTTGTTTGCTCTTTCCAGAGGAATAGGAGGGGCTGGTTGGTTAAAGTTTGTTGGGTCTCCTTTCCTAAGCGGGCAGAATCGCTGTATTGAAAGGCTATGAGGACCTGCCACTATCTTTCAGGTCTGTGTCCTCCCACACAACGTTTGCCTTCATGGACTTCGATTGCTCTGCAATCTCTCTCTCTCTCTCTCTCGTAATCCTGATTAGGTAGGGAGCCAGAGGCATAAGGCCAGCACTTAATGGCCCTTCTTAAGACTTCCCCAGCCAAGGGTAGTGGTGAATAGCTGTAGTCCCAGCTTCTCAGGAGGCTGGGGCAGGAGGATCACTTGATCCCAGAAGTTTGACGTTAGAGTGAGCTATGATGGTGCCACTGCACTCCAGCCTGGGCAACAGAGTGAGATCCCATCTCTTAAAAAATTAAAATTAAAAATAGACTTCCCCAATTAATTGGAATTTTTCAAAGCTGGTGAAAAGGTGCACATGCTTCCCATAGTACCTCCCTCGGTGCTTCTGCCTCTGTTGGGCATCCACTACCCATTAACTTGACTTAATGGGAAAGTTCCTAGCCAGCTCTATTTGCCACAGCTCTGAGATGAAGAAAGAGGGATGCAGCAACCACTGCAGGACTAGTGGATCAAACTTTTAAAATTCAAATTCAGGAAAATCTTGAGTCTTTTATTTTTTAATGTATTTATTTATTTATGCATGTATTAATTAATTTATTCATGTATTTATTGAGACAGAGTCATACTGTGTTGCCCAGGTTGGAGAGTGGCGTGCAATGATAGCTCATTGCAACCTCAAACTCCTGGGCTGAAGCCCTTTTCCTGCCTCAGCCTCTCGAACAGCTGGGACCACAGGCTTGCATCACCACACCCAGAAAATTCTTAATTGTTTTTGTAGAGACGGTGTCTCACTGTGTTGCCCAGGCTGGTCATTAACTTTTGGGCTTAAGTGATGCTCCTTCCTCAGCATACCATAGTGCTGGGATTACAGGTGTGAGTCACCATGCCTGGCCAGGTCTTGAATCTTTAAATGGCAGGGTTAAGCACTGTGACTTTGCAAGGCATGCCACTCAAAAGGTAACAGTAAAACAGCAAAAGAACTAACACAACTAACTCCATTTTTAAGGGGCTTCCCCATTCTTACACACAAACTAGGATAATTTTAAAGCACTGAGATAAAATGCAAAAACAATAATCATGCAGTTTTAAAAACTAACTCTGGGATTAAAGGAAAAGTATATAAACAATTGGCTATGTTTTGTTAAAAACTTACAGAAGCACTGTGACCTGACCAAGGACAAAGAAGATCCCAACTTCCTTGGACCCTAGCTGGCGCCCAGATGCCTGCAATCAACATCACCTCTTGATCCAAACCACCTTTTCTTCCTCATATTCGCCTCCCATAAAAACCCTCTTGCCAGCCAGGAATATGTAAGATGGTACTTTAGAAGTTAAGTTCTAAGCTAGTTCACCATTTTCTCCGTTTCGCTGGCTTTATGAATAAGCCTGCTTTTTCTGCCACTAATTCTTCTCTCTCATGTTTGGCTTTTGATCAGACAAAACTGGGTTCAGTTACAAAGAGCTTGCCCTGTTTCTTTGCCCTTATCCCCAGACAGGGACACCTGACTCTCCAAGAAGAACTAATTTGAGTCCACTGGGCTCATAATCATTGTGGTAGATTGCATCATTGACTTCAATTCCAAGCCAGCCAGGAAATTTCCCATCAAGTCAGCCCCTTCCTGTGTCCACAGCCATTTCAATGAACCTTGCAGTTCTTCCCACTAACGAAGCAGAATATATTTCTTCACACCTTAACTTTGGGTTCAGCCATATGACTTGGTTTGGGCAACTGAAGGAAGTGGAAATGACAAAGTACCATGATGAGCTTAGGCCTTAAGATGCCTTGAATTTGCTTCATGCCCTCTTGAACATCTGCTGTTACCATAAGAAGAACTTCCCCGAACATTCTGTCCCCTCTACCTAGGCACAAGAATGAGCACATTGGAAGCCAACCTGAGCCCAAATCATTGTGAGCAGCCAAGACTACCTGGATACATAACTTGAAAGGGTGATGCCCAGATAGCTCAGCCTCAATCAGTCAGTCCTCAGACACATGAGTCATATAAATAGCTTTTATTTTAAGCCACTGAATTTTGGGGTAGGGCTTATAAGATACCAAAAGCTAATTGAGGCCAGGTGCGGTGGCTCATGCGTATAATCCTAGCACTTTGGGACGCCAAGGTGGGAGGATTATTTGAGCCTAGGAGTTTCAGACCAGCCTTGACAACACAGCAAAACCCTACCTCTACCAAAAACAAAACAAAAAATTTTTAAAGCTAACTGATAAAATCATTTATCTAGTTCAGTGAATAAGTGGGAGAAGTTAAACCAGAAAAAAATGCTATTATTTCTAAAATAATTTCCCCTTGGACTGCATTTGCTAAATTAGCAAGAGATTAAATTAATCCTAGTTTGTATTATTTGCTGAAATGTGTTTCCTGGCATAGCCTAAGAAGAAAATGTATCTACACTCTCATTCTGTAGAACTCTGAGAGGACCATCCAGTCATTGCTGACAAAGCCCTGTCCTACATACCATCATAGTACATGAGGTGCATGTACAGTTAATGTGAAAAATAAGCTCAATTCTCTTGATATGTTGCAGTCCAAAACTTCATTTATGAGTCATTTATTTAGAACTCAGAACACTCTTTCCCATAGAAATAATATTATAATGTTTCCAGGCAAATAACAAAAACCCATTTAACCCCAAAATATAACTGACTGATACCAGTAGTCAGTTGGGAGATGACTTCTTCCTCATTGCTTGGATTTCCTTCTCCCTTTATGCTCTCTCTTCCTTGTTTGCTCTTTTCAGAGGAAGAGGAAGGCTAGTCGATTAAATTTTATTGGGCCTCCTTTCCTAAGTGGGCAGAATCGCTGTATTGAAAGGCTATGAGGACCTGCCACTATCTTTCAGGTCTGTGTCCTCCCACACAACGTTTGTCTTCATGGACTTGGAGTCTGCTCTGCAATCTCTCTCTCTCTCTGTCTCTCTCTGTCTCTTTCTCTCACTCTTCCACCCTCCCTCCCTCTCCTTCCTTCCCAGACATACCTGAGCCTATGGTTCCCATGATTCATATTTGTAAAGAAAATTCCACTGTAGTCTCAGGCCTAAGACAAATTCTCCATCCCAAAATACTGAAAATCCTTTATTCAGGGAGTTGTGCAGATTTTTAATAAATCAATGCTTAATGTCTCTCATTTGGCTGGTGATCTTTTGCTGGATGCAACATCAGTCTGAATGCTAGAGGGATCGGGGTAACCAGCATTTAGAATTCCTAAGACTCTTCTTGGGAGGCTGAGGCAAGAGGACTCCTTGAGCCTGGGAGTGCAAGACCAGCCTGAGTAACGTGGCAGGACCCCATCTCAGAAAAGAAAAAAAAATTCCTAAGACTCATTCCTTTTCTGTTCATCATTTCTTTGGGAAAAACTTTTCCTATGTTCCAACTGTGGAAGACTGGATACACTTTGAATGCAACCTCCCTTCATGTCTTCAAGGTAAGACTCTCATTTTGCAATGACTTATCTTTTGGAAGAATCTCTAGTTCTTTGATGGAAGAGTAATGGTCATGTTTTGTTAGAAGAAAAGTTGATTTTGAAGAAACTAAGAGAGGCAGTAGAAACCATGTGCATGTTCCATTTCTTTGAAAATTCCATAAACGTGTATTAACTTATTCAGTTCAGAGCTCAGAGATTAAACTTTTCTCTAATCTTGGGATATAAATTTATTCTGATATAAACTCTCAACATTACCTTTCTGAGATAATTCTGAGGTTGTTCAGTAACATCAATTTTAAGTAACTTTTTTCCTCAGTTAAAACTTTATAACTGTATTCATTTTGTCTCTCTCCTTTTTTTTTTTTTTTTTTTTTTGTAGAGAGAGAGAGATGGGGCCTTGCTGTGTTGTCCAAGCTGTCCTCGAACTCATGGGCTCAAGCAATCCTCATGTGGCTTGTCTCATAGTTTTAAAAACCAAACTATTCAATATAGACATATAGTCTCCCTGTTTATCACTAGAATTTTATTTTTCAATTAATTCTGAAAGCAATTTCCCTCCACAGTCTATGTCTCACATCCTAAAAGAGATCATGTAAATTATCATTTAACTGGTTTCCGCACAAATTTTATAGCCAGCAAAAGACATTATTGATAACCATGTATTTTAACTATAAAAATCTAATAAAATTTTTAAAACTTTGAGATTTTCCAGCCTTCCTTTAATATAACTGGTACTTAAAAATGAATATAGATCTATATATCACATCTTACATATAGTTCAAATACTTCTTAAGGCTTTACCTTCAGATAATAGTGGCTTGAACCATGGGCTTACAAATTGAGACCACCACGTGAATCAATTTGCATATCTACTACCAAAACCACTTTTAATATTCTCTCAGAAATGCATGCTCTTACACGTTGTTGAGTGGCTCAGAGCTAACCGCCACTCACTCTGGGCCAATGGAAGCCTCCACCCCTAGCCAGGCCAGTTGCACAGGTGCTGGCTCTTCTTTGAGGTAGGTAGAGATGGGAGGCTCTGGTGCAGTAGAAGGCCAACTTCTCCTGTGTGGAAGAAGCTCCCCTGCTGTGCTGTGGGACAGCATAAATGTTCTGAGAGCAGCAGGGGCAAGAGAAGAAAGGGGAAAACACTGGCAGAATTTGAGCCTAGCTCCACGTACCCAAAGGCCAGATACATCCCTGCCCCTGCCACAGTTACATTCTCTTTAAAACACATCAAGACACTCCTTTCCCTTCCTTCCTTCCTTCCTTCCTTCCTTCCATTTCTTTCTTTTTCTTTCTTTCTTTCTTCCTTCCTTCCTTTCTTCTTTCTTTCTTTCTCTCTTTCTCTCTTTTTTTTTCTTTCCTTTTTTTTTTGTTTACAAGGTCCTGCTCTTTTGCCCAGGCTGGAGTACAGCAGGGCAATCAAGGCTTACTGAAGCCTTGACCTCTCTGGCTCAAGTGATCCTCCCACATCAGCCTCCCGAGTAGCTGGGACCACAGGCACAGGCCACCATACCTGGTTAATTTTTCTATTTTTAGTAGAGACAGCACTTCACCATGTTGCCCAAGCTGTCTTGAACTCCTGGGCTCAAGTGATCCACCTGCCTCAGCAAGACACCCCTTTCTTTGAATTACAGAAATGGGGATGTGTCTGAGCCTGATCATCACTTTTGGCCACTTCATGAGTTCTCCTATGAGAGAGCCACTAGCTGTTAGGAGGCCAGGAAGGAGGGTTCCAGGTACAGGCCAAAATCACCTAGAGTCCCTGGACACCAGCATACACACTTTCGAGATGCCCAGCCTCTTAAGCTTTGGAGGAGATGGGGATAACAAACTGGCCCTAGCACTGCTCAACTTTCACCTGACATATGTGGTATATTTCTTTTAGAAATCATAGCAAAAGTCATAACAGTAGTAGTAATTTATAAATCATAGTAAATTTTTTTAAATGTCTTATAAAATTTGGGATGTAGTATTATAAATATAAAAAAACTGTCACTAACAGTAAATTTCAAATGCCTCATCATAAAAACTGATAGGTAATCAAGGTGATGGATATGTTAATTAGCTTGATTTAATCACTGCCACATTCTATACAAACTGTATAACAAAACATCACATTGTGCCCCATACATGTATAAAATTATAATTTGTCCATTAAAAATGATATTAATGATAATTTTTAAAAATCATACAGCAACTCAAAAAGCTGTCAATTAATAAATATTTTAATATTGAACTAAGGCTCATTGTTATAACTATCAACAGTATTAATGAACAATGATAAAGCATGTAAAATACTTCGTCCTTTGAGGTTACAAGGGTGAAAAAAGCATGTGCCTAAGAAAGCAAAACAACACCAAGAAACTGAAGATACAAATGATTTGTTTTATGAGTGTCTGTGTAGACATATGTGTGTGTGTATATATATATATACTAATATACTTATATAATTACAAAAATGTAACACAGGGATGATATTACAAACATACAATTCCTTTTTAGTGTTTGAGTGCTAAAGAAAGGTAGATCTTTATGTTAACATCTTGATTGACATAATTTTGAGGAAGAATTTTGCCTAACTACTTACAGGGTTTTGTGCTGTTCGTCCATTTATGTAGGAAATTCCCTTCAGGACTTATAATGGCAGAGTTTACTCAGTGTTTCTAAAAAATTATGGGAAGTTGTGAGAAATAAAGAAACTTGATAAATGAACACTAAGAAATGATAAATGGGAGCTAAAAACATAGGCTGCAGGACAACTATGTTGCAATAATGCAAATCAGGGGTTTCACTCTTGCTGGATAACTACCTTAATTCTCTGTCTCACTCTGATCCCCTAATAAAGAAGTTGATGATGACATGGATTCTAATAGGTTACTCAGTGACTTTGAAAGAAATGTCTTAATAATGATCATAATAAAAATAGTGTCTCAATTTAATTGCTAGCTATAAAAATGATGGATTTTTGCAATTATATTTGTGCATATATATATATATATTCTTTTTTTTTTGAGACAATATATATTCTTTTTTTTTCTTGGTGTTGTTTTGCTTTCTTAGGCACATGCTTTTTTCACCCTTGTAACCTCAAAGGACGAAGTATTTTACATGCTTTATCATTGTTCATTAATACTGTTGATAGTTATAACAATGAGCCTTAGTTTAATATTAAAATATTTATTAATTGACAGCTTTTTGAGTTGCTGTATGATTTTTTTTTTGCTCTGTTGCCTAGGCTGTGTTGCAGTGGCGTGACCTTGGCTCACTGCAACCTCCACTTCCTGGGTTCAAGCTATTCTCCTGCCTCAGCCTCCCGTAGCCGGTATTACAAGCATGTGCCACCACACCTGGCTAATTTTTTGTATTTTTAGTAGAGACGGGATTTCACCACATTGGCCAGGCTGGTCTCGAACTCCTAACCTCAATTGATCTGCCCCTCTCAGCCTCCCAAAGTGCTGGGATTGCAGGCATGAGGTACTGTGCCTGGCAATACATTCTTTTCCAAACTCTCAGATCCTTTTTACATAGCACAGCTGCTAGGAAATAGAAATTGAGATGTGGCTGAAAAAAGCCAAACAGCTTGATATATAAAAGTGCTCAAGTTTTTACCAGTTTTCCTCCGAAGGCTGCAACAACCTTAAACCTAAGTCTTTTCATGGATATTATGTATATTGCCTAACTGCAGCATAGACGCATCGTACCTCTACCCCCAGAGTAGGGGACATTTTAGTGACTTCTTGATTTTTCATGCCAAAGGTGATGGTAGATTATCCAAAAAAATCTTATTTGACCTTCCAATGTGTTTTACAATTGTATTTGACTATGAAAGAAATGCTCTAAAAATTCAGTCTTTGAAATTAATAATAAAGATGTAAGACAGGAGAAACTGGAAAGCCATTCAACTTCCCGTGTTGACTCCTACTCAGGAAACTTTCTTTTCCCAAGATAATGCAGGGAATCTGCATAGCACAACTTGGGCAGTATTTACTGGTCCATTGCTCAGAGAGCCCCATAAATGTAAGGAATTATTCATATCCAGTTGCACATTTTAGCTGTTAAGTATTTTTCCAGTTCTGCTGGGTTAGAGAGGTATCGTGTTACAGTGGAAAGAAAAAGGCATGGATAGACTGACAGTTATGGAAAGAAGACGGAGCAGGGGACAGTGAAGGGGAAATGGATTCGTTATGACACACAAATGTAAAATTCCCTAGTCAAGAACAGTACAGCATTTGTGCGTTTTTTTTTTTTAATACGTAAAGGTATTGTTCAGTACTTTTCCATTAATTTTTTAAAGGTCTTGACCTCCTAATGAAAAATTTCTGACTAAAAGGGGTTTTCCTCACCACTCAGTTCCTTCTTCTGCTAGGTCCTACAGTGAATCAATATCTCGTATTTGGTCCTTCAGACAGTTGCCACAGAAATGAGAGCTGTAAACACTTTCAGCTTTCTGGCTTCACTGTGGGATCCAGCATAGAACATGATTGAGCTGTCAACCTCCTGAAGGAAAGTTGTACCTGATAAGTAAGAGTTTCCAGAAAAATGGTGACACATACAGGAAGAAAAATAGATTGTTTAACTCAGTCTGAAAAATCCCTTTTGATTCATAGACTGTCTACATGATTGAAACATACGAAACCATCTCTTTCTCTAAACAGATTCTTCTCAATTCACATACAAGCACCTCGGGGGCAAATAAAGCTTCTCTGTGTAGGCATGAGGAGGAATCACATTAGCAGAAGGAAAACAAGGTGCTGTAGAAATGAGAAAGTGCTGTAGAAATGAGAACACAAAATGCTAACCTAGAGGAGAGAGGGTGGCAGAGTGAGTGAAAGAGAGGGCATCTGATGCCGTTTAAACCATTTTTAAGGAAAACTAAACATCCTGATTGGAAAAAAAAAAAAAAAAGGAAGTCACTGTGGATGTCAAAGAACACACAAGTTTTCCACAACTGGAATCACAGACAATTTGGAGCTTGATGGGCTCCACCGCAATAAACTTGAAACTTTATTTGTGTCATTTGGTCCCAGCAAATGGGACCTGGCTTTTCTGGGAAAGAATTCCAGCTGCCAGTTTGAATCCACTGAGTAGTTCTATCCAGTGCCAATTATAATCTTGAAAGATGCAGTCCCAAATATCCTAATTCTGAATGTTGAAATCCCAAAAAATCAAAATCCCTAACATCCAAAATCCCCAAAATTACAACTACGAAAGATTAAAATCCTGAATGCTGAATTCTGGGACAGGATTAGTGTGTTTTGATTGCATGCTGGATAGTTGCATCATGTTAGTTGTATCAGGTTAGTCAAAACTATTACCTTGCTCTCTTTATTTGGAAATCAAATGTGGTTTAAGGAGATGCATATGGGTGACAAGGGGTGGACTTGTGTACTGCCTACAAACCTGGTAAAGCATTATTTTGGATGTGTCTGTAAGGGTTTTTTCAGAGGAGATTATTGTGTGAGTCTGAGTGGATTAACTAGGTGTGGGGGATCTGCTGTCAATGTTGAAGGACACCATCCAATCAGCTGGAGGCCAGGAGAGAGAGAAAACACATAAGGCAAATTGGTCTTTCTCTGAGAGCTGGGGTAGACCTTCTGCTGCCTTGGACACCAGAACTCCAGGTTCACCAGTCTTTGGACTCAGGACTTTCACCAGCAGTCTCCTAGGCTTCCAGCCATGAACTGGGTTACAACCTCAGCTTTCCTGGTTCTGTGAACTTCAGACTTGGACTGAGCCAAGTCTCCAGCTTGCAGATGGCCTGTTGTGGAACTTCTCAGCCTCCATAATTGTGTGAGCCCATCCTACTGATAAAGCTCCTTCCTCTATCTATACACATATCCTACTGGTTCTGTCTCTCTGGAGAACCTTGACTAAAATAGATTTGGTATTAAGGAAGCCAAATGTCACTCTTCCTTACTGTATTACTTGCAACATAACGGGAGAGATCTGTGAAATTGTTCCCTCACAAAAGGCTATGATGATCTAAGTGTATGAGGCCTCTTAACAGTGAAAGATAAAACTTTAAAAGCTAATTAATATTGGCATTTTGAAAGCAGAAAATCACTTAATTGCAATGGCTGAGCAATAACCAGACTTTCAAATGGACTGCACATACTTACAAAATTTGTAGACCACAGTCACTCTTCAAGTACAAGTGCAGTGGGTGTTTCAAAAATCATAGAAGAAGTGAAAACGCAAATGAAAAATACAGAAATCTCCCCTGCCAAATTATTCAATCATATAAGACTTCTGCCCTTTCACATATAGTGCCAATATCCTATGCTACGTATTTCATCTTTGCTTCATTTCCAATACTGGAGGTATAAGTTGTGTAAAGACTTCTGTAGAGTTCTAATTTGTTTTATGCATTTTTTGCAAATTTGACTCTATGAAAGTGTGTTATCGGAACGTTGGCTTTGTGTCTAAGCATTGTGTGTGTGTATGAAAATATCAAAACTTCCTTAATAAAGAAGAGATGTCCTTTCTGTACATCTGAATTTGTGAAAGATAAAATATCTCAAGATGTCAGCTACTTGGGCAACTGCACATGTGGTGGTGACTCACTGTGGTTTTTGATGGGTCTCATTGAAACATGCAGGTTGTCCATCATAGTATTTCAGATGACTGCATTTATAAAGCTGGGTGCACGCAGTTACCAACCATAGCGATATGTGCTTATACATTTCACTTTTTGACTTATTTATTAATGAATATGGTTTGTCTGCTCATAACTGTTATATATATGTGGCTATCATTAGAATACTTGACTGCTTATGCTTGCAAAAATGTGTGTGTTATTATTGCCTATTTTATGGTGTAAAGTGGCCTATGATGTGTTCTGTCATGTTTTTATATGTTTCTCAAATAAATTCCCTTTAAAATGTAAATAAATGTATTTTTAAATTTTTTTAATTATTTTTTCTACCTGGGTTTGGTGGCACATGCCTGTAGTCCCACCCAGCTACTTGGGATGCTGAAGCAGGAGGATTACTTGAGCCCAGGAGTTCAAGGCTGCAATATGCTATGATCGTGCCTATGAATAGCCATTGCACTCCAGCCTGGGCAACAAGCAAGACTCTATCTCTAAATAAATAAGTTTTTCTTCAAAATTATATATTTGGTATTTTGATCTTTCAAGATTTCAACATTTGGAATTAAGGCAATAGGGATTGTATCTTTTGGGATTATGCCCCAACTCAACTCTATCCTATGTCATTAACCTCTAGTGAGAGTCTATTGGATTGAGTAAGATCAGTGTTTTTCATACTGGGATTAGCGAACAGATCACTCCTTGTGGTGTCATGGCTGTAAAAGATGAGATTTGATTGGCAGAAGCCAATATTTAGACAACTGCTTGGAAGACCTGCCAGATAATAGTGCAATGGGAAGGAGAAATTGCAATTTAAAAAGATTACACCCTTTTTCATTTGGGATTTTTAAGTTCTTCCAGGTAAAAATATCTTATGTATACAATTGTATACAATTGCTGGTGGGTATGTAAATTTTACAACTACTTTGGGGAATAATTTGGAAATACCTAGAAAAGTTGAAGATGCACTTTCCACACAACCCAGCAATTTCACTTCCAAGTAGCTGCTATGGACTGAATTGTGTCCTCTCAAATTCACATGTTAAAGCCTTAACCTTCAATATATGTTACACAGGGTCTTTAGAAGATATCTAAGGTTAAATGTAGTAATAAGGATGAGGCCCAAATTCAATAGCACTATGTCTTTCTAAGAAGAGAAAAAGAAAGAGATCTCATTATCTCTCTCTTTCTGCCACATGAAGACACAGCGGGTGGCCACCTACAAGGTGGCAAAAGGGGCCTCACCAGAACCCTGTTATTCTCGGTACCTTGATCTCAGACTTCTGTCCTCCAGAACTGTGAGAAAATAAGTTTTGCTTGTTTAATCTACTCAGTCTACGGTATTTTGTATTTGTATTTGCATGGTATTTTGCAGCCTGAGCAGGCCAAGACAGTGGCTATCCTAGAAAAGCTTTATGTATGTCCAAGAAGACAAAATACAAAATACATATTCATCATACCATTGTTCCTAATAATAAAATTACAGAAACTGGCCAGGTGCTGTGGCTTATGCCTATAATACCAGCACTTTGGGAGGCCGAGGCAGGCGGATCACTTGAGGTCAGGAGTTCAAGACTAGCCTGGCCAACATGGTGAAACCCCGTCTCTACCAAAAAAAATATATATATATTTATATATATAAATATACATAAATATATATAAATATATATATAAATATATATCAATATATATAAATATATATATATACACACACACACACACATATGTATGTATAAACAAGCTAACTTCCTGTAAAGAAACCATTTATATAACAGAATTCCATACAACAGCTGAAATGAATGAACTCCAATAACAGGTATTCATATAAATAAATCTCAAAAATATAGTGTCAAGAAATAAATGAAGCTGTAAAAGAATGCTTATACATGCTATCATGTAAAATTTAAAACATAAAACAATAGTTTATAACTTTTTTGGAAACATACTTGTATAAACAAAAATAAGCATTATTTAATGCATGCTTATCATGACAATACATGTCTATCATGTTTTACATAGTTGAGGAAACAGAATTTTGGCTATTTTAATTAGTTAGGGCCACCCACCACCAGATACCCAATGAGATTCTTTAACCTATAGTTCATGAAAAATAAATAAAGACTTGAAGGAGAATGACAAATTATTCTGAGGAATAATGGCTAAATACACAACTTATGTGTGCATAATTTCATACTACACAGTTGGAGGCATGATACTAGATAATATTTACACACACACACACACACACACACAAACTACATGCTTAGCCAGCATAGATAAGAAAATGGTCTTTACACTTGCTCAAATTAGATTGCTGTCTTTTTTCATTATCCAGGCTTTATGAATTCTCTAGTATGTCCTAAACTACTCTCATCCATCACTTTCACCATCAGGGTCCTTATCTCTATTTGAAAAAAAAAAAAGCTCAGCCTCCTGCTTATCTGATTGTCCAAAATTCACTTAAAATCCTGCTTTGACAAGTAGTATTTCTAAGGATGTTCTTTACTTTCAGCATGCTTTGTGGTTCTCTGACCAGGTGCCTGTTTGATATTCCCCTACCGGGTAGGTTGAAGGGGTGTTTTAACTCTGGTCTTTGGCAGGAAGAGTGCCTTTTCATTTGAGCTAGCAGTGAAAACATGAACGTGTGTGATTTCTTATCTTCCACCACGAAACACTCCTCGGGGCACAGCAGTTCAAGGGTGCTTTGTAAGTGATATCCTGGAATCACTACTTGCATTTATAGATTTTCACATCATTTTATATTGTTTCATTTTTTATTTCTCCATGATATACTTCCAAGAGAAGTAAAAGAAACCTACACATTTCCAATAAAAACACAGAAAGAAAAAATATAATACAGTGCACCTATTTTTTCCATCAGCTTAAAATTAATATAAAGAATCTTATCCCAGGGCATAATTTACTTTGACTTGGGTCAAATTTTTTATATACAGTTTGTTCTTTTGTTTATGTCAGTTTTTCCCAAACTGACTTTTATACAACTGTTATTAACTCTTTTGTTAAGTGTGAAGAAAAAAAGTGTTCAATGTCAAATAAACTGGTATAATTGGGGTTAGACCAAATTCCGTAAGTTTCACTTTTGAAGACTTTCTCAGAGGCTGTATGTGGCTATACATTAGAAACCCCAAGAGATGCTGAAGTATACAGTGTAACAACACCCTCCCTCACTTCCTTTTCAATGTTATATTATAGAATGCTCATTGATGTCACAGATTCTGTATTTTTTCATATTTATGCAGATTATAGTTCAAATCCCTTGGATTTATTGTTCAAATCCATTTTTATAATTAGCTTCCTAACCTCATTTTTAAATACAATTGAATTTTGTACTTCTTTTATATTTAAATTATGAAATTTACATTCATAAAAATTCAAATCACACAGAAGTATAGTGAATAAAAAGCAAACATTTTCACCTTCCCCAGAATCACATTCTCTTCCCTCAGAAGTAACCATTTACTAGAGTTTAGTGAGTCTCTTTTTAAGTCACTTTTATACAAAACCATCAAGTTACTATTTCATATCATCTGAGGAAAACAACAGACATCTTCAAAATTGGATTAGAAAAAAATAGTTTTAAAAGATATCTTCAAATTATATATATATATATATTTCCCTGATAATTCAATGGCTACATTTCAAATAGTGTCAGATTTGGTTTTAGGTGAAACTCTTGACTTTTCATTAACATAAGTGGTTACCAAGAAAATAAGTTGAAGAATATATAATTTCTTTACATTTTCCCCTAAATTATGCTAGATAAATTAAATCTTTAATCTTTCTTTAAACCCTTCACTAATTTATGTCAAACTATCAAAACAAGCATAAATCAAACCACACCCTCACTCACCGAACAGACAAGACCTCAACGCCCTCTAGTGGAGTGGCCTCCATGCTCCATTGTATGGGACCAACCCCTATTCCAGTGGGTAAGCCAAAGTGAATGAGCTCTTAATGAGGATGAGACTATAACTTGTCAAGGTTAGAATGGTACTCCCTCTTTCATTCATTTAACAAATAGTTAAACTTGCTTTAAAAGAAATTAAGTTAAATTGAGCCATCACCAAGAAAACAAGAAAAAACTATGAGGGGAAATATCCACATATAAGACACCAAATAATAACTTTATGACTATAGAAAATCAGTCTCTGATCTTCCAAGTATCTGTTTGTCTTGACTTCTTACTCTTGGCCACATCGCAACTCTTTACTACTGAATTTACAGAGATTTACATCTATTCTTTCATTTTTTTTAAGTGCTTAGCTTATGTTTATCTTTAATTTCACTTCTCTGGATTTATCACTTTTCCTTAAGAATTACTTCACTCACTTTCCCAAACAACCACAAAAAATAACCATTTAATTCACTTTTCTGCTTTTCTTTTTTTTTTCTTGGAGACAAAGTCTCACTTTGTTGCCCAGGCTGGAGTGCAGTGGCGTGATCATGGCTCACTGTAACCTCGACCACCTGGGCTCAGGCAATCCTCCCACCTCAGCCCCCTGAGTAGCTGGGACCACAGCTGTGCACCACCATGCCCAGCTAGTTTCTTAATTTTTGCAGAGATGGGGGTCTCACTATGTTGCTCAGACTGGTCTTGAACTCCTGGCTTCAAGCAATCCTCCCACCTTGGACTCCCAAAGTGCTGGGATTACAGGCATGAGCCACCACACCGAGCCATTTTTCTGCTTTTCTCCCCGAGAATGTGAGCTATCAGCCTCTCCCTTTTAAAAGATAACTCCTATTCCAGGGCATAATGAGAGGTAGTAGAGGATCGTGGTTAAAAGCATAGGGTGTGGAGCCAGCAGGCCTGCTTTCAAAGTCCAGAAGAGCCATTTACTGCCCATGTGATGTTGAGCTAGTCGTTTAAATCCTATGCATCTCAGTTTTCTCATCCGTAAAATCAGAATGATGATAATAGCATCCAATAGGCATTTGGCTTAAGTAAGAAAATCCACGTAGAGGAGGTAGAACAGTGCATAAAACATAGTAAGCACTCAATAACTGTTACTTGATATTACTACTTCATCAGAGTAAATAAAAATAAGACACCAGGAATGAAAGATTTTAATCCAACCTTTCTTTTCAAAACCAAAGGCAAACTGTTCATTAGCCAAACCCCCCCATTCCTTGTTTAAATGATTGCAATCACCTCCTAACTAGCCTTGTAGCCAGCAGTCTCTCCCAATTCATCTATTGTCATCAGTCAGATTTATTTTCCTAAAAATAATATTAACATTTCTAGTTCAGGATATGATGAACTAACTTCCTGCTGCAAACAAGTATAAAAACTAATATATAAAACAACTGTGTGAAGAAACTGGAAATCACCCAATTCCTGCAGGGTTGGAAAGGACAGGCTACAATACATGAGAGGAGAAGCACAGGCAGTGAACTCTACTCTCAACAGGACTTTTTCCCTGACGGCATTTCCAAATTCATAAAATAGGGGAATAGATCCAAGCTGAAATTTTAACGGATTGAAGAGAAACAGATTGGAATCTGGGGCTGCCAAACTGGGCTAAGACTTCAGAGGAAAAAATTATAGAGAACAGGGATTCGATGTGAAATGAAATGAAATGAAATGAAATGAAATGAAATGAAATGAAATGAAATGAAATGAAAAAGGTCACCCAAACCCCACCCCACTGCTCTTTTAGGTTCCTGACTCTCTCTTTGGTTTCTTGTTTGTTTGTTTGTTTTGAGAGGGAGTCTCGCTCTGTCACCCAGGCTGGAGTGCAGTGGCGCGATCTCGGCTCACTGCAAGCTCCGCCTCCCAGGTTCACACCATTCTCCTGCCTCAGCCTCCCAAGTAGCTGGGACTACAGGTGCCCGCCACCATGCCCGGCTAATTTTTTATATTTTTCGTAGAGACAGGGTTTCACTGTGTTAGCCAGGATGGTCTCAATCTCCTGACCTTGTGATCCACCCACCTCGGCCTCCCAAAGTGCTGGGATTACAGGTGTGAGCCACTGCGCCTGGCCTCTCTTTAGTTTCATATGCCCAAGACTGACAGGTGAAGCTGGCTGGGCTTCTGGGTCAGGTGGGGACTTGGAGAACTTTTCTGTCTAGCTAAAAAATTGTAAACGCACCAATCAGCTCTCTGTGTCTAGCTAAAGGTTTGTAAATGCACCAATCAGCACTCTGTAAAAACACACCAATCAGCACTCCTTGTATAGCTAAAAGATTGTAAATACACCAATCAGCACTCTGTAAAATGGACCAATCAGCACTTTGTAAAATGGACTAATCAGCACTCTGTAAAATGGACCAATCAGCAGGACGTGGGTGGGGCCAAATAAGGGAATAAAAGCTGGCCACCTGAGCCAGCGGCAGCAACCCACTCGGGTCCCCTTCAACAGCGTAGTAGCTTTGTTCTTTCGCTTTTCACAATAAATCTTGCTGCTGCTCAGTCTTTGGGTCCACACTACCTTTGAGTTGTAACACTCACCGTGAGGGTCTGTGGCTTCATTCCTGAAGTCAGCGAGACCACGAACCCACCAGGAGGAACAAACAACTCCGGACGCACCACCTTTAAGAGCTGTAACACTCACTGAGAAGGTCTGCGGCGTCACTCCTGAAGTCAGCAAGACCACGAACCCACTGGAAGGAACCAATTCCAGACACAAGACTATGGAAAAACCTAGCAGAAAACAGGATCTGAGAGAACACAGAGCTGAGCAAAAGTTTAATCAGACAGCTGTGCAATGCTGCAAAGATCGAAATTTGAGTTTGAGCCCAGGTAAGATGAAGGGGTCTTGGGGAAGGGTATGTCAGTAAAGATATCCTGGGCTTTCAATTGAGATGCAGAAGTATTATACCCTATGAGTAAGGACAAATCTGAAAGAGGAAAGCCTTAATAATGACTAAAATCATTCCTCATTCCTCCAAAGAATCAAAATGATCCTCTTATATCTTATCCACCTGCTGGAAGAAAACTTAATCTTCTTTGGAGAAAAGTAACAGTATTTATAGGCTCTACAATTTTTCACTCATATCTGGCTAAAACACAAGACCAAATAACTAAAAGCTACACTTTTAAAAGTACAATAATAATAGACCTAAAGATAATGAAAACATCGAAGTAATCAGACATGGAGTTGAAAATAAAGATCATTAATGTGTTCAATAAAACAGAGGATGCCTGAAATCCCAGCACTTTGGGAGGCTGAGGCGGGCAGATCACTTGAGGCCAGGAGTTCGAGAACAGCCTGGCCAACATGGCAAAACCCCATCTCTACTAAAAATACAAAAATTAGCCAGGCATGCTGGTGCACATCCATAATCCCAGCTGCTCAGGATGCTGAGGCACAAGAATGGCTTGAACCCAGGTGGCGGAGGTTTCAGTGAGCCAAGATCACACCACTGCACTCCAGCCTGGGCAACAGAGCGAGACTCTGTCTCAAAAGAAAACAAACAAACAAACAAAAACCAGAGGAAAATATTGATAATTTCAACAAAGACCTGGAATCTATTAGATGCAGCAGAACAGAGAACTTCCAGTAAACTGGAAAGCAAGTCAGTAAACTTACTTAGCTTGAAGCACAGAAAGGCAAAAGGATGGAAAATACAGAAAAGAGTATGAGAGATACATGAAAAACAGTGATACAAGTCTAACACTTATAATTGGAATGTTAGAAATAGAGAGGATATGATGATTTGGAAACAACATTTGAAGAAATACTGGCTCTAAAAATGTTCCAAAGTTGCTAAAAGACATGAAAGCACAGAATCAAGACACTCTGTGAATCTCATGTAGAATAAAATTATGAAGAAAACCACACCTGGTTACATCATAGTTAAGTTGCTAATAAGACAAATAGACAAGTCTTAAAATCACTCAGAATAAAAAAAAAAGCCACATGTTATTTTCAAAGAAGCAACAATAAAGTTATTAAGTTGGTGCAAAAGTAATTTTTGCCATTACTTTTGCACCAACCTAATATTAGCTTACTTTTCAACAGACATAATGGAAATTGGAATATAATGAAATGGAATTAAAATGCTAAAAGAAACAAGAACTTCTTACCTTGCCACTTAGAAGTCTATACACAGCAAAACTATTACTCAAAAAAGGAGGCAAAAAGTAAGACCTTTTCAGACAAAAGCTGAGAGAATTTATCACCAGCAGATCTTCACCACAATACCAAAGAGTTATTTAGGCTGATGAAAATTATCCCAGATGGAACCACAAGCCAGCATAAAAGAATGAAGAGCACCAGTTTATAAAAGACAAAAAATAATAATTATACCTTGTAGGGATTTGAATATATTTAGAAGTAAAATACATGACAATAGCACAGTAGATGAGGGAGATAAACAGAGCTAATCTGTTGTAAAATTATTCCATTTTTAGGGAATTGTTAAAAGTAGTAATTAAAGGTAAACCGTAATAACTCTAAGATGCATGTAATAGTCTATTGTTTAAATAGCCACCACAAAACTTACTGGTCTAAAACAATCACAGCATTTATTTTGTTCATGAATCTACAATTTAGGCAGGGTTTAGTGGGGGCAGATTGTCTATTATGTCCGACTCAGCATTAGCTAGGATGGCTCAAAGGCTTGCTAACTTGTCTGTTTGGTAGTTGATGCTAGCTCTTCGCTGGAACCTCCATGGCACTACGTCCAGAACACCAAAATGTGGTCTTTCTATATAGCTCCCTGACTTGGGATGGTGGCTAGGTTCCAAGGTTGGGTGCCAGGCTAGAGAGCCAGGCAGAAGCTATATCTCCTTTTCTAACCTATCCTCAGAATTCATATAGTGTTACCTTTACCACATTTTATTGGTTAAATGCAAGTCACTGAAGACATCCATATTCAAGGGGAGGGAAATTAAGACTCTACCTGTTGATGAGAGGAATGTCAAATAACTTGTGGACATGGTTTAAAAACAGTTTCAACAAATTTCGAAGAATTGTTTTTAGATCAAATTCTCTGACAACAATGCAATTCAGTTACAAATCATTATAAAAATGATTGTATTTTCCTACATTTTCTCCTGGAAGCTTTATATTTTTAACCTTTCATATCTAAATCCACAATCCTCTAGAATTGATTTTTATGTATGGTGTGAGACTGGGGGTCAAATTTTCTTTTATACTTTATGGATATACTATTGACTTGGAACCATTATTATGAAAATGTCCCTCTTCTCTAGAGAGCCATGTTTGTCTTAAATCAAGTCATATAAGTATGAGTGTGTTTCAGGACTTTCTATTCTATTCCACTGGTCCACTAGTCTATCCTATTCCACTGGTCCACTAGTCCATACCACACTATTTTGCTAACTGTGGATCTATATTTAGTCTTGTTATTCAGGCAAGCTAGTCCTCTTACCTGTCCTTTGGTTGTGCATTGTCCCCTTGGATTTCCATGTAAAATTTAGAATCAACTTGTCAAGTTCTACACAAAAACACAAGCTAGGATTTTGATTGCACAATATCTGTAGATCAATAAGCAGACAACTAATGTCTTTATAACATTGAGACTTCCAACCCATGAACATAATAATAGCTCTCCATTTATTTATGTCTTCTTTAGTTTCTCTCAATACTTTTTAATAGATTTTTTATGTAGAAGACCTGTGTATCTTCATTAGATTTAGTTCTAAAATTTTTATATTTTTAACAATGTTATGGTCTCTTTATTATTTGTACCTGATACATAAAAATACAATTGTGTCTATGTTTGTATTTGCATCACAACCTTACCTTCAGCAATCTATATAAATTCTTTTGGATTTTCTATTGTATGTATCATCATGTCACCTGCAAATAAAATTTTATATCTTCTTTTCCAGTTTTTGTGTATATTTTTCCTTTTCTTACCTTATTGTACTGGCTAGAACTTCAGTACAATGTTGAATAAAGGACATTCTGTTCTTATTCCTCATCTTAGAAAGTTTTCCATGTTTTACAGTTTAATTGATGTTTATAGGTTTTCAAGACACCCTTATGCTGTTCACAGAAATTCTCTCTTGTTTTTTGTTTGCCCTGAGTTTTAATCATAAATGGAGGTCAAATTTTATCAAGTGTGGGTTTTCTCTCCTATTAAAATTATTACATGAATTTTTAATTTGGAAAATATGATATATTCCATTAATCAAATTTCAAATGCTAAACAATTTGGTTTTCCTGGAACAAACCAAATTAGGTTTGAACTATCCTTGTAGGTTCTATCCTTGTAGAAATAACGAACTATCCTTGTAGGTTCTGGTAACAAGTTGTTGCCTACCTCACAAACCAAGTTTGGAAGCGTTATCTCTTTTTCTATTCTCTGAAAGAATTAAAAATGCTTTTCCTTAAATAGTAATAGACACCAATGAAATTATTTGGGGCTAGAGTTTTCTTTGTGGAAAAGTGTTTATTTTCAGATTCAATTTCTTAAATAATTAAAGAATCATTTAGCTTTCGCTCCATTTCCTTATATCCCCAGTTTTCTGCTTATTCTCAGACTTGACTGTAATCCATCCAATATGAATTTTCATCCATTCTGGAACGAAAGCAAGAACTGAAATTGGGTGTTGTGGCCGCTTTGATGTGTTCGTTATCAGTCTGTCTTTTGCAGTTGCAAAAGTTCCGTCAGCACAAACCATAAATTTTCCCCACTTCTGATACTACCTGAAACCTGGCACGTGGTTAATTTCATTGCCAACAATCTGCTTATTGCAACTAAAATATAAATCAGACTCCAGGACATCTATACTAAACAACAGCTTAGAGGAAGAAACTATTTGAGTGGCAGGTTCAGGGTGGCAGGAACTGCAAAATGGGACTTTTAAAAAAGTTCTTAATAGTCCTCTCATCGGTGAACTAAAGTCCCCATGATATCTAAGCTACAGAAAGAGGCAGCAAACTCACTGAGTTTCAGATGCATGTGTGACAAGCAAATAGTTATAAAAGAGCATCACCCTAATAAATGATATTGCTATTTTAAATATGCCATCATGTAATAAGTCTATTTAATCTCATATTTATTTAATATTTGATAGAACTCTTAGTTGGTTCCTTGTATATCTAGCCATTCAATAGGGGAGAAGTTAACACACAAGTCTCAAGATGGAGGACTATATCAGTAATCTATTGCTGCATAACTGTCCCATAACTCAGTAGCTTAAAATAATTGTTATTGCACAGTTTCTGTAAATCAGAAATCCAGGGGTGGCTTCACTTGTTCCTCTGCTTCAGGGTCTCTCACTTGTTGTAATCAAAGTGTCAACTAGAGTTGTACTATCTCAAAGGTCAACTGGAAAAAGATCAGTTTCAAAGTTCGTTCACATTGTTGTTGGCAGAATTTGGTTCCTCAGGAATTGTTGAAGTAAAAGCCTCTTAAATTGTCCATATATTGATGAATTTGATCTTGCTCTGAAAAGAGGAGGAGAAACATAGAGAACTAGACATGCTTGAATTTGTTTTGGAATTAAAGCAAGTAAATTCTGTGATCTTTGGCTAAAATTCTCCAACTCTTCTTATCTGACATATAAGATACAGTCTCAGACTCTTACCTTATCTGCCTTTACCTGACTGTGAAACCATAAAATAGTTATAATTTTCCCTTTTTTAAAAAATAAAATTTATAAATTTCAACAGTATTTTGAGTAGGGAAGCATTTTGAGATGTAAGCACTCTGTCAAATTTCAACTTATCTACCATAAAAGGGTCAGTTTCTGCAAGGCAATCACAAAGGCCTGAATATGTTCCAGAATAGCTCAAGAGTTCTGTCCTGGTCGTTGATTTTTGTGTTCTAGTAATATTCCCAGGGCCATTCTTAGGATTTGAGGCATTTTAATTGGGTATACAAGAAGTTATCCCTAAAACACAGAGGGATCCATTTAAATAAATAGATCTAAAACTTACAAAACTTTCCCTTACTCCAGTATGGGCTTAAATCCAGATCATCTCAACTAAAAAGTGAAGATGATTATGTATCAAATGGAAAATTCAATGCCATGATTTTTTTTTAAAAAAAAGTCTCCTTTCTTTTTTTACTCTTAGAATTAGGCCACAGTCTGGTAAGTGTCATATGGCCATTACGAGACTAAATACTGTTAAAAGACAAAGCATTGCCATTTTACTGTTACATAGCACAAACATCTGTAGAAATCATCTCATGAAGTAAACTTAAAATGTAGAGGCGTGGGTAGAATCAATATTGTGAAAATGATCATACTGCCAAAAGCAATCTACATATTCAATGTAATTGCCATCAAAATACCACCATCATTCTTCACACAACTAGAAAAAACAATCCTAAGATTCATATGGAACCAAAAAAGAGCCCGCATAGCCAAAGCAAGACTAAGCAAAAAAGAACAAATCTGGAGGCATCACATTACTGGATTTCAAACTATACTATAAGCCCATAGTCACCACAACAGCATGGTACTGGTATAAAAATAGGCACACAGACCAATGGAACATAATAGAGAACCCAGAAATAAACCCAAATACTTACAGCCCACTGATCTTTGACAAAGCAAACAAAAACATAAAGTGGGGAAAGGACACCCTAATCAACAAATGATGCTGGATTGGCAAGCCACATGTAAGAGAATGAAACTAGATCCTCATCTCTCACCTTATATAAAAATCAACTCAAGGCCATCTGGCTCATTCCTGTAATCTCAGCACTTTGGGAGGCCGAGGTGAGAGGATCATGAGGTCAAGAGATTGAGACAATCCTGGCCAACATGGTGAAACCCCATCTCTACTAAAAATACAAAAAATTAGCTGGGTGTGGTGGCACGCTCCTGTAGTCCCAGCTACTCAGGAGGCTGAGGTAGGAGGATTGCTTAAACCTGGGAGGCAGAGGTTGCAGTAAGCCGGGATCATGCCACTGCACTCCAGCCTGGGTGACAGAGCAAGACTCTGTCTCAAAAAAAATAAATAAATAAAATAAAATAAAGATAGGCCAAGGACACAAATCTAAAACCTGCAAGTATAAAAATTCTAGGCCGGGCGTGGTGGCTCACGCTTGTAATCCCAGCACTTTGGGAGGCCGAGGCAGGCGGATCACGAGGTCAGGAGATCAAGACCACGGTGAAACCCCGTCTCTACAAAAGATTAGCCGGGCGTGGTGGCGGGCGCCTGTAGTCCCAGCTACTCGGAGAGGCTGAGGAGGGAGAATGGCGTGAACCCGGGAGGCAGAGCTTGCAGTGAGCCAAGATTGCGCCACTGCACTCCAGCCTGGGCGACAGAGCGAGACTCCGTCTCAAAAAAAATAAATAAATAAATAAAAATAAAAATAAAAATTCTAAAAGACGACATCAGAAATACCCTTCTAGACAATGGCTTAGGCAAAGACTTCATGACCAAGAACCCAAAAGCAAATGCAACAAAAACAAAAGGTAAATAGGTGGGACTTAATTAAACTAAAGAGCTTCTGCACAGCAAAAGGAACAGTCAGCAGAGTAAACAGACAACCGACAGAGTGGGAGAAAATCTTCACAATTTATGCATCCAACAAAGGACCAATATCCAGAACCTACAAGGAATTCAAACAAATTAGCAAGAAAAAAAAGATACCATCAAAAAGTGGGCTAAGGACATGAATAGACAATTCTCAAAAGAAGATATACAAATGGCCAACAAACATATGAAAAAATGCTCAACATCGCTAATGATCAGGGAAATGCAAATAAAAAACCACAATGCGATACCACTTTACTCCTGCAACAATGACCATAATCAAAAAACCAAAAACTAATAGATGTTGGTGTGGATGCGGTGAAGAGGGACCACTTCTACACTGCTGGTGGGAAGGTAAACTAATACAGCCACTATGGAAAAAACTGTGGAGATTCCTTAAAGAACTAAAAGTAGAAATACCATTTGATCCAGCAATCCCACTACTTTTCCCAGAGGAAAAGAAGTCATCATACAAAAAAGATACTTGCACATCCATGTTTATAGCAAAAGATACTTGCACATCCATGTTTATAGCAAAAGATACTTGCACATCCATGTTTATAGCAGCACAATTCGCCATTGCAAAAACATGGAACCAGCCCAAATGCCCATCAATCAACAAGTAGATAAGGAAATTGACATATATATATAATATGGAATACTACTTAGCCATAAAAAGGAATGAGTTAATGGCATTTGCAGCAACCTGGATGGAACTGGAGACTATTATTCTAAGTGAAGCAACTCAGGAATAGAAAACCAAACATCACATGTTCTCACTCATAAGTGAGAGCTAAGCTATGAGGATGCAAAGGAATAAGAATGATACAATGGACTTTGGGGACTCTGGGAAAAGTGTGGGAGGGGGTGAGAAACAAAAAACTACAAATTGGGTTCAGTGATACTGCTCAGGTGATGGGTGCCCCAAAATCTCACTAAAGAACTTACTCACGTAACCAAATACCACCTGTTCCCCCAAAACCTATGGAAATAAAAAAAAAAATTTTTAAAGAAAAAAATGTAAAGGCTGAAACACAATGCAAATCAAAAGGCAAATAACAAATGGCACAATGCATGCAACATATATGACAGACAAAGATTAATCTCTTTTGTATATAAAATGCTCTTACAAACCAGTAATTTTTTTATTTATTTATTTTTTTTTTTGAGATGGAGTCTCGCTCTGTCGCCCAGGCTGGAGTGCAGTGGCGCGATCTCGGCTCACTGCAAGCTCCACCTCCTGGGTTCACACCATTCTCCTGCCTCAGCCTCCTGAGTAGCTGGGACTACAGGCGCCCACAACCATGTCTGGCTAATTTTTTTTATTTTTAGTAGAGACAGGGTTTCACCGTGTTAGCCAGGATGGTCTCGATCTCCTGACCACGTAACCTGCCTGCCTCAGCTCCCAAAGTGCTGGGATTACAGGCGTGAGCCACCGCCCCTGGCCAATTTTTTTTTTTTTTTTTGAGATAAGAGTCTCTCTCTGTTGCCCAGGCTGGAGTGCAATGGTGTGATCTCTGCTCACTGTCACCTCCGCCTCCGGGGTTCAAAGATTCTCCTGCTTCAGCCTCCCGAGTAGCTAGAATTACAGGCGCCTGCCACCACGCCCAGCTATTTTTTGTATTTTTAGTAGAGATGGGGTTTCACCATGTTGGCCAGGCTGGTCTTGAACTCTGATCTGCCTGCCTCAGCCTCCCAAAGTGCTGCGATTACAGGTGTGAGCCACTGTGCCCAGCCACAAACCAATAAATTTTAAAATCCAATGGAAAAATAGGCAAAGGACATTGTTAGACGATACACAAAAAGGAATAGACAAATAAGAGTCTAAACATGTGAAAAAACACTCAATGCCTCTCATAAGAGAAATGAGCATGAAAAATGTATGATTTGCAACTTGCCAGACTGACAGAAATCAAAAAAGTTTGATAATACTTTGGGCATTTCCATATAGTATTTTTGGAAATGTAATTTGGCAAAAATCTTTTTAGAAGGCAATATCTATTAAAAATAAAAACATTTAAATTAAAATGCATATTGATTTTAACCCAATCACTTCATTTGTAACAATTAATTCTACAGGTATTCCCACATTAAACATATGTATAAGGATATTAATTTAAGCAAAATGTTGGAAACTAAAATGTCTACCATTAGAAGACTGTCAAATATAATAATTGATATAATGAATTATATGGCCATTCCATTCCATTAGAATGGAATATTATACAGCTATTTTATTTGTATTGTTATGTAACTATTTCTCAAGTTATGTAATTATTTCTCAAATATATACACAATGTGTATAATATGCTATCATTTAAAAACTATTCTGTATACATGTGCACATGAATATGCATTCTCTGTAATGATTCATGAAAAAGTGGCAAAAATCCTTGTCTTTAGGAAGAACTGGGGCTTGGATAGGAAGGAGACTTTTATTCAGAACTTTTTGAACTTGTTCATGTATACTTTTAACCATTTGAAGGCTAACATTTTCTTTTTTTTGTTTTTTTGTTGTCATATGGTTTTCTTTTTTTTATTTTTTTTTTTATTATTATACTTTAGGTTTTAGGGTACATGTGCACAATGTGCAGGTTTGTTACATATGTATCCATGTGCCATGTTGTTTTGCTGCACCCGTTAACTCGTCATTTAGCATTAGGTATATCTCCTAATGCTGTCCCTCTCTGAACGCTAACATTTTCACATATGAAGCACATTTAATAGGCAAGTTTCTCCCTGGTCTAGAAGAAATGTTACATAATTAGAAATCAAAGACACTGTGAAAACACTTGAGAATGCTCATGAGCACATACAATTCTAGTTTCAATCAAAGCCTCTTGTGTTGACAAGACAAAATTAAAACCTTCAGTTTTCATTTGAGTTGTGCTAAAAATGAACCAGGTAGTGTCACTACAGTTACATTTTCTATGAACCTTTCTTGCTCCAAAGACAACTTGGTTATCAGAAAGTGTTTGTGTGGAGCAAGTGGCATCTGTTGCCTATTTGTCGGGAGCAGAAGTCTGAGCACTTCTGTCCACTGCATCTTGTTTCAAAGTCGCCAAGGAAAACAATGCAGTCAAACACTGGGTGGAACACACATTACTCACATACAGAAGAGACAGAGCAAGATCAGCTTCCCTAGCGGACTTCAGTCTCCCATGACCAGAGGGTCCCTCTTGGCAGCTGACACAGGGCAGGTGGCCTGCACACTCCTCTTGTGCTGAAGGGCCCCCATCCCCTCCCGCACAGGAGACAGAGCAGTGGGGTTGGTCAGATGCCATATGATGCACACGCTTAAGCAGGGCAAAGGACTACATATTGACTCTGAAACAGAGGAAGATATTACCATACGGGGTGGTAAGTTCAGCACAGGCTCTGTGGACTCCTAGTCTCTTCAAAAGAAGTGTTCCAGGCCCAAGGCCCACTCTCAAACAACTGAGTAGGAGTTAAAAGACTGTATGTATGAGATTCCATTTCCCAACAGTTTGGCTCTTTCACAAGGAAGAAATCACAAGAGTCACAGAATTGAAAATGAGTTAGAAAATCCACAGTTATCTTGAAAGTTTTATCCATAGGGAAGCAGCATAATGAAGAATAAGAACTTAAGATTTGGAATCCATGTTTTATTTATTATCAATGGGCAATTGGGGAATTTTTAAAACTTCTCTGAACTTTAGTTTTCTTGTATGTAAAATGGAGCTAATACAATCAGCTTCCAACTTGTAATATGTTTACTGAGACAACACATAAAATCTCAGCCAGGTGCGCTGTCTCACCCCTGTAATCCCAGCAGTTTGGGAGGCCGAGGTAGGCAGATCACGAGGTCAGGAGATCGAGACCATCATGGCTAACACAGTGAAACCCCGTCTCTACTAAAAATGCAAGAAATTAGCCAGGCATGGTGGCGGGTGCCTGTAGTCCCAGCTACTCCGGAGGCTGAGGCAGAAGAATCTCTTGAGCCCAGGAGACGGAGGTTGCATTGAGCTGAGATTGCACTACTGCACTCCAGCCTGGGTGACAGAGGGAGACTTTGTCTCAAAACATATATAAATAAAATTAAAAAAAAAATAAAACTCTACACCACCTGTCCTAGCACAGAGGTATTAAGTGCTCACTATAGAGTCAAACTTACAGGGAAATATGGGTGATGTAAGTGCTATTTTGAATTTTCTTTATAACTAAAAGAAGAAAATTAGCAAATAATGTTTTCAGACAGTTCTATTTAATACTTTATGTATTTGAGTAACTGACTAAAAAGCAAATGTTCATCAGGTTTTTTTGGGTTGCACAAAAGGAAAATACAAGGTTTGTTTGCCAAATTCATTTGGATGTGAAGCCAACTTCATCAAACTTAAAAATTCTAAGTCTTTGTGACCTAGGGTTCTCAAAATAGCAGCTAGAATACTGTTCTTGGATTAATGGTTCAAAGAAGTCATTATGTTTTGTTTCTTGATGTTGTAGATTTAACATCATATTGGTAGAAATGTGTAACTTCTTACATGGATTAGACATCAAGAAGCCAATGTGTACATATAAACTAAAAACTGAAAATGAATACATTCAGATATTAAATTATAAAACTGTATAACAAATACAAATTTGTTAATTTTCCACAAGGACCAAAACAATGCTATTAATAAAGAGTAATATTTTTCATCACTCTCAAAAAATCTTCTTCATTTATTTCTCCATCTCCATCATGATCAGCTTCATCAAGCATTTCCTGTAAAACAAAATGTAAATATATGGAATACATTTAAAATGTATATGAAATACATTTAAAATATATATGAAATACATTTAAAATGATAAAATGTAAATATATGAAATACATTTAAAATGAGATCAAAACCAAATTTTATTTTAAATGCATAAATACAACTAAAGTTAGAATTATAATCCTAAATTATCACATAAGTTATAATTACATATAAATTATAATTATAAAAATAAGCAAAATCTACCTGAAGTTCATTATGTTAAATTTTCCCCTAGTTTCTTAGCAAACCTCTTGATACTGGTTAGTGTTATACTTCCAGTATCATCATCATCAAACAATTTGAAAGCCTTCAATATTTCTTCTTTTTCATCTTTTTTACTGTTTTAAAAAAGAAGCAACTATCTAGTCTTTCATTTATTTATCTTATCAAGCTGGACTTATTAGATCTTTGGGGTCTAAAGCAGCAATGTGCCAAGTAGCTGAGTTCTGATTTTATTTATTGGTCTTTTAACAATTATGTACTCACATCTGCCCTCAAGGTGCTTAAATGTAGAGCTTGCTGAGGTGGAGGAGGCACAGGGTGGTCCAAAATGCATCTGTTATTAAACCTCGTAATTCAGATCCATTACCAAAAACGTAAGCTTCAAACAGGAAGGTTGTCTCTTTCAATGCTCCTTAGAATAGTGCCTGGCAAAAATAGGCATTCAATATATGTTGGCTGAATTAAAGGCTTCCAAATTCTGGCCCCAGTCTCTCTATCCTGCAATATAGCCTCATTATTTCCTGACAAAAACGTCTTCTCCATATCATAGTCTTCTCATTACTACCCTGAAAACATATGTAATCTTGCTCTTCCTAGCTCCCATCCTTAAAAACCTCGTTCTAATTACTTCTCTATAAAACTTCTGATTGCTCCAGCCCTAAAATGTAGCAGGTTATTGCTAGTATTTCTTTGAAAAATAAAATCACAACTATATCATTTTATACTCATAATGGCAAAAAAAATCTTCAAAACTAATGGTGCCAATTCCTTCTTTATCAACTTCAGCTACCATTTTTTAAATTTCTTCTTTCTTTGGTTCAAATCTTAAGGCCCACATTGCAATCTGAAATAGGAAGAAAAGGAATTATAATATGCCATGATTTCTTTCCAAGCTTTTTAACTCCCTATTAAGAGCTTCTCTCTTTTCTATTATGGACTGAGCATAAACATAGAAAATTAGGTCAGCAGGCCTGTGTTTCAGTCCTGCTGTGCCATCATGTACATCACTGTTACACCCTGGGCTTTTGCCTACTCATTTATAAAGCACAATTAAAATGCTTAACAAGATATCGTTTTGTTAATGCAGGGCAGGCATATGCACTGAAGAGACTTTATATCAAGCTTTCAGAAGACTACTTTTAAAGAAAGCCTTAAAGATTGCCACAAATAATATGGTTTTTAAAATGATTTAGAATTAGAAATAATTTCAGAACCTTCTTTTACATCAGTGGTTCCAGACCCATCAATATCAAATAAATTAAAGGCGTCTTTAATTTCTTGCTTTTGGGATTCATTCAGTTCAATTTTTGCTGCTCTTTTCTTCCATTGGTCTGAACTTGTATGGTAGTTAGATGCCTGTAATACACACACATACGGGTGAAAGATAAATTATATAACTGGAATAGTTAGCAGAACCAGAATTGATGATAAACTATATTAAAGTACCTATTTCCTACCATAAAATGAACCTCAACAGGAGTAAGGAAGGAGTGCAGTTGCTGCCAGGGGCAGCCTTCCTTGCTCTGGCGAAAAAACTTCAGCCCCGGCCCCAGCAGAAGGTTACAGCTTCACACTCACCATGTCCCCAGCCGGCAGCCGACGCTCTCAGCCGGGACCTCCCGCGTCACCTCCCGCAGCCCCGCCCAACCCGAGTCTTCGCAGCTCACAGGCGGTTGCTAAGGCCTCTCTCACCGACCTCTGTCAGCCCCGCCCACCCAGCCTGAATGATTGACATCCAGTTCATCCAATGGACAGAAAAAAAGGCCTTTAAACCAGCCCTTTCTCTCTACTCTCTACCAATAGCGTGACGTCCCCGCCTTTCGCAGCCGGGCGTTAAGCGGAACTTCTGTCTCCCCAGCTGTGTTTCTTAGCAACTAAGCCCCCGGCTACTCCAGAAGCCCCTCTTCGCACATGCGCAAACTGCGGACGGGGAATCGGGCGCCCTATCCCTGGCGTTTTTGGTGTTGCTGTCCCAGCCAGAATCGCGTCTGGCCAGTGGGAAGCCGGGAACTCCAGCCTCCCGTAGGAGAGGAGAAAGGAGCGAGGTTAGTAGTGAGGTGCTTCCGCTGACTGCTAAGCTAAGTCTTTCCTGAAGACGTGGGAGCCCGTATGTTTGATTTTTCTGTCCTCTTCGGGCCAGGGAAAGAATGAGAATCTAGGGCCTGGAGGGCCTGGGGTGAATTGGTCCAGCATGTGGCTAGGAGTACTAGAGGAAGAGGGGACTGCCCTTTCTTTTTGCCGCTAGACTTTCCTCATTTTCTACAGTGCCTGCAGCTGGGCCTTCAGCCATTTACCTCCTCCTGTTTTAGGCAGGAATGCTGGCATGGTAGACACCAGAATTCTGTATAGCAGTGGCATGGGGCAACAGTATCGTTGGAGGGACGTGGGTATGGGGATAAGCATGGGTCTTGGGATGTATTTAAAGCTTCACTGCATACATAGATAAACGTTTTTACATATGTTTCGTGTAGCATTTGTTTACGAGGTAGGACTTTGGCCCCACCCATAATTACTATCGGACCCCGCCCCCCAACCCCAACACACATACACACACACACACACACACACACACACACAGACACACACACACAGCCATTTCCTTGGCCCACTCCTAAGATTTGGCCAATTGTCAACGATATCAACTGGATCTGCACTTCAGAGTCAGACACAGGTAGTCTGATTATCCAGTTGATTCAGTGACGGCCTAGACTTAGATACTCGTGAAACTTTTGTAAACCAACTCAATCTCTTGTCCAGAGGGCCAGATTTACTGCTTCTGCCCGTTCTGAATTTGACCAGGAATCAGCTTAAAGAACAGGGGAGAAAGACTGAGGTAGGGTGGACCACTGACTTCCTGGTAGGAATGAAGAAATGAGAGAATCTTAAAACTTCTAACCTTTAATTGCTCACACATGCGGACCCCTTTTATGCCTCCTACAATGTCTTCTCTAGAGGAAATATTTTCTAAAAATTATACTGGATTCTTCAAAAATGGATTCAGGAAGAATACTAACTTTAGTCTTTTTTTTTTTTTTTTTTGTCTCACTTATCTTCCTGAAGGCAGGAGAGGAAAACAAGTGCAAAGTGCATTCTTGAAGCACTCTGTCAAATCACTTTTCATGCTTTGTTAAGTAGAAACATGGCACATTTTCCAAAACCATCAGCCTGTCTTTTTCATATTATATCCCAGACAGACACGCAAGTATTGTAATCATTGATAAAAATCTCATTAGGTTTCTGGAAAATAGGTAAGTTTATCCTCAATATTGCAGGTGATTTTTCCATGTAAAGTTACCCAGTGAAAATTAAAATGGCACAAATTCAAGATAATTTTTGAGTTAAGTAAAATGTTATCACTTTACTATATGATTTTTCATGTCATTTATCTCACTTGGAAAGTTGCTCTTGATCAGTTTCAAGGTCACATACTTTTTTTTTTTTTTTGAGACGGAGTCCCGCTCTGTCGCCCAGGCTGGAGTGCGTGGCGCGATTCCGGTTCACTGCAAGCTCCACCTCCCGGGTTCTCGCCATTCTCCGGCCTCAGCCTCCCGAATAGCTGGGACTACAGGCGCCCGCCACCGCGCCCGGCTAATTTTTTTGTGTTTTTAGTAGAGACGGAGTTTCACCGTATTAGCCAGGATGGTCTCCATCTCCTGACCCCATGATCCGCTCGCCTCAGCCTCTCAAAGTGCTGGGATTACAGGCGTGAGCCACTGCGCCTGGCCATATACTTCATTTTTAATACTAATATTAAAGGGATTTCTTAGACCCAGAAATGAGTAGTGACCAAGTATATACTCAACCCAATCCTAATTTCGAGGATCTCTTGGATCATGTTTGATCTAATAACAATTAAATGGCTGAGTAGTGTATTAACCTATTTTTATATCCCTATGATTTAGGCTTTTATATTTGGAATATTTACTGCTAGTTAAAATGTTTTTTTAACTGTAGGCTCGGATTCCAATTCCCAGATCTTGAATAGGATGTAATTAGTTTTGAAAACTAGGTATTAACGAATCTAACTGCACTTTAGAACATTAATCATCATCATTATCCAGGAAAACATTAAACACATAGGCAATCTTAAATCTCCCAAGTGTATTTAATGTTTTCTATATGTCATGCACATGCCAACTACTGGGTGCGTTCGAAAGAAATAAAAGTAGATTATAAAAGATGAATAACTAAGGAATCTACAGATTAGTGGGGAAGTGAGACACAAACATAATACAATGTTTTAATACAGGGTATTTTTAATCTGCTTTGGTACAGGGGTATAGAAAGTGCCTTGGGAGCACAGAAAGGAGGGACAACTCTACCCCAGGGCATTAGAGAAGGCCTGATAGGAAATGAGCCATTTGCGTTGGGTCATGAAAGATCTATAGCATCCATGGAGATGAAGAAAATATAGACTATTCAAATCAGTATAGCTTAGTGAAAATAAATGATATGTTCTAGCGTGACAAGATCATGAGGTTTATAAGGAAAGGTGGGACAAGAGCCATAAATTAGGTTGAGGTTAGATTATAAGGCACATATATCAAGCCAAGGAGTAAAGACTTTCTTTTTTAAGATAAATAGATGTTTTTTGGCAGTGGAGTAATCTGTTTAGGTTTGTGCTTTTTCAGTGCTAATTCTGACCACCATATGAAGGAGGAACTCTCATTAGAAGCAATTAAAGGGCCTCAACTAAGACGGTGCCAAATAGGAATCAAGTCAACTCCAAGGATGGTTAAAACTTGTATTCATGTTGGAGAAATACTAGAAGTGCCATCTGTTTTCTCTTGCTTCAGTTTTGTACTTAAATTTGGGGAAAAAATATGGTGAAAAAAATTCACTTACCAAATATTTATAGAGTACTTGCTGTGTGTCAGGCAATATTGTAGGTACTTGGGATATATACCTCATTGACTAAAATTGCCTTCCTGGAAATTACATTCTAAGAGAGAGATATAGTCTATAAAAAATAAATAAACTATATCCTATTTTATAAGGGAATAAGTGTTATGGAAAAAAGAAAGTATAACAGATGGAAGAAATCCAGAGTACAGAGGGAAAAGAGGATTTGTGGTATTCTATAGAGTGCTCAGGGTAGGCCTCATGAAAAAGCAGAAAATTTGAGAAAATATTTGAAGGTGATTCAGCAATAGATTTCGTAGGGGAGAGCATTCCAGAAAGAGGGAACAACTAGAACAGAAACATTAAGATAGGGAACATGCAAAGCATTACAAAAAGGAGGCCAGAACAAAGTGGCCAAGGGATAAAATAGTAAGTGATAAAGTCAGAAGGGTAAAGAAAGGACTGCAGATAGGGCATTGTAAGGACTTTGACCTTGACTCCAAGTGAAATGGGTAGGCCTTGCAAGATTTTGAGCCTAGGAGTGAAAGGATATGAGTTCATTTTTAAAAGGGACTCCTGTGTCAAAGGCATAAAGCTTTATTTTCTGAGTTAGAGGTTTTTAAACAGTAGAGTGACATGATTAGACTTCTGTATTGGGAATAGACTGGAGATGAGCAAACAGTTGATTTAGATGATGAAAGGCTAATCATGCCCATCAAGAAAATATTGTTATTTTTCAAAATGCAGCTCCTGAAAGCATTGCATGTCTTATTACTCTAAACTGAGTACCTTAGACAAAACTGGATATAATCTTTGGAAAAAAAAACTTCTGATGTCAAAATTCCAGTTAAGTTGTCTGACTCTCCTCTTCCATTACACACTTAGAAAGTGAAAGAAACATTAAGCTGGCAAGTAGTGAAAACAGAGAACTGTTTGTGGAAAACATTGGTGCATAACAGGACATGCATAGCAGGACAAGAATCAGATTGTGTCTGTGTAATGCCAAGAAGAGTTGCCAGAAGTACTTATCATCTTTGAAATTATCCACTTTGTTATCCCCTTTGCTGTTTTGCCTTTTTATACCCAATCTCTTAGAGGGTAGGGCATTTTTGTTTTGAGTTTTTATTTTATGTTAATTATAGCCAACTGTAACCTGTTCAAAATAATAATTTAGAAGCTCTTCTAGAGTTGGGAATGCTAAGACTTTTTTTAAAAATTACTAAAACTTGGAATAGCTTTATCAAATGCCAAAGCAGATTTATCTTGAATATTGATTTTGATATCAGTTTCATGTGACTTGCTTATACATTAGTTTTGTTTAAATAATTTCATGTCTTTTGTATCTAGGAAACTTTTTCACATAAATTAAATACAGATTAAATTTGAAATAGCCCATGACTGTTTCCATTTGCTCTAAGTTCTCTCTGACTTTTCTACTCGTAGTAATATCTTGTGATTTAAGCATAGTATGGAAAGGAGATCATAAGCAGAGACTCTGATACATGTACAAGTTAAGAGTATGAATAAGGTTTGGAAGAAGGCAGAAAGGTTTAGAAGAGGGAAACGCAGTAAAAGATTCTAAAGAAGAGAGGGTGAATTACTATCATGCTGGGAAAGGGGCACCTAAAAGGCAGAATTATATAGTAGTTAATAGGATAGGCTTTGACATTAGACAAACCTGGGCTTTAGTCCATAGCCTTTTACAAATTAGCTGTGAAATTTTGTATATGTTATGTAACTATTCTGCTTCATTTTCCACATCACTAAAATAGATTATAGTACCTCCCTCATGTTGTTGTGAATACTGCATTACATAATACTTGTAAAATGCCTCATACTTAGTAAGCTTTCATAACATGTTTGAAATGAAAAACAAAACCCAAAAGTCAATCTTTTCAAGCTTGTCCTTTCAACAAATTATTCTGGAGCAACTGGATATCCATGAGGAAAGAAGAACCCCTACCTCACACCATTTACAAAAGTTAGTTTCAGATGACTTATGAACATAAATATAAAAGCTAAAACAAAGGGAAGAACAAATTTAGCATCTCATACTTCCTGATTTCAAAACTTACTACAAAGCTATAGTACTTAAAACTTGTGGTACTGGCATAAGGATGAATGTATAGATCAGTGGAATTGAATTGAGAGTCCAGAAATCCATAGACATCTACGGCTAATTGATTTTTCACAAAGATGCTAAGGCCACTCCATGGGGAAAAGAATTGTCTCTTCAGCAAATGGTACTGGAGCAATTGGATATCCACATGCAAAAGAATAAAATTGGACTCCTACCTTACACTTTATATGTAAACTAACTCAAAATGGGTCAACAAACTAAATATAAGAGATGAAATTATAAAACTCTTTGAATAAAACATTGGGATAAATCTTCATAACCTTGGATTTAGCAATGGATTTTTAGATATGACACAAAGAATATGAGCAAACAAAAAAATAGGTAAATTAGATTTCATCAAACAACAACAAAAAAATAGGTAAATTAGATTTCTAATTTCTTTTTCTTTTTCTTTTTTTTTTTTTTTGAGACAGTCTCGCTCTGTCGCCCAGGCTGGAGTGCGCGATCTCGGCTCACTGCAAGCTCCACCTCCCGGGTTCACGCCATTCTCCTGCCTCGGCCTCCTGAGTAGCTGGGACTACAGGTGCCTGTCACCATGCCTGGCTAATTTTTTTGTATTTTTAGCAGAGACGGGGTCTCACCATGTTAGCCAGGAATGGTCTCGATCTCCTGACCTCATGATCTGTCCGTCTCGGCCTCCCAAAGTGCTGGGATTACAGGCGTGAGCCACTGCGCCTGGCCTAGATTTCTAATTTCTAACCAAAAAACATTTGGTCATCAAAATACATAATCCAAAAAGTGGAAACTAACTTACAGAATGAGAGAAAATGTTTGCAAATCATAGTTTTCATAGTTTGATAAGGATCTAGTGTCCAGAATGTATAAGTAACTCTTACAGCTTACCAAAAAAAGACTAAGTGCTCTATTTTTAAATGGTCAAAAGACTTGAATAGACATTTCTCCAAAAAAGATACACAAATGGCCAATGCACATGAAAACATGCTCAATATGAAGAAAATACAAGTCAAAAACAATGAAATACCACTTCACATTCACTAGGATATCGATAATATTACAAAATATTACAAAAGCAAAAATGGAAAGTATTGTTGAGTATACTGGACTGAATATTGCCCCCAATTCATGTCCTTCTAGCATCTCAAAATGTGATCTTATTTGAAAATAGGTTCTTTGTAGATGTAATTAGCTAAAGTGAGGTCATACTGGATTAAGGTGGGCCCTAAATCCAGTGACTGGTATCACTGGGTTATAAGAAGGCCATATGAAACAGAGGCAGAGGTTAGAGTTATGCAGTTAGAAGCCAAGGACCACCAGGAGCAACTAGAAGCTGGAGGAAGCAAGGAAGGATTCTTCCCTTGACCTTCAGAAGGAGCATGGCCCTGCTAGCATTTTGATTTTGGGCTTCTAGACTCCAGAACTGTGAAAGAATAAATAAGTATTGTTTTAAGCTACCCAGTTGTTTGTGGTAATTTGGTATGGCAGCCCTAGGAAGCTGATGCAGTGAGGATGTGGAGAAATCAAAACCCTCATACATTGTTGGTGGGAATGTTCAGCTGTTATGGAAAACAGACAGTTCATTCAAAAGTTAAAGATATTTGCTCCTCCTTTTCATGCCTGTGGCTGGATGTCCCACAACACTATAGGAAATGTGAGTCAGGCCTTTTGCATTAAGCAACCAAGAACTATAGACTCCACCTTTTCACCCAAATCTTGAATGACCAGTGAAAAGCAACTTATTTCAGAGGAAGAAGCAGCCCTTGAAATGTTAAGGCTTGGGCTTGAAAGTTGAAGAGCAGGAATTCTTTCTTTCAAAGACCCTAGAGCATAAACCTTTGTGTGGCCAAGTGGGATCAGCCCTCAAGGGCACATGCCAAGGACAGAGCAGCCCATGTAGACAGTTTCAGAGGGCATGGGGATGTGGGGAGTTAGGGGTAGCTCCTCATTAACTATTTGTTGGGTGAGTATAAGGGCGAAGCTCAGTGGCAGTCAGGCACCTCTGCAATGACAAGCTGTCTCTCCCCTACGTGTTTAGCATATATTATTAGAACACGTCCCATGCCCCTGCTCCCTTTAAGGCCAAGTAGAGAAATCTGGCAATAAAAGGCAAATGTGAGCATGCTTTCTTTAAGATGCATCATAAATGGTTTTCTTTAAGTGAATGAAGACTTTGACAGAGAAATATCTTTGTAAGCAGACATTAAGAATGCTGGCTGGGTGTGGTGGCTCATACCTGTAATCCCAGCACTTTGGGAGGCCTAGGCAGGAGGATCGCTTGAGCCTGGGACTTCAAGACCAGACTGGGCAGCATGGCGAAATCCCATCTCTACAAAAAAAAAAATACAAAAATTAGCCGGGTGCGGTGGCATGTGCTTGTAGTCCCAGTTACTTGGGAGGCTGAGGTGGGAGAATCACCTAAGCCCAGGAGGTCGAGGCTGCAGTGAGCCATGCCACTGCACTCCAGTCTAGGTGACAGAGCGAGACCCTGTCTAAAAAATAAAAATAAAAAGAATGCTAATCATTTCTGAGTTCGCTGTGACTTTTAATACTGGGGATCTCCCTTGTAACACTGGAACTGAAAGACAGTGACGAAAGCTATGTCAAGCATTCATTATTTGAAGAGGAGGAGAAATGCCACATACCTTTCCCATTGAACCTGTGGTGGAATAAATCCATGGTTGTGTCTTGCTTTGAACAGACTTTTGTTCCCAGCACTCTTCACGATGGATTTTTATGCTTCAATTTCATATCTCTCTGCACAATTAGATTGGGAGTTCCTTGAGGGCCCAGTATGTATAATCTTTGTCTTTGTAATCCCGGCAATTAACACAGTGCCTCCTGGTACACTGTAGGTGCTTGAGAAATACTCATTGAATGCATGAATGAATGAATGAATGAAATGAAGGAATGACTAGGAATGTTTGTAGTGCTATAATATATAATGGGATATACTCTGGTTTACTAATTAGTTTCATAATAAATAGTCTGTATCATCCAGTAATGTTGAGTGTTTTGCTTTGCGTACTATAAACATTTCAGTTGTTTGGGCATCACCGTTCTATGACAACTGTCTTCAGCCTGGAAAGTTACCACAGAAATTGTTACATGACCAAATGGTACATCTGTCTTGGCAAACTGAGAAAGCCAAAAATGACTCCAGACAATCATGTTCAGCTGATTCCATGCAACCTCTAAAGCTGGTCTTATCCACATTTGGTATTATTTCTAATTTTCACGAGCTTGCATTTCCTTGGAATACTCATGGCTGAAAGAGTAAAATATAATGAAATATTTCTTAAAAAAAAAAAGTTAAAGAATTACCACATGACCCAGCAATTCCACTCCTAGGTATATAACCAAAAGAATTGGAAACGGGCACTCAAGCACATATTTATATACAGATGTTCATAGAAGCACTCTTCACAATAGCTGAAAAGTGGAAACAATTCAAATGTCCATCAGTGGGTGAACAGATAAGCAAAATGTGATACATAAATACAGCCATAAAAATGAAGGAAGTACTAATACAATGTGGATGAACCTCAAAAACATGCTGAATGAAAGACACAAATGTCACATATTATATGATTCCATTTCTATAAATATCCAGGACAGGTAAATCCATAGAGACAGAAAGGAGATCAAAATGTTTTGGAGCTAAATAGAGGTAGTAGTTGTATAACATTGTGAGTGTACTAGATGCCACTGAATTGTACAGTTTAAAATGGTTACCTTTCAGTTAAAGACTACAACCATAAAGCTTTTAGAAGAAATATAGAAGAATAAATGTTCTGCTTAGGAGTAGGTAAAACTTACTTAAATAGAACACAGAAAGCAACCTTATAAAAAAATTTTTAAGATACATGGACTAGGGAAATAGGTTGCTAGGCACTATTAAGGGACACTTGAGATTTGAGGTCCATGAACTTAAAATGCTGCTAATGAGCATGGTTGTGTTTTTCTGTTTATTTTCACCTGCACCAGGGCAAGCATGGAGTAGACAAGGTTGAATTTCATCAAGATTAGTAGCTTTGCAAGGTGAGTAAGATGAAAAGAAAGAGGGGCAAGGAATTTGAGGGCTTGTTATATGTGCAATGGAGTGATTGTAATAATTAACAAATGGAATTTAAACCAGGTAAATAGGGAATTGATAATATGAGGGTTGGAGGTGAAGGAAGGGCAACCAAACATGATAAGATCAGTTAGCTGGAAGACATAATGGGTCTCAGGATTGTTGAAGTTAGAGTCCTAAAGTATATTTTGATGCTGCATTTTGTTTTTTGTTTTGTTTTGGAGATGGAGTCTTGCTCTGTCTCCTAGACTGGAGTGCAGTGGGCAACCTCACTCAGCTCACTGCAACCTCTGCCTCCCAGGTTCAAGCGATTCTCATGTCTCAGCCTCCTGAGTAGCTGGGATTACAGGCATGCACCACCACACCCAGCTAATTTTTGTATTTTTAGTAGAGATGGGGTTTCGCCATGTTGGCCAGGCTGGTCCTCAAGTGATCTGCCTGCCTTGGCCTCCCAATGTGCTGGGATTACAGGTGTGAGCCACTGTGCCTGGCCTGATGCTCCATTTTGATGCTGTGTAGGGATATGCCTGAGTATATTATGAATTTTTATTCTACAGAATTGAAAATTTCACAAAAGAGGATTTGAAACTTAGTTCACACAATTCGTTATTCGTTGTCCTAGGCAGTACTAGTTTTCTTCCTTAGTCCTTAAAAGCCTGTTGGAAGCTACTCTTGAGGAATACAGGTTGAATATCCCTTATCTGAAATGAGTGGGACCAGAAGTGTTTCAGATTTTTAATTTTTTCGGATTTTGGAATATTTGCATTATTTATTTACCAGTTATATTAGTCAGGGTTCTCCAGAGGGACAGAACTAACAGGATATATGTGTATATTAAAGGGAGTTTATTAAGGATAATTAACTCACATAATTACAGCATGAAGTCCCATGATAGGCTGTCTGCAACCTGAGGAGCAAGAAAGCCAGTAGTGGCTCAATCTGAGTCCCAAAGCCTCAAAAGTAGGGAAGCTGACAGTGCAGCCTTCAATATGTGGCCAAAGGCCTTCTGGCAAACCACTGGTGTAAGTCCAGGAGTAACCTGGTGTAGCCTGGAGTCTGATGTTCAAAGGCAGGAAGCATCTAGCACGGGAGAAAGATGAAGACTGGAAGACTCAGCAAGCCAGCGTATTCCATCTTTTTCCACCCACATTTTCTAGCCACGCTGGCAGCAGATTGAATGGTGCCCACCCATATTGAGGGTGGGTCTTCCTCTCCCAGTCCACTGACTCAATGTTAATCTCCTCTGGCAACACCCTCACAGACACACCCAGAAACAATACTTTGCATCCTTCAGTCCAATCAAGTTGACAATATTAACCATCACACCAGTTGAGTATTCCAAATCCAAAAATCTGAAATCTGAAATGCCCCAGTGAACATTTCCTTTGAGTGTCATGTCAGTGCTCAAAAAGTTTCAGATTTTGGAGCATTTTGGATTTGGGATTTTCAGATTTGTGTTGCTCAACCTGTATCGTGCTATGGCCTGCTGTTAAGATAGATCTTGAACTATGCTACTCTTCAGCTTCAAGGATGAATTTAGGTATTACAGAAACAAAATTACCAGTGATGTGGCCAGTACTAGAGGAAAAGCAAAAATCTAAGAGTTGTTTGCTCTTTAATATTTGACATTTAAAAGAAATATATTACCCCAAGAATCATCAAGTTTTAGAGTTAGAAAAGAAAATTTTACTATAGATTATCATCTATAATCTTAGCTCCTTAGCTCCGGCACTTTTAAGTAACAGGGAGCTCACACCTCACAAGGCAAGTAATTTTATTAATAGGCAGCTTTTCAATTAAGGAGTACCTTGTTGAGAGTTCTTTTTATTGGGCTAAAGTCTTTCTTGTAACTTTCTGTTCACTTTGTATGTGAATTCTGAAATATGCAGACGAAGTGCAATTGCTCTTGAACCTCCCTTTAAATAGCATTTTTTTTCTTTATAATCTGTTCAGTAACCAAATCCATCCCCTTCCCTCCAGCCCTCTTCCACATTTCTCACCTAGATAACTACGGAAGATTCTTAATTGGCCTCTCTACCTCCAGTCTAGTACTTGTCTAGTCAGTCCTCTACAGTGTTATCAGAGTGGTAACATATCCAAAACATTACAATTATTATTGTTATTAAAATAAGAACTCATAAAACATGGTGACAGACATTGTTCTAAGTACTATATTCACTCCTTATAATGACTCTGTGAAATAGCTTCTATTATTATCCCTGTTTTTTAGATGTGGAAATTAAGGGATAAAGTACATAACTTGCCGAAGGCTATATAGCTAGTGAAGCAGTAGGATTAAGTTCACACCCAGACTTCTAGGTTTAGAGTACATGTTTTCAAACACTACATCAAGTTGTTTCTTGATCTTTTTTATTAAAAACATTTTAATGGTTCCCATTACAGGATCAAGTTTAAGTTACTTGCTACGGTACATAATGCCCTTCGTAAACCAGCTCGTTTCCTCTTCTAGAGCTTCATCTGCTACTGTTCTCCACTACATGGTTTTTTTTGTTTTGTTTTGTTTTTTGTTTTTTTTTTTCTGAGACTGAGTCTTGCTCTGTTGCCCAGGCTGGAGTGCAGTGGCACCATCTTGGCTCACTGCAACCTCCGCCTCCTGGGTTCAAGTGATTCTTCTGCCTCAGCCCCCAAAGTTGCTGGGACTACAGGTGCATGCCACCACACCCGGCCAATTTTTGTATTTTTAGTAGAGACGAGGTTTCGCCATATTGGCCAGGCTGGTCTCAAACCCCTGACCTCGTGATCCACCCGCCTCGGCCTTCCAAAGTGCTGGGATTGTAGGCATGAGCCACTGTGCCCAGCCGCTCCACTATATTTTTTATATTCTCATAAAACCAGGCTACTTCTATTTCCCTTAATACACTGTTTTTTTCACATATGTGTACATTTACTACTACCTCCTTCAATTTGTAACTCTTTCCAGTTATTTTTCAAGACTCATTCCAAGAATTGCTTTCTTCTGGAAACATTGCCTATGGCCCTCATGCTTCATTTCCTCTGTTGGATGGAGTGCTTCTCTTCCATTCCCCCATACCTTTATCATTAATAGAATAATAATACTGTATCATTGCACTGACCACTTTTAATGGAAATTATATGTACCTCAAAAGCAGGGAGCATATCTTGTTTTTATTTCTATATAGAAATTATAACTGAATTATACTGAATAAAGTTCCAAGTTTTTATTTTGTTTGCAGATCATGATACATGGTGATGGCTTGCAGAGTTGTAAACAAAAGAAGACACATGGGACTTCAACAACTTTCATCATTCGCGGAAACAGGAAGAACTTTCCTAGGCCCGCTAAAATCATCCAAATTTATTATAGATGAAGAATGTCATGAAAGTGTATTAATCAGTTCAACAGTAAGGCTTCTTGAAAGTTTGGATTTAACCAGTGCAGTGGGACAACTTCTCAATGAAGCAGTTCAAGCACAAAATAACACATATAGAACTGGAACCAGTACTCTTTTATTTCTTGTTGGTGCTTGGAGCAGTGCAGTTCAAGAATGTCTTCATCTTGGTGTCCCCATTTCCATAATAGTGTCAGTAATGTCAGAAGGCTTAAACTTTTGTAGTAAAGAGGTAGTTTCTCTTCAAGTACCTGTTCACGATATATTTGACTGTATGGACAGCACAAAAACATTTTCTCAACTTGAAACATTTAGTGTAAGTTTGTGTCCTTTTCTACAGGTCCCTTCAGATAGTGATTTGATAGAGGAAGAGCATGGTCTCAAAGATCTTGCCTCTCAAACACTGACCATTTCCAATCTTTCTGGGAGACCTCTTAAATCATCTGAATTATTTAAACCTCAGACTAAGGTTGAAGCAGATAAGAACACATCACGAACTCTGAAAAACAGCCTGCTTGCAGATACCTGCTGCAGACAGTCAATACTAATCCACAGTAGGCATTTTAATAAGACAGATAATACTGAAGGGGTAAGCAAACCAGATGGATTTCAAGAACATGTTACAGCTACTCTCAAAACTTATAGATGTAATGATTTGGTAGAGTTGGCAGTAGGCTTGAGTCATGGAGATCACAGCAGCATGAAGTTAGTAGAAGAAGCAGTACAGCTGCAATATCAGAATGCTTGTGTGCAACAAGGCAACTGTACAAAACCATTTATATTTGACATTTCAAGAATTTTCACTTGCTGTCTACCAGGCTTACCTGAAACTTCTTCTTGTGTTTGTCCAGGATATATCACTGTTGTGTCAGTATCTAATAATCCTGTGATCAAGGAATTGCAGAATCAGCCTGTCCGAATAGTTCTCATTGAGGGTGACCTCACAGAGAATTATCGCCACCTGGGATTTAATAAGTCTGCAAATATTAAAACAGTATTAGATAGCATGGAGCTTCAAGAAGACAGCTCAGAAGAACGGTGGGCAAATCACGTATTACAGGTATTAATCCAGTTCAAGGTAAACCTTGTCCTGGTACAAGGAAATGTGTCCAAACGCTTAACTGAAAAATGTATAAACAGTAAGCGGTTGGTAATTGGCTCAGTGAATGGCAGTGTGATGCAGGCTTTTGCAGAGGCTGCAGGAGCAGTACAGGTGGCCTACATTACACAAGTGAATGAAGATTGTGTGGGCAATGGGGTCTGTGTGACCTTCTGGAGAAGCAGTCCTTTGGATGTTGTAGATAGGAACAACAGAATCGCAATCTTATTAAAAACAGAAGGAATTAATTTGGTTACAGCCGTGCTCACTAACCCGGTTACTGCACAGATGCAAACCAAAGAAGATAGGTTCTGGACATGTGCCTATCGTTTGTATTATGCTCTAAAAGAGGAAAAGGTCTTCCTTGGAGGTGGTGCAGTTGAATTTTTGTGTCTTAGCTGTCTTCAAATTCTTGCAGAGCAATCTCTGAAAAAAAACCATGCCTGCTCAGGGTGGCTGCATAATACTTCCTCTTGGCTGGCTTCATCTCTGGCAATATACAGACCAACTGTGCTTAAATTCCTGGCAAATGGATGGCAGAAATACCTTTCAACTCTCCTATATAACACTGCCAATTACTCATCAGAATTTGAAGCCAGCACATACATTCAACATCATCTGCAAAATGCCACAGACTCTGGCTCTCCTTCGTCTTACATCTTAAATGAATATGGTAAACTAAATAGTAGAATTTTTAATTCAGACATTTCAAATAAACTGGAGCAGATTCCAAGAGTTTATGATGTTGTTACACCAAAGATTGAGGCGTGGCGCCGAGCACTGGATTTAGTACTGTTAGTACTTCAGACAGACAGTGAAATAATTACTGGACGTGGACACACACAGATAAATTCACAGGAATTAACGGGCTTTCTATTTTTGTAGTGTTACTGGCTAAGTCTTTGGAAAATAATTTTTCATAATATGTCATGCTAATAATAAGTCAAGTCATGGTGCCTAAAATGCCAGCTATTGCCAAGAAGAAAATAGTTGATGTCTGTCAATAATTGTGCATGGTCTGAGATTTTACCCTACTTATAAGCTAACAAGTTAGCCTGTTACTGTTTCGTGGGATGCTACAGAATGCACAAGACACCTGGGTCGGAAACAAAGGACTTTTATCATTCACAGCAAAAGCTGTAGCCAGAGCTTCATGTTGGTTTTATTCAGTTCCTCATTTTTCTAGTTCCCACAGGAGGAACACAAAGGGCCCATGACGAAAGCCTGCACATAGTGGGTTATGTTGTAAGCTTGGGTTATTAACTGCTTTTATAGTAAGCAAAAAACATCCTGGTCTTTGTCCAAAGGGAGTTATTACCCCATACTTCAAGATAGCTTAGTGTAAACACAAGCCTAGGACATGGACTAGGTAAAGACAAAGTCCTTGCATTCTTGTCATACCCAGTAAGTATGCAGGGACACTCAGAGCCCATAGTGGATGGTCTCTTCCAACAGTCTGCTCCTCAGCCACATGTTCTTGGCCAAACTGGAATTTTCACATGAGTATGCCACTCCATCAGCTACTCTGATTAAACTGACAGTCGGGTTGTTTAATCAGTACCAAATTTGTTCATTTGGTCTCATATAGCAATTAATGAAGGCTATTATCAGACACAGCAGCAGGATGAAGCCAACCTGCAATATTAACCTCAGTCCTGTCCCCCAAGGTCTTGACTCAGTCAACTGTAAGTTCCAAGGGAGGACCAATAGGTCTTTTTATTAGGCAGCCAGAATGTAGTGAAGGACAATTTATTATACTTTATGACCCAATAAAGGGAGCTTTGACTGACGTGCTGATAATGTGGTGTTATTGCCAATAGTTATGGGTGCAATAGCTGGGCCAAAAAACAAACCCTGTTCCCTATGGAGAGCCCTTCTATGGCTTATTTTCCCCACATGCAAGTACATAACCCCAAAGGGTCCAGGTTACTCTAGTTCAGAATTATTGTCAAATCTGATTTAAATCATCATATATGGATTTCAGTCATATAAGTAGTGTCACTGAGTAGTTGCAGCCTCAGTTGCTGTACGTGGTATAATCCAAGGCCACTCTGACAAATTTAGAGAAGCATAAGTTCAGTCAGAATTAAACAAGATTGTGCTGGTCCCTGTGTTTCTACATGTTCACATCTGGGAGCCACCAGTGATGGCATCATGTACTGCCTCCTATACTGGTAGAGTCTTAGTAAGGTGTTGAGCCCCCTTTTTGCTGGTGAGGCCAAAGAGACAGCATTTATTTGTTTCATTGCCAAAGCAATTGAGTGCTATAAATCTCTCCAGTCTCAAAAAACGACTGGTCAAACAGCGCCCTAAATTTTGTCTGGGTTTACCAGCCATTCCTACTGGTAGAGGTATGAAAACACCACAGTCAAAGCTGTTGGAAGTGGCTTCTGATTTCAACCACTGGAACATCATCTACAGTTGACCTTTGAACAACAGGGGACAGGGATGACAACCCCCTGCACAATCAAAAATCTGCATATAACATTTTTGGTTTTTTTGGAGACAGAGTCCCTCTGTTGCCCAGGCTGGAGGGCAGTGGCGTGATCTTGGCTTACTGCAATCTCACTTTCTGGGTTCAAGCAATTCTCCTGCCTCAGCCTCCCAAGTAGCTGGGACTACAGGCACCTGCTGCCACACCCGGCTAATTTTTTGAATTTTAGTAGAGACAGGGTTTCACCATGTTGCCCAGGGTAGTCTCAAACTGAGCTCAGGCAATCCGCCTGCCTTGGCTTCCCAAAGTGCTGAAATTACAGGTGTGTGCCACCATGCCCAGCCTGCATAGAACTTTTGACTCCCCCAAAACTTTATTAATAGCTTAACTGTTGACCATAAGCCTTACCAATAACACATATTTTGTGCATGTATTACATACTGTATTCTTACAATAAAGTAAGCTAGAAAAAAAGAAAATGTTATCAAAATCACAAGGAAGAGAAAATACACTTAGAAATTGCCAGTAAACCTCTCACTAGGGAATTTAAAGCTACTGCTCCACCTTAACCAATCAAATATTTTCTTTGTCTTGCCTCCATGAACACATTATAAAAGTTTTACCCTTGCATCCCTTCATTGCAGCCCCAAACTGCCTGCAGTCTGCAGTTGTTCCATTCACAAATCACTGCCTGCTCAAATAAACTCTAAAATGTTAATGTACCGAAGTTTTAATACTGGAAAACAGGAAGGCCTCAATGGCTAGATTAGGAGATATGAGAAGACTCTGGGATTCAGTAGTGAATGCTTTCATCCAAGTAGTGGGAAAAGAATAGGGGAATAGGCTTCCCTCTTATCTGTTAATGAATGTTCAGAAGCTAAACAGTGTGAGGCAGGATTAAAACAAGACACCCAAATGGTGTCTTGGTTGTTGCTCATTCACTTCAGGGTGGGAGGCAGAAGACATTGACATGACAATGAAGCAGCATTCTCCAGAGCCCTAGAAAACAGGAAATTTGGCTGTGGCTGATGAGTCAAGGAGTCCACAAAGCTGAAACAAATGGTATCAGCAATAAGAAAATAAAACTTTGACTAGATTAAAAATACAAGTTTGTTGCTGAGTTGGGCAGTCAATCAAAACTGAAAGTACAGGCCTGTGTTGCTTAACGGAGGGGATACATTCTGAGAAATGCATCATGAGGCGATTTAACTGTTGTGTAAACATCAGAAAGTGTACTTACACAAACCAAGATGGTACAGCCTACTACATAACTAGGCTATATGAGCCCATTGATCCTAGGCTACAAACCTGCACAGCATGTTACTGTACAGAATAACATAGGCAACTGTAACACAATGGTAAGTATTTGTGTGTCAAAACATATCTAAACACAGAAAAGGTACAGTAAAAATATGGTATTACAGTCTATGGGATCACCATATGTGGTCCATAGTTGACCAAAATTTCATTATACAACTTAGGTTTGAGCTGCATGGGTTCACTTATACATTAATTTTTTTCTGCTTCTGCCATGCCTGAGACAACAAGACCAGCCCGTCTTCCTTCTTCTCTTCAGCCTACTCAATATGAAGTTGATGAGGATGATGACCTTTATGATGAACCACTTCCATTTAATGAATAGTAATTCCCTAGTGAGAGGTTTACTGGCAATTTCTAAAGTCCCTAGTTAGAGCTTAGTTGGCAGTTTCTGATAGGTTATGCTTAAGTTTCATTTTCCTAGGCTAGGGCCTTTCACCCTGATTTGGGGTTCAGTTTGTTTATGTAGCAACTCAGGGTACTAGAGCTACCTCAGTCTATTGGCCTCCCAATTAATTATTTTAACATCAGAAAGCCATGGTTCTGTTAGCCAACATTGTCAAGAACTGTGCAATGTCTGAGATTTTACCCTATTTACAAGATGTTTTGGTCTGAATGTGTCCCCCCAAAATTTATGTGTTGGGAATTTTTTAATCCCCAATGCAACAGGATTGAGAGGTGGGGCTTAATGGGAGATGTTTAGGTCATGAAGGCTCCACCCTTATGAATAGATTAATGCCGTTATTAAAAGAGCTTCCAGGAGTGGGTTCATGCTCTTCTGCCATGTAGGGATTCAGTGTTTGTCCGTTTTTGTCTTTCTGCCTTCTGCCATGTGAAGATACAGTGTTCTCCCTCTCTGGAGGATGCAGCATCCAAGGCACCATCTTGGAAGCAAAGACTGGACCCTCATCAAAACCCTTGATCTTGGACTTCCCAGGCTCCAGAACTGTGGGAGATAAATTTCTGTTTTCTATAAAATACCCAGTCTGTAGTTTTCTATTATAGCAGCACAAAATGAACTAAGACACATGCTAACAAATTAGCCTGTTAAAATTTCATGGGATGCTGGCAGAAGACATGAGACTCATGGGTCAGAGACATAGGACTTTATAGTATCCAGAGCTTCATGTTGATTTGTGTCAGTCCCATGTGTTTCCCAAATATTATTGTATGACACAAAGAGCCCAGAATGAATGTCTGCACACACAGTGGGTTGTGTTACAGGAGAGGAACACCAAGCTTGGATGAGTCACCACTGTTACAGTAAGCACAAGCAAGCCTATTTTTCATCAGGAGGAAGATATTACATCATTCCTTAAGATTTCTCCCTGCAAACACAACCCTTAGAAATGGCCTAGAAAAAGAAAGGGCAATACCCAGCAAGAATGTGCAGGGATGCTCAGAGCCCATAGTGGACTGCCTCTCCCAACAAATTCTTTGTCTTTTGCTACTTAGCCATAAATTGAATATTTAAAGATTAAGTTTCATGTGTAATTTTTGGAATTCAATATTAGAAGAGCCCTGGGAAAGTAATTAAAATAGTAGTAACAGTTACTGATTATCTACCATTTTCCAGAAACTGTTTTAAATCCTTTACATGCTGTATTAATTAGCTAGGACTGCTTTAACAAAGTACCACAGACTGGGTACAGAAATTTATTTTCTCAAAGTTATGATGAATAGAAGACTGAAATTACGGTGTGGACAGGATTTGTTTCTTCTGAGGCCTCACTCCTTGGCTTGTAGATGGCCACCTTCTTGTGTCCTCACAGTCTTCCCTCTGTGTGTGCACCTCCCTGGCATCTATTTTTGTGTCCAAATTTCCTCTTATAAGGACCCCAGCCAGACTGGATTAGGGCCCACACCATTGGCCTCATTTTAATTACCTCTTTAAGGGCCCTATCTCCAAATACAGTCACATTCTGAGATACTATGAGTTAGGGCTTCAATATATTAATTTACGGGGACACAATTACACCCATAATACATATATTATCTTGATCTTTGCAACATCCATTTTCTCCATGTTATAGATGAGGAAATTGGCTTAGTATGGTTAAGAAACTAGCCCAATATCTCATAGCTAGTAGGAGGTAGCACTGGAATTTGAACCAAAATTTTATTGGCTCGGAAGTCTGTGTCCCTAAGCATTAATTATGATATGAAACTTTTTTTCTGTAAGGTAACAACAAAACAAGAAGAAAAGAGAAGTCCTGGTTTATTTATAGGGCTAATTTAAATGTGTTAGAAATGTACCTAGATTATCTTCATGCTTGGGAATGGTAAAATAATCTCCTTTTGTATTGTGCTAAATAATGAATTTTTTTGCTTTGGTTGTTGTCTTAAATGTGACCACATGAAAACCTTGCACAGGCAATCATCTCAGTTATATATATAGGCTTTGTTCTAAGTTGGAATAATAGCAATGTTGAGTGTTAAACTATTTTTAAAAACAAAATGTATGATTTTACCTAGGTAGATACTGATACTTTTATCTTCCCTCTGTATAACATTAAAACTTATTTTTGTTAAAATATTATACATGAGTGTTACTAATATTAATTGACATAGATGTTCAATTCAGTTTATATAATGGAATTTTTATGAAGTTGGTACTTGCAGGTATTAGTAGTGCTAAATATTTATTAAATTCATGCATTAATATTTTCCTTTGAAATTAGAAGTCTCACCCTAATAGAAATTTTATTAATTTGTTTTCTTTCTACATCCTAAAAAACTTTATACTATCATGGAGTTTATTAGCCATTTTAAAAATTCTTATAAAAACAAGAAATACCTTCAAGTTTTAATTATTCCAGGAACTATTCTGTCCTTGCAAACTGAGGGCAGTCCCTGGACTAAATTTGGTTCATGTAAGTAAGTGGGTTTTCGAGGAAACCTTATCTATAAGCAGTTACACATTTCCCACAAGACCAGAGCAGTGTTGACCTCTTTGTGAGACTGAACTGCCTTTATAATATGACTACAAGAATGCTTGCTGGTATTCTACATCTACATTTTTTCACCCAAGAGAAGCCTGTCTTCTCAAAGATAAATAACTCCTCTTGGACCAGGTATTAACTAGCTCTTCAAAAATAATCTTTAAGAAATTTAAATAGTAGAATTCCTACAATTCTAGAGATATTCTAGAGATACAGAATCATCAGAAAGGAGGGTGGGAAGCAGCAAGAGTGAAGGGGTTACCAACAGGCTATTATGAGCTACAGTTTCCGAAATTACTAACAAGTGCTTCCAAAAAGAGAGGACTCTACCTGAATGGAAATATGGGTAAGCAGTTTTGAGAACTAACTCATGGGCCACACATTCTGGATGAATGCAAAACAACCACCACCAAAAACAACCAAAAGCCCATCTGCATCTGCATGTGTGGATGCAGGAGAATTGAATGTCCTGTGGTGATTTAAACCCTGAAGAATACCAGAAATATTCAGCACATGTGTCCTTCCAGGAGGACTGATCCACACGCTTGAAGGGAAGAGTGCTGGAAAGTAGTAAAACAGAGCGGAGCAGGATCATTTATAATAGGGAGAAGGATGATTTCGATTGGGAATGGTAAAACATCATTTTGTATTAGACTGGGGTTGGTGGTAGACCCAGTGGAATAATCCAGGGTAGTAAAATCACTGAAAATAAATGTAATCTTGAAGACAAAGTTCACTGACCTCTAGAAAACACAGAACTAGAGCTAGAAAATCTTGCCAACCAGACTTGACTTTGACAAGCAGAGATAGGCTACATAGAAAGGCTGTATTTTCAGTCCTTTATTAACAATAGGCGAGAGCCCTGGAGCCATGAAGCTGAGAAATTGACCGTGGTCCATCTCCACCTCCTTCACAGGAGTCTTCTTTTCGATGGAATATACAAAAATCCTTGTAATTTGAACATGGGGAAAAAAAGAAAAACCATTTAATGTCAAATGAACTTGGTATAAGAAAAAAGATTAACACAAGGATGCCCACTTTTATCATTGTTATTCAACATACAGGAACATACTGGAAGTCCTAGCTAGAGCAATAAGAAAAGAGAAAGATATAAAGGGCATCTAAATTGGAATGAAAGAAGTCAAATTATCCTTGTTTGCAGATGAGATGATCTTATATCTGGAAAAATCTAAAGACTCCACCAAAAAACGATTAGAACTGATAAACAAGTTCGGTAAAGTTGCAGGATACAAAATCAGCACACAAAAACCAGTAGCATATCTATATGCCAACAGTGGGCAATCTGAAAAAGAAATTGAAAAGCAATCTCATTTATAAAGCCACAAATAAAATTAAATACCTAGGAATCAACCAAAGTGAAATATCTCTATAATGAAAACTGTAAAACTGATTAATGAAATTGAAGAGGACACCAAAAAATGGAAAAATATTCCATGTTCATGGATTGAAAGAATCAATACTGTTAAAATGTTCATACTCCATACTATCCAAAGCAATATACAGATTCAATGCAATCCCTATGAAAATACCAATGAAATTCCTCACAGAAATAGAAAAAAACAATCCTAACATTTATATGGCACCACAAAAGACCCAAAATAGGCAAAGCTGTCCTAAGCAAAAAAAAAAAAAACTGGAGGAATCACATTTACCTGACTGGTATTGGCATAAAAACAGACACATAGACCAATGGAACAGAATAGGGAACCCAGAAATAAATCCACACACAGTGAACTCATTTTCAAGAAAGTTGCCAAGAACATACTCTGGAAAAAAGACAGTCTCTTTAATAAATGGTGCTAGGAAAACTGGATATCCATATGCGGAAGAATGAAACTAGACCCCTATCTCTTGCTGTATGCAAAAATCAAATCAAAATGGATTTGGCCGTAAAAAATAATGAGACCCTGTCACTTGCAACAACATAGATGGAACCGAAGATCATTACATTCACTGAAATAAGCCAGGCACAGAAGGATAAACATCACATGTTGTCACTTATTTGTGAGATCTAAAAATAAAAAAAAAATTGAACTCATGGACATGGAGAGTAGAATTGTTACCAGAGGCTGGTAAGGGTAGTAGGGAGGTGGCAGTGGTTAATGGATACAAAAAAATAGAAAGAATGAATAAGACATATTATTTGGTTACACAACAGGGTGACTATTCAGTAATAATTGTACATATTAAAATAACTAAAAGTGTAATTGGATTGTTTGTAACACAGAGGATAAATGCTTGAGGGAATAGATACCCCATTCTCCATGATGCGATTATTTCACATTACATGCCTGCATCAAAACATTTCATGTACCCCACAAATATATATACCTACTATGTACCCACAAAAGTTAAAAAGAAAGAAAAAGAAAAAAGATTAAAACAGACTATCTTGGTCCTTTTGTGCTGCAATAACAGAATACCACAGACTGGGTAATTATAAAGAACAGAAATTTATTATCTCATATTTCCATCAGCAGGGAAGTCCAAGATCAAGGTGTCAGCGTCTTGTACAGGCCTTCTTACTTCATCTTCTTCACATGGTGGAAGAGCAAGAGATAGCAAACCCACTCCAGCAAGGTTGTTTTATGACAGCATTAATTAACACCTCCCAACACTGTTGCACTGCGGATTAAAATTTCAGCACATGAGTTTTAAGAGAGGACAAAAACATTCAAACCATGGCGCACAGACCAAATAATATTCTAACAGACAGTGAAAACGCAACAGAAACTCATCAGAAAAAAATGCAGCCACACAGCTGATGACAATTAATATTTGTAAATGAGTTAAATCATCTAGATTGAAGTTTTTGAAAGAATAGCACATTAGAAATATCAGATATTAGAAGATGTCAGAAGATATTAGAAGATATCAGAAATTAGATGGCAAATAACAGGTTATAAAATGGGAACTCACACAACTCAGAAAAGAATTGTGGGGGAATGTTGCCAAGAAACACTTCGGACTAAATTACAAGAAATATAGGAATAAATAGACTCCACATAAAATACAGTAATGGAGGTAAATTTCAATCCCAGGAACACAGTAGAGGAATTTCCTCTGTCACAAACTCTCCTAAAATTCCATAACAGAGATCTGCATTATACCATTTATTGTTTAAAATGATTACTTAAATGTCCAACCTTTCAAAGAAGTACTTTCCTATGTAAAAGACGGACCATTCAAATATTAGAGCACCCTCTGGATTTCAAAGCCATGAAGTTTAGGTGCAGTTCTTGGCTCACGAGTTCATGCCATTGTTCTACTCCAAAAGGCTCAATTTAGTGAGGGAAAGGGAATGGTGGGTCAAAGAAGTCAAGGGTCCCACAGGGTGGCAGTGCTTAGACACTGGCGTCCCCTGGCAAGTTTCCTGTGATCATAGCTTTATCTGAATAGCAGAAGATAATCATCATGAGAACTAACTCATGTTAACCAGACTCAGAGAAGATGCTAATTTCATATTTATATTTATGACGTAACTACCCAAAAGATCAGAATACTCATATGAACTGAGCCAAGAATGTTCTCCCATGTAAGAAAGTCTCTCTGGGAAGCTAGGAATATTGTTTGTCGAGGCTGAAATTGAAGCCAAGCGACTCCTCTGATAGAGCTACTAGTCGGACATGCTCTTCAGGAACACCATTAACCAGGAAGGCAAGATCTTCGCCCACTATGTCTGTTGTATATTCTTTATTCAGAAATTAAGATAATTAAATACACACTGCTTTTTTAATCAATCATATTTCAGACTTGCCCTGTGGAGGCTGCAAACTGTGAACCCTGAAAATCTGAGACAGGTCTCAGCTAATTTAGAAAGTTTATTTTGCCAAGGTTGAGGAAGCGCACCTGTGACAGAGCTTCAGGAGGTCCTGATGACATGTGCCCAAGGTGGTAGGGATACAGCTTTGTTTTATACATTTTAGGGAGACGTGAGACATCAATCAGTATGTATAAGATGTATATTGATTGGTTCAGTTCAGAAAGGTGAGACAACTCAAGGCGAAGGCGGGACAACTCAAAGTGAGGAGGGAGCCTTCAGGTCATAGGTAGATAAGAGAAAAATGGTTGCATTCTTTTGAGTTTCTGATTACAAATAATTTATGTATCCTATTAGTTTAGTAGGACAGATGCATTTACTTTATAAATATAAATGCATATATTGGGGCACATGATCAAAAAACCTGAAGACTTCTCCATGAGCAAATTCTGCTTGTGGCAGAATATGAACTCTGCTTTGATAAAGTAATCTAGGAGCATATATTCAATAAAAAGTGAAAAATTGATTTTAATTAGCTCTACTGTCTATGAGTAAAAAAAGCCTGAAATTTAAAAAATGTAATGCATTCTAAAGAAATACTTTAAAGCGTTGAAATACTTTTCAAAGGATTCTTTCTTTAAAAATCTAGTTTCTTTGTTATTTCTAAATGAGTTTTCACCCGTGGCCACTTAGTCATATATTATTGTGGAGCTTTTTAAACAGTTTAGTCTTTATTTAGACTAGAAAATGTATTCACTGTTTTAGATTGACTCTTGGGATAACGAAATCCACATTTTGCAAGCAGCAGCCATGCCAAATTGCCCATGCTATTTGTGGTTTACTTCCAGGCTCCTAGATCGTGTCGTACAAGCTTTTACTTTGCATGTGACTTTATCCTCGACGAATTTTATTGCATGTGCTGGCACCTCCATTCTTCCTAAGTACTTTTACATACTGAGTCAGGTCTCATTTTTTTTTTTTTTTTTTTGTCTTTAACTATGGATTGCTTTTTCCTCTTCACGTATTCACACTGCCATTCTGAGATTTTGGAATACACTCATCCTTTAATTCTTTCCATTATTCTTCAAGAACATTTTTAGAGGAACTTCTTATTCTGTTATTTTCCCCACACATTAAAGTCACCATTATCAATATTTGGGGGTATGGCTTTCCAAGGCTGCTTCTATGTGTGTAGATGTAGATGTGTTTTTTACAATCCAAAGTGGGGTCATACTAAACATGTGGCCATGTAATCTACTTCTGTCAATTAATATATCAAGAAATTCCCCTAATATTATTCGAGTTTAGTAAAATAATTTCAATGGTATCGTATTATTCCAGCACAATAACCTACTATAATTTATTCAACCAATATCCTATCAGACATTTAGGTCAATTCCAGCTTGGGAGCTATTACGGACAAGGGTATCATAAATAGATTCTAATGGAATCTTTCCTATTATTTGTGATTATTTCTTCTGGATAAATTCTTAGAAATGGATAACGGGTCAATAGGTAGCTAGGCATTTTTAAGCTTTTCTGATATATATGTATTTTTTGAGAGGCGTGAATTAATATTTTATTTTTATTTTTATTATTGTAGAGACACAGTCTTACTCTGTTGCACCAGGCTAGAGTACAGTGGCATAGTCACCTCACTGCAGACTTGAACTTTCAGCCTCAAGCAATCCTCCCACATGAATTAATATTTAAATAGTATGTCCATTAAGGAAATGATGAAAATTCCAGTTTCTCACAGATTTCAATTTTAAAAACCACAAATTACCTTGTTTATGAAAGAATTATTTGATAATCTTCTTTGAGTTTTCAATGTTCACCCATGGGGGAAAAAAACATTTTCCTGAGATTCATGTATAATTCATTATTCTTATTTCCAAGTTAGATGCTCCCTGAGACCCCTGGGAACAAAACTGGGCAAACAGTAGATTTGTGTAAGGAGTCCCAAAACGTGAAGGAAAAAGTCTAGGCTAGAAGCCAGCACCACCATTTACAGTTAGGTGAATTGTGCCCTTTCCGATATATTTTTGCCAAATTGTTCTCCAGCAGGCTCTGCAAATGAAAATGTCTTTTCCCCAACCATTGTCAACACTGAATATTATCATTAAGATTTTTTTGGACCAATTTGAGTAAAAATGCTATCTAATTTTAATTAAACTTTTTTTTGATTATTAGTAAGGGAGACAAAACAGTGACTTTTCTTTATCTAAAAAAAAAGATTGGGCCGGGCGTAGTGGCTCACGCCTGTAATCCCAGCACTTTGGGAGGCCGAGGCAGGCAGATCACAAAGTCAGGAGATGGAGACCATCCTGGCCAACATGGTGAAACCCCCTCTCTACTAAAAATACAAAAATTAGCTGGGCGTGGTGGCCCGCACCTGTAGTCCCAGCTACTCAGAAGGCTGAGGCAGGAGAATCGCTTGAACCCAGGGAGCTGGAGGTTGCAGTGAGCCGAGATCATGCCACTGCACTCCAGCCTGGTGAAAGAGTGAGACTCCGTCTCAAAAAAAAAAAGACATGTAAAATGTCTATTTTCTTCCTTTGGTGTTATATTTAGAAAGTCTTCCCAATTCCAAGATTTTGTTACAATCTTCTGTATAGACTTTTTAGTACTTTTGTTGTCTTACCTTTCACATTGAAATATTTCATCTAACTGGAATTTGTTTTAGTAGGCAGAGGTTATGAGTTAAGACTCTAAATGAACTTTTTCTAAATGGTTTTACACTTGTCCCAGCATCATTACAGAGCTTTCATTGCCCATCCAGATTTTTCTTAGCAGGGAGGAAGAAATGCCAGCAGAAAAAGAGAAATTAGTTCTCAGTTGCTGAGAAACATTTTCATTTCTTTCTAATTATGGATTCATACTGTTCCACATTCTATAATTTTTTTCTGCCACCATAGTGCCATATATTACTGAAAAAAATAATATAGTAGAAACTTGTTGCACTACAAGTGCTGAGAATTACGCCACTATCTCTTTTTATAAAAGTCTTCTTGTGTTATATTGACAGCTACTTTCAAAAGTGTTTTAAAACACACTTTCAGGCCGGGCGCGGTGGCTCACGCTTGTAATCCCAGCACTTTGGGAGGCCGAGGCGGGCGGATCACGAGGTCAGGAGATCGAGACCACGGTGAAACCCCGTCTCTACTAAAAATACAAAAAAATTAGCCGGGCGTGGTGGCGGGCGCCTGTAGTCCCAGCTACTCGGAGAGGCTGAGGCAGGAGAATGGCGTGAACCCGGGAGGCGGAGCTTGCAGTGAGCCGAGATCGCGCCACTGCACTCCAGCCTGGGTGACAGAGCGAGACTCCGTCTCAAAAAAAAAAAAAAAAAAAAAAAAAAAAAAAAAAAAAAAAAAAAAACACACTTTCACCTCACTTCTTTAAAACTGCTCTGAAGCTCTGAAAATCTAAAGATGTCTTCTTTCTTTTGACCTGTAGGTGGCAAACTTCTACTCCTACGCCCTTTGAAAATTGTGACCTGCCGCTTTAAAATCCACAAAATAAAAGATTATTGTAGTGTGGAGTAGCATAAATCTGTTAGTAAGGGATTAAAAGTAACAGGAACTCTTTGGGCAGTTTCTTTTTTATTACTGTATGTTTGGAGCTAGTCGGCATAGGCCAGGGTCAGAGTCCTGGCTCTGCTATTAACTAAAGGTGACTTGGGAAAGTGATTCATTTTCTCTTGGCCTGTTATGTCACATGTAAATGACAAAGTTGAACAAGGTCACGCCTGTTATACTTTTTTACTCTAAATTCTATGATTCCTATTGCTAAATTATATCCCTGACAGATTTTGAGTGATAGTGAAACCCATTTGAAAGGGAGAAATATGACAAATAATTGCTCCTTAAAAGATTATAATGGTAAGGCCAGGCTTTATAATTTTATTATGGGCACAACAGCGTGGATGTATGTAATGCTACTGAACTACACACTTAAAAGTGTTTAAGATCATACATGTTATGATAAATTTATGTAACAACATAAAATTTATGTAATTATGTGGTAAAATACACATAACATAAAATTTATGTAATTTTAAGTAAATAAAATTTATTGCCAAAAATTTATTATACCATGTTTATAACATGGGGTGGGGCACAGTGGCTGACACCAGTAATCACGGCTCTTTGGGAGGCCAAGGTGGGAGTATCACTTGAGTGCAAGAGTTTGAGACCAGACTGGGCAATGTAGACAGACCCCATCTCTACAAAAATTTAAAAATTAGCCAGGTGTGGTAATGCACGCTTGTAGTCCCAACTACTCAGGAGACTGAGGAAAGGGGGTCGCTTAAGCCCAGGAAGGCGAGGCTGCAGTGAGCTGTGTTTGTGCCACTGCATTCCGGTCTGGGCAACAGAAGAAGACTATCTCAAAAAAAAAAAAAAAATGGGGGTTTCAAAAATTGGTCAGTTATTGATTCAAGCCATTATAATGACTTATTTTATTACAAACTAGAAGTAGTACAATAGAGAATGAAATAACTTTTTCAATTATATGGAAACAAATTAACTTAGATCTCTTGTCACTAGAGCCGTATCAGTAAATTACAGTGGGTTCAAAAGTAGAATGTAAAATATGAATCTACCAGAAACCAGACTATACAATGTAATACTCAAAGAAACCAGAATAACATATTGATCCCTTTTGTGGATGGGGAGATAAATTAGTGGCTATTTAAAAAATAGTTTATTAAATGCAAAATACATATTTCCATATTACAAGAATAAAAACACCATCAAATGACAGGAAGAACTAAATGTGACACATCATAAAAAGGTTACTATTTTATATATAAATATGTTTCAGCTGGGATCTCCCTGATCCCAGGTTATACCTGACCCAAACCTTATATCCAGCAACTACCCTCCTCAAAATTTTATTGTGCCTCATTCTCTCTCTCTCTCACACACACACACACCCCCCACACCTTTTTACTTCTCTTTGTCGTCTTTATTGCCACTTTTTTTGCCTTCATCACCCTTTATTTCCCTAATCTTAGTGACTATAACCAATCCACCTTTTGTATCAAGCACTTCTTGGGCTTTTACATTATTAAAAAGGTTAGTAAGTTATAGAGGTGACAACTTTCGAAATGTGGAGTGGTGACCTTTTACTGTTTCCTCATTACACCCTCCTTTTTTGCTTTTATACCTTCTTTTCTTCTCTTCTCCTTTCCTTTTCCTTAATTAAAATAATCCCTAGTCTCAGGAGGGGCTGTTCTTATACTCACCCTCCACCACAAACTGCCATTTTCCAAGAAAGCACAGCCTTCCTAATTAACAGGCATACTAGGTGTCTAATTTTATCTATAAGGTTGGCATTTAAATTCCATTTAATAACAAATAAAGAAAAACAATTTACACAAGAAATTGTGGGAAAATGCACAACTTTGCTCTATAGGAGCAGTATAGGCAAAGCACTTTACAGCAGCATTACATCCTAGTTGCAGTAGAAAATATACAAAAGATAAAACTCAGTGTTAGTGGGCATGTAGAAAAGCATGCATTTATATACCTTGCTGGAAAAAATAAAAATTGGTTCAATTTTAAATTGTTCTTATACAAAAATGTTTATAATTCTTATACAGGCCGGGCGCAGTGGCTCACGCTTGTAATCCCAGCAATTTGGGAGGCCGAGGCGGTTGGATCACGAGGTCAGGAGATCGAGACCACGGTGAAACCCCATCTCTACTAAAATATACAAAAAAAACAAAATTAGCCTGGCGTGGTGGCGGGCGCCTGTAGTCCCAGCTACTCGGAGAGGCTGAAGCAGGAGAATGGCGTGAACCCGGGAGGCGGAGCTTGCAGTGAGCCGAGATTGCGCCACTGCACTCCAGCCTGGGCGACAGAGCGAGACTCCGTCTCAAAAAAAAAAATAAAATAAAAAAATAATTCTTATACAAAAATGTTTATAGGCATATTATTAAAAAATGAAAGCAACCCAAATAATCCACAATGGGGGACATTTAGACAAATAAGATATATTAATATGATGAAATGAGTACTGTATAGTATTTTTAATGTCAAATATGTATTTTACTTCAACACATAAAAATGTTTATAAACAGTGATAAATTAAAACAGAACCCAAGATAATATTAACTTTATTACTATTTAAAAACAACAAAGATTACAACTCATAAGAATATAAATACTTTCAATTTCTGTTCAATTTGGAAAGTTGTTTCAAGTTTTTGAAATGACAATTCCAACTACTAGTCATAATTATTCTATCTAGTATTATATCTCTATGAAAACTAAGACCAATTGTTCAGCCTATTTGACTTGATTTTAATAGTCTAAACCATTTCCAAAAGATTTTTTTCCTTCTAGAATTAACTTAACCAAAGTTTCCTACATACTAGAATTTATTTATTTATTTAGATAGTTAGTTAGTTAATTAGTTAGTTATTTTGAGACAAAGTCTCGCTCTTGTCCCCCAAGCTAGAGTGCAATGGCACGATCTAGGCTCACTGCAACCTCCCCCTCCCGGGTTCAAGCGATTCTCCTGCCTCAGCCTCCCAAGTAGCTGGGATTACAGGTGCCTGCTGCCACAGCTGGCTACTTTTTGTATTTTTAGTAGAGATGGGGGTTTCACCATGTTGTCCAGGCTGGTCTCAAACTCCTGACCTTAGGTGATCCACCCGCCTCAGCCTCCCAAAGTGCTGGGATTACAGACGTGAGCCACCACGCCTGGCCCATACTAGATTTATTTTAAGTCACATTTTTCCTGTGCACTAATTGAATGAATATAGGACTATATTAGATATCTTTAAAAGTTTATTCGCGTACGGCATTCTCAAAAATACCTGGCCAATACTGCTTAAAACAGTCAGTGCCATCAAAAACAAGGAAATTCTGAGAAATGGTCACAGCCAAGAGAAGCACAAGGAGATAGAAGGACTAAAGGTAATATATATGGTGCCCTGGGTGGGATTGTGGAACAGAAAAGGAATATTAAGTGATAACTAAGAAAATCAGAATAAAGTATAGACTTTAGTTAATAATTATGTATCAATACTAGTTCATTAATTGCGACAAGTATACTATACTACTGTAAGATGTTAATAAGGGAAAATAGATGTGGGGTGCTATGGTCTAAATGTGCCCCCTAAAATTCATGTATTGGAACTGTATTCTCCAATGCAATGGGGTTGGGGGTAGGTTCTAATGGGAAGTGTTTGGGTCATGTGGGCAAAGCCCTCATGAATGGATTAATACTGCTATAAAAAGGGCTTTCAGGAGTGGGTTCTCTCTTCTCTTCTGCCGTATGAGGACAAAGAGTTTGTCCCTTTTTTGGCCCTTCTGCCTTCCTTCATGTGAGGACACAGCAAGAAAGCCCTCATCAGATGCCAACACCTTGATCTTGGACTTCTCAGCCTCCATAGCTGTGGAAGAATAAATTTCTGTTCTTTATAAATTACTTAGTCTTTGGTATTCTGTTAGAGCAGCACAAAGCAACCAAGTACATGGGTATATTGGAATTCTCTGGACTATTTTCACAATTTTTCCAGAAGTCTAAAGCTATTCTAATAAAATTATAAATTTATTTTAAAAACACATTAGTGTGTTAGACTAACAGTACCTAATGTATTGAAATTAATGTACTAAATAATTGAACCTAGTTTTCTGTGAGTAGTAAGCTAATAAGGCAAAAAATTACTGGGTCATACCTATAATCACGTAATGGTTCAAAAGAACACGTCAGTGGGCCGGGCGCGGTGGCTCACGCTTGTAATCCCAGCACTTTGGGAGGCCGAGGTGGGCGGATCACAAGGTCAGGAGATCGAGACCATGGTGAAACCCCGTCTCTACTAAAAATACAAAAAAAAAAAAATTAGCTGGGCGTGGTGGCGGGCGCCTGTAGTCCCAGCTACTCGGAGAGGCTGAGGCAGGAGAATGGCGTGAACCCGGGAGGCGGAGCTTGCAGTGAGCCGAGATCGCGCCACTGCACTCCAGCCTGGGCGACAGAGTGAGACTCCGTCTCAAAAAAAAAAAAAAAAAAAAAAGAACACGTCAGTAACAGAAGATATCCTTCAGTAAAGCGAAAGATACATTATTAAGAGCTGAGAATATAGAAAGTACTCTATACAGGAAAGAACCATCCTCACCCCAGGCATATATATGTTATTTCCAAAAGGAACAAATGATGGGAATACATCCCAAGAGCAGACTGCCAATTCTAGCCTCTAACAAAACCTTCTTACCTATCATTATGTCAAATTGTTACTTTTATACTATAATATTTAATGAAATCTATTTCAGACTATTTTGAGGTTTCTTTTCCTTTTCTGAATTTTTTTCCTTTTCCATTTATTTTGCCATTTTTCCTGGCAGTTGTATTTTTAAAATTTCCCAATATGTTTATCTGGTGAAGTGAAGAAGAGTCTTTGTACACTGTCTACTACGAATGAAAGCAAATTGGGAAGTTCCCAGCCTGTTGACAATGTTGAGCCCTGGTTTGATGTCTAAAAAAAGTAGACCTGTTTCCTGTGTTAACCTCCGTGCAGGAGGTGGAAAAGGCCACTTCCCGATAGGTTTCCACTTTGGGCTAAACATCAAATTAAAAGTGAAACAGATGTAATACATTTGTCCCTCACCACTTAATTAAATCATGTATTAAAATAGTTTCTTGTTAACGGATTCAAAATGTTTTAAACTAACATTAGTGTTTTCTTGTTTGAAAGCAATAGAAACTTCTGTTGAAGTCATTTATTTTCCTACAAATAATCATTGGCTTCCTGTAGTATTTCTAAAACTGCCTTGTAAGAATTACATGGACCACTTGTCAAAATGCAGATTTCCAGACCTAAAAGTGGTCTTTTTAATTAGAGCCTTCCCATCAGTTAAGTTTTTTGTAGTAATTCTTAACCCCAGCTACACAATAGAATCACCTGGAGATCTACTAATGTCCAGCCTACCCCTTTCATACCCCAGATTTTCATTTCTTTTACTGAATGGGGCCTACACACCAGTGTGTTTTAACTCTCTCTGATTGGTACTAGGGTGTAGCCAGGGTAAAAAACCACTAGTCTTGTGTTTGGAACCAAAATTAATCAGAAAAACCTGTACTTCGCTCCTGAGGCTTTATTTAAAACACATTGGCTACTGAACACACCATATGGATCTCCCGAGCATAAGGTTGAGCAAAAGAAGCGAGACACAAAAGAGAACATACTAACTGGTAATAGATTCAGGGTTTCATTTGGGGATCAGAGAAACCCTATAAATATCTGGAATTAGATAGTGGTGATGTTTGCACAACACAGTAAATTTACTAAAATCCACTGACATGTACTTTAGGTTTTTTTTACTGTTGTTTTTTGTTTTTTGTTTTTGACACTGAGTCTCGCCCTGTCGCCCAGGCTGGAGTACAGTGGTGCGATCTCCGCCACTGATCACCGAGATAAAGAAAACAAACAGCAGTCTTAAGACTTGTACTCCGCCTCCCAGGTTCAAGCAATTCTCCTGCCTCAACCTCCCAAGTAGCTGGGATTACAGGTGTGCACCATCATGCCCAGCTAATTTTGTATTTTTGGTAGAGACAGGGTTTCACCATGTTGGCCAGGCTGGTCTCGAACTCCTGACCTCAAGTGGTTCATCCACCTCAGCCTCCCAAAGTGCTGGGATTACAGGCGTGAGCCACTGTGCCTGGCCGAAACATACATTTTAAAGTAGTGAATTTTATGTTATATAAAGTATATATAATCTTAATTTTAAAATGTTATTAAAAATAGTAAGCATGCTGTATGACCATGTTTGCAAATTTCAAAAACAAGCATGTCTTAACCAAAGTGTTAGAATTCAGTTTAGTGGTTATCTTTGGGGAAGAGGGAAGAAGTCGTGAACGGCCAGGAGAACAAGGAAGGCTCTGGGATGCTGACAGCGTTCCTATTCCTTATCCTGGGTGTTAGTTACAGGGGCAAACTTGCTTTCCGAGCATTCATTTTTGAGCTGTATATTTATGATTTGTGCTTTGGGAAGACTCTGAGTCATCGAGAGAAGGTTAAAAAATATTCAAGCTCCTCGATTTTCCCGCATTCCTGAGAATGCAGGAAAAACTGACTAAGATTTCTATCTTAACCTATAATCAAAGCAAGTCTCCTAAGACATGAAGATAATTTTTGACAGTAGAGGTCATTTAATATTGGAACAGTTTACCAAAGAAGGCTATGGAATCTCTGTCTTCAGAGTTCTCTGAAAAATAGCCTTGCTATAAAATCAGTTCTGTTTTGGGACAGTATCTTGTGGTAATTGGTCAGATACTATTTGAGATCTAATCCAGTCTATATTTAAATTATATCTACTTCTTATTCTGGAAATAAAAAATAAGACAAAACAAAAACTCAGAGATCCTTGATTCCTCCTACCAGGAAGACACTTGCCCAGAAGACTTAGGTAATGCATATATTTTTAGTTACAGCAAACTATTGTAATCTAGTATGCCATTCGTCAAGCTGAATTTCCCTAAACTCTAATTTTTTCTGTCTTTCTCTTATTGCCAACACGTTTTTCTTAATTGCTGTCAATATGCTGACAGCCCTAGACTCTTCTTTCCCTCTTTCTTTACTTACTGCTTTTCCAGGCTCTATGAATTTAGTTCTTTCTCACTTTCTTTATATGCTCTGGGGTTTTATCACTTCATTGCCTCTTTTTATATTTCACTAGCTTCACTCATGTTTCTAAGACTTTTCATTTCCAGAAATGACTATGATATTGTGAGGCTCTAGAAAATGTCCACTTCATTTGCAATATGTTTGTAAGCTAAGACAGTATGGTTCAACATTGTTCAACATTGACTCCTCTGGTTCCAGGATTACATCTTTAGGATTGAGTCATTTAGCATTGCCACTGATTTCATAATCTCTCTTTTGCATGCAATCCATTTCCTTTGAAATCTTTTTGTGAATTTCCAGAGCTCCTTCTTATTCCATTACTTATCCCATTCCAAGACTATGCCTTTGTATTCTTACATCTAAGGTTTTATTTCTTTTATAAAGAAACCAAACAGAAGTTTTAAATTTGCTTTGTTCTTAATTGTTCTAATTTCTCCAAGGCTATCACCATATTATAAGTACTCATAATATTAGCCAGATTCAGAGAAAATGACTAATTTTTTTTCTAGTTCTCGATTTTTCCAATTGTTTCTTCATTGATTGACAAATCTTATGTCAGCTTTTTATTAATGATGCTATTTGTTTTCACTTAAGGAAAGTAAAATTACAGAAAAAGTGCATCTTATTTACCAGCTACCGAGTATATATGTATCCCCTTATTGAGGATCAAATCCATGTAATAGCACAGATAATTTTTCTAGCTAGAATGAATTTTATAGATTTTCTCCTTGAATCATCTCATTTTACAGATGAGGAAACTGAGACCCAGAGAAATTCACATAGTTAACTACTAATAAAGTGATTTTTATTTCACAATTCTTTGTCACTTTATTGTGCTTAACTTACACAATCTTTTTTCTGAGATATGTGTGTATGTATATATCTGTGTATGTGTATATGTGTGTGTGCATATATATACATATATATGTATATATACGTATACATATATATACATATATATGTATATATACATATATACATATATATACATATATATGTATATATACATGTATACATATATATGTATATATACATATATATGTGTATACATGTATATATACATATATACATATATACATACATATACATATATACATATATATACATGTATATATACATATATACATACATATACATATATACATATATATACATGTATATATACATATATACATACATATATATACATATATATACATGTATATATACATATATACATACATATATATATACGTATATATACATGTATATATACATATATACATACATATATATATACATATATATACATGTATATATACATATATAATACATATATATATATACATGTGTATATATATATACTTTTTTTGTCTTTTTTGAAAAGATAAGTTCTTTCTTGCTCTGTTGCCCAGGCTGGAGTGCAGTGGCGTGATCTCTGCTCACTGCAACCTCCGCCTCCAGAGTTCAAGCCATTTTTGTGCCTCAGCCTCCGTCTGGAGTAGTTGAGATTATAAGTGTGCCCCACCATGACTACGCCTGGCTAATTTTTGTATTTTTAGCAGAGATGGGGTTTGACCCATGTTGGTCAGGCCAGTCTCAAACTCCTGGCCTCAAGTGATCCACCTGCCTTGGCCTCCCAAAGTGCTGGGATTACAGGCATGAGCCACTGCACCTGGCCTCTAAGCAATATTTTTTAAAATGTTAATAATACTTTTAACATGGGCACAGTGAGCCAGTTTAGCTTTCCTCATGTTTATTTTCTTTAAAACTGTTTGGTAAATCATTACCTCCTTTTTAGTACTAGCTGTTCAAGTTAACTATTTCTGCACCGTTCAATACATTATTATATTAGCACAAATTTAAGAACTTTCTCAAGGTGGTTCACCTTTCTTTGTTGGGGGTAGTGTTTAATATATTAATTTCTTTTACCCCCCCTTTACTGAATTTTCCAAGTCTACTCCAAGAAAAGATCAATTTTTCCACACTATCAAGCTTGATTTCTTTTTAAAGATACACATTGGATGATAACAACAGCTGACCTATATTAAGCATTATGTTTATTGCTCCCATTTTACTGATGAGATAACTGAGGCACAGAAGTGCTCTTCATGACATGGTGGGAGGAAGCCTAGGCTTTCTTGTTCTAGATCTAATACACTTTCTACTTTTTTTGCAGCAATTTGGTTAATATGATTCAATATTGCTGACAAACTTCATTTTTGAATAAACACCATTGTAAATCATAAAAAGTTTATTTTTGTAAAATTACCAAGGCCATAAATGTGGAAAAGATATTAAACTCATTTTCTCTAGCTTTAGGCTCAAACATAGTAATGACTAGTAGTGTCTGAAGTGGTGTGCACCCACTCCACAGAGGGCACAAAAAGATGCATGGGAGCACAGGGAGAAATATCAAAACTGCATTTTTATTTAACATTGTATATATCCCATTAATAAATTCAACTTTACGTGTTGCTTAATGTGCATTCTATACTTGTATATAGTACTTGTGTATAATTTATAAATTTGTAAAAGCAAGATTTAACCTCATCCAAAGAGAGGCCTGGTCTTCGCCCTCAGCTCCCAGGAGGTGATCTCTGAGCCCTTAGAGTGTCCTGCCTGATAAGAGTATCTTTGTTTACCTGGGGACATTGGGCCACACTGGATAGTCTAACAATGTGATGTATGGTATGGTGGGAGCTTGGGGCCATGCAATATCAGCGTGACATTTGGTGGGACTGGAGAATAAAGGCATGACCAGGCCCCACTAGAAACTGTGGACATCAAGGCTTGAGTAAGCTTCCCTGTTTAGCAATACTCGAGTGTATTGTCACACATCATTCCCAGCAGTAGTTAACGCTGTCCATGACTCCACAGGGAGAGGACAGTTGGAAACCCTGCCCTATGCACTCCTTCCTTTGGCTGATTTTAATCTGTATCCTTTCATTGTAATAAACCATAACTGTGAGTATAACAACAGCTTTGAATGAGTTCTGTGAGTCCTAGTGAATTATTGAACTTGAAAGTGGTCTTGGGGACCACCTGAACTTGCAATTGGGGTCAGAAGTGTTTATGGACCTGGGTTCTTTCACACTCTGTTTTGGTAGCTATCAACAGAAATGTTGGGCCCATTAGTCTAGGCCATATTAGCAAATGATTACCTATTTTCTTCTTAAATTTCTAGGAAGATGTAAATTTCTTTAATGATCTATGTCTTAGTCCATTTATGTTGCAAATGGAGTAAATGTTTTTGTTGTTGTTTTGTTTTGTTGGGTTTTTTCTGAGACGGAGTCTCGCTCTGTTGCCTAGGCTGGAGTGCCATGGCAAGATCTTAGCTCACTGCAACCTCCATCTCCCGGGCTCAAGCGATTCCCCTGCTTCAGCCTCCTGAGTAGCTGGAACTACAGGCATGCACCACCATGCCCAGCTAATTTTTTTGTATTTTTAGTAGATTTGGGGTTTCACCATGTTGGCCAGGCTAGTCTTGAACTCTTGACCTCAAATGATCCACCTGCCTCGGCCTCCCAAAGTGCTGGGATTACAGGCATGAGCCACCACACTGGCTTAAGTGGACTAAATGTTATAATATCTTAGACTGAGTAATTATAAACAACAGAAATTTATTTTCTCAGAGTTCTGGAGGCTAGGAAGTCCAAGATCAAGGTACCAACAGATTTGGTATCTGGTGACAGATTTTTACTTCCAAGATGGCACCTTGTTGCTGTGTCCTCCCATACCAGCAGGGAAAAAGCAGGGGAGAGGGGGAAAGGGGCCTAGCTAATATCTTCCAGCTCTTTTATAAGGCTGCTAATCCCATTCATGAGGGCTCTGTCCTCCTGACTTAATTAGCCCTTAAAGGCCTGAGCTCTTAATACTATCACATTGGCGATTAAGTTTCAACTTAAAATTTTGGAAGGATGCATTCAGACCATAGCAACACATTTTACAATGATAGTGTAAATATAAGGCCATTTATGGCAACAATAAATAATGGTCAACTTTCACCCGCTTTCAAAATGTAAGCCCTTTTCCTATTTTATTCTCCTTGAGTGTATTGTTCTCATCTTCAATGCATGAAAAAAAAATGGCATAGAGGCATAATTTTTCAAAAGCCAATTACCTCGATGGCTATGGTTGCAAGCTCTCATGCATGGTTCATGAAAGTCCAGAGACTGGTTCTTCTTTGTGACGGTAAAAGAAGATGCGAACTTATGAATAAAGGTGACAAGATACACATGGCCTCATATCAGGCTATGAGAGATTAAAGCCAGAGGGCTAAGTAAACCTTAGTTTTCACGAGTTATCTAAGAATTCAGTGCTCTAATTTTTCCCTGATTCTGGGCTTGGACAAAAAATGCTTGAAATGACTCTTTAAAAATTATACTGGGAGAAATGAGGCTAAAGCTTCTGGAACCATAAAGATTCCATGGAACTTTTTTTGAAAGGAATTAAACATTTGTGCTATGAATTAAATAGAAGTCTAGAAATGGCTTCAAGAGATGAGTAACTGGGAGGCCGAGGCGGGCGGATCACGAGGTCAGGAAATCGAGACCACGGTGAAACTCTGTCTCTACTAAAAATACAAAAAATTAGCCGGGCGAGGTGGCAGGCGCCTGCAGTCCCAGCTACTCGGAGAGGCTGAGGCAGGAGAATGGCGTGAACCCGGGAGGCGGAGCTTGCAGTGAGCGGAGATCGCGCCACCCAGCGGAGATCCAGCCTGGGTGACAGAGCGAGACTCCGTCTCAAAAAAAAAAAAAAAGAAATGAGTAAGGAGGACGTGGTAAAGAGGGAACCCCAATATCACAGAAAGAATATTGGATTTAGCGTTAGAAGATCTAAAGAAATCCAGTTTTCTCTACTTTAATCCACTTCTCTGCTTAAAACCTGAGGCTTCCTAGCGCTTCTAGAATGAAATTCAAACCCCTGCACCTGGGGAAGGCAGTCTGGCCCTTCCCAGCCTCTCAGGGCTGCTTCCCTCAGTCTTCCTTTCTATCTTGGATGCCCAGCACCACACAGACTTGCAGTGGCCTTAATGGACCCTGACTTCCATGCCTTTGCATATGCTGGACCTTCTTTCTGTGTTTTTTCTTTTAATTAAACACATTTTTTTGTTTAAGATAGGTTCTCACTATGTCGCCCAGGCTGGTTTGAAACTCCTGGGCTCAAGCGATCCTCCCATCTCAGCTTCTGGAGTAGCTGGAATCAAAGACAGGCGTCACCTGGCCTGGCTTCCTACCCTTTCTCCAAGGGAGAAATGTTCCTTCTTTAACCTGTTCCACAGCATAATCTGCATATGACTATGCCAACACTTGTTTATCTGTGTGCATGCTCCCTCCCTCCCTCATCTTTGTGATTCTAGCACTTAACACAGAATAACAGCCAAAAAAAGCATATTGGATAAATAATGAACATTAAGATACATGTTGGAGCCGGGTGTGGTGGCTCACGCCTGTAATCCCAGCACCTTGGGAGGCCAAGGCAGGCAGATCATGAGGTCAGGAAATTGAGACCATCCTGGCTAACACGGTGAAACCCCATCTCTACTAAAAATACAAAAAATTAGCTGGGCGTGGTGACACACACCTGTAGTCCCAGCTACTCAGGACGCTGAGGCAGGAGAATCACTTGAACCCGGGAGGTGGAGTTTGCAGTGAGCCAAGATCGTGCCACTGCACTCCAGCCTGGGTGACAGAGTGAGACTCCATCTCAAAAAAAAAAAAAAAGATACATATTACAATACTGTGAGCTGAGACAGTGGAAATACCTATGACAGTGAAGGTGAGAGTAATTCTTCAAAGGTGTTCTCTGGAGTCAGGGAGACACTTGGGCATGTCATAGCTCCTGGCTCATGGTCACTCTGAATGTCAGTTGAATTGTTATGTTTGTATTCATGGTTGAAGATCCCATTCCCATATTGGCGTCCACAAATCTAAAAATCTTTAATTGTCAAAAAAAACCCACAAAAAAACCAGCAAATGATTTCTGCATAAGGTAGATACCAGTTAGGCCAGACTTTCACTGTTCACATTCTACTTGCTCAAATATTCTCTTAATAAAAATGGGCTCATTTAGTTTGCTTTTCACTTGGAGCAAAAGTAGTGCTCTATCTGACCAGAGTGGACGAAATTCTGGTTTTGAACAAAGGATGTGTTCATAAGTACTTTTTGATTACCAGCCTCTATTTAACTTATTTATAATTCAGATCCCTTGCTTTTCTTCTTATTCCCTCTGATGTCCAATTTTTCACCTTTTAAGTATTCTGTCTCATTCATGGGTGACGGAGAGAATGAAAAAAAGAAAATTGATTAAGATTTATAAACCTTCTTGGAATAGGAATTTTCACTAGAAGTTTCTGTAAATTCCATGCACTTCCCTAAAGATATTAATATCAAGGTATATTTGTGTACTTCTGAGAATCAGGTTGTTTATAGAGAAAACATATTCCTTATAGAACTGCACAACAAAAAGGTAAATTATACTACATGTAAATCTGAAAAGAAATTTTAAGAACTTTTAAAAGTTCAACAGAAAAGTTAAGTTTTAAGAGACAGATGGTGTTAGGAAAGTTCATTAGCTCATTAGAGAAAAAAAAAAAGGTAATAGGTTGAACTTGCACTATCTACCAAAATGAATTCCAGGAGAATTAAAGAGCTAAATATGTTTAAGTCATAAGATAAAAAAGGATTTATTAAGACCCTGGAGTAGTGAGAGCTTTCTAAAATTATAAAGATGAAGAAAATGTTGAATGAAAAAATTCATGGATTTGGCTATATAAAACTGTGGAAATGTGAATATCTGAAAGCCCCCAAATTAAACAAACCGGAAAAATACATTTTCAACAAATATGACAAGAAAGTGTCTTTACTGTATAAAGAACTTATACAAATCAATAAGAAAGTCACTTAAAACTAAATTGATAAGCCAGGCGTGGTGGCTCACGCCTGTAATCCCAGCACTGTGGGAGGCCAAGGTGGGTGGATCACAAGGTCAGGAATTCAAGACCAGCCTGGCCAATATGATGAAACCCCATCTCTACTAAAAATACAAAAATTAGCTGGACATGGTGGCGGGCACCTGTAGTCCCAGCTACTCGTGAGGCTGAGGCAGGAGAGTCACTTGAACCCGGGAGGTGGAGGTTCCAATGAGCCAAGATCACACCACTGCACTGCAGGCTGGGCGACAGAGCGAAATTCCGTCTTAAAAAAAAAAAAAAAAAAACCTAAATTGATAAACAAAACATATACAATAATTTCTATTTAATTTTGCAGTTATTATTTCTATTTTCTCTGCTATAGCTATCATGTAATATTCTCTATAGTTTAAAGAAGATTAAAGAAGGGAAAGCCGGGCGCGGTGGCTCACGCTTGTAATCCCAGCACTTTGGGAGGCCGAGGCGGGCGGATCACAAGGTCAGGAGATCGAGACCACGGTGAAACTCTGTCTCTACTAAAAATACAAAAAAATTAGCCTGGCGTGGTGGCGGGCGCCTGTAGTCCCAGCTACTCGGAGAGGCTGAGACAGGAGAATGGCGTGAACCCGGGGGGCGGAGCTTGCAGTGAGCCAAGATTGCGCCACTGCACTCCAGCCTGGGTGACAGAGCGAGACTCCGTCTCAAAAAAAAAAAAAAAAAGAAGGGAAAGTGTAATCTACTTATTCCGATGTTAGAAAATACTTGAATCTTCTTCCCATCTTAACTATAGAATTATGGTTTTTCTTTTTAAAATTCTTAATGACAAGTTTTTTTTATTTCATTACTAACTTGTGTCAACCACACAGCAGGCAAGGCTAAGGCCAAGTCCAAGTCCTCAGACATTTGGCCAGTAAAGACACCGTAAGCCCATTTTAGTTTTAGACTGTTTATTGCTTCCATGGACAGCAAAGAAAAAGTAGCAAAGGCACCAGTTTTCCTTGGTCCTTGGTCCTTGTTCCACACACCAGAAAGAATGACACTGAAACAAAAAGGGCAGGATGGTAGCAAAATGAGTTGTGGTACACTCTGTTGCCAAGGAGGGAATTCTAGATTGTAACTAAGCAGTTCTATAGCCAGCAACTCTGTCTAAAAGGGGTGAGGCAGAAAGCCTCACACCTCATCTGAACTTGGGAGGCAACAAGAAACTCTCAATGTCAGTTTCCCTGGTAGCCAGGGAAGTGAATGAGAAATGTCCTTGTAGCAGCTCATTGCAAGCCTCCATGCTCTCATGCTCCAGTAAGGCCATAGGGAAGATTCCCCAAGGCGTAGGTCAGACTGTAATTCAGACCTTTCCCACATGGCTATGTGGATCTTTCTAAGGTGCAAAGCCACTAGGGCACTATGGCAGAGCTGTCCCCCTACAACTCATTGGCCACCTACCTGACCTGCAGAGTCCCTCACATCTTCCTATCTGCAATAAGACTTTCTTCACTTTTCGCCTTTCCTGTTTGTAAAGTAAAGCCGTATGATCCATCTGCATAGAACCCCCTGCCTGCTCTCTTTAGTTAACTACATTTTCCCAAATTACGTAATGCCTTTTACTATGCTATGAGAAATAAGAAAAAGTATGAGTAATATACTGTTGTGTAATCAAACACCCCAAAACGTAGTGGCTTAAAACAACAACCATTTCCTATTTCCCACGATTCTGTGAGTTGTCTGGGTGCTTCTCTCCTGTTTTTGCCTTGGCATACTGCTTGGAGGTCCAAGATGGCCTCCGGCACACATTTGACCGTTGGTGATGACTATCAGTTGGGGCATGTTGGTTCTTCTCCACGTAGCCTCTCATCTTCAGAAAGGTAAACTGGCTGCCTTACAATGTCAGTCTCAGGGCAGCATTCCCAGAGAACAAAGGCAGAAACCCTAAGACCTTTTAAGGTCTAGTTTGGAAGTCACACAACTTTACTTCTACCACATTTTCTTTTAGTTAATGCATATGACAAAGCCCAGAATCAAAGTATGAGAAATAAACTCCCTCTCTTGATAGAATGATTTACAGAAGAGTGTTTCCATGTTTTTCAAAAATGCAAAAGAGGAAAAATTGACTACTTGAAATGAATAGGTTCATTGAAGCTCTTCATTCAGGTAAGTAAGAATGCCAATAGACTGAATATCTTCAGTTCTAGTCTAAATCACTGTTCAGTTCTAAATCACTGTAACACTAAGAGGTCACAAGAATTAAAAAATAAAGGAAACTGGCCGGGCACGGTGGCTCACGCTTGTAATCTCAGCACTTTGGGAGGCCGAGGTGGGCAGATCACGAGGTCAGGAGATCGAGACCACGGTGAAACCCCGTCTCTACTAAACATACAAAAAAATTAGCCGGGCGTGGTGGCGGATGCCTGTAGTTCCAGCTACTGGGAGAGACTGAGGCAGGAGAATGGCATGAACCCCGGGAGGCGGAGCTTGCAGTGAGCCGAGATCGTGCCACTGCACTCCAGCCTGGGTGACAGAGCAAGACTCCGTCTCAAAAAAAAAAAAAAAGGAAACTACAAAAGTTGTCATAAGCCCAGAAAGTTTTTGCAAGAGGAAGTGGAGGCACTAAGTCTTATTTCCCTAGACAATGTGACCTGACAAGTGTGCTTTCCAAACCTCAAAGAGTTATGCCAATTTCATTCCAAGCCTCTTTGGTTAATAATAGAATGGAGAAGACCAGGTAAAGATTTCGTAACTGAAAAGGGAATTTGCAAATTAACTCTCTCAGTTGGCCAACATTCACTGACAGAAGTTGGCATTTTTATTACCATCTACCTTGCATAACTGGTGAGAGTTAAATGAGAACATGAATGTAATGTGCCTGCTGTAATGCCTGGCTTACCTTTGCCAATAGTTGCTACTATTGTTTTATTCAAGCCTTCACCAAGAATTTCATTGTTCAACAATAGACATTCTATTAAGTACTTAATATATTTTTATGATCAAAATGGGTGCTTGATAGACTTGCTTTTAAAACCTTACAAGCTAAAATTATCATTGCCATAGTGTATAGAGTAAAACTTGGGAATGTCCATTTTCTATTTATCCATATGATGAAAACTAATCTTCCACACTTACAACAGTCAGCTATTGCTATATAACAAATAATCACCAAAAGCTCAGTGCTAATTAACAAAAGAATCTTTTGCTCATGGGTAGGGCAGTTCAGCCTTGATCTGTGGCACCTGGTTGACTCTGCTTCATTCTGCAAGTCTATAGATAGGTTGGAACAGCTCTATTCAATGTGTATTTATTCTGAGGCTCAGATTAAAGGGGCAGCAAGTACCCTCAATAGCTCTTCTAGTGGTGAAAGGATGCAAAAGTATGCAGCTTCTCTTAAGGTCGAGGTTCAGAACTGGCACACTGTCACTTCCACTCAAGACAATAGAATGGCCAACTTCACCTTTAGTGAGAGGAACTACCTAGCAAATCACAGGGCAAGCTCTAAGTTATAAAAAGAGATGAAGAATTTCAGCCAATAATGCATTCTACCACCAGGGTGTTTAAAGAATATTGCCAAACTGTCTGCAGACACTCCCTAGACCTGCTTGCACAAAGAGGCACATACCCTGGTTTAGACTTCTTATGCTTTCCTAATAAAACACAAATCCCTTGGCTGACTGTTAAAGCTTATGGTTCTATCCTCAAACAATAATACAGGGTGTCTGCCTATTAGTTACTTAACAGAATATACCTTTGAATTATGTGCATATTCGGCCGGGCGCGGTGGCTCACGCTTGTAATCCCAGCACTTTGGGAGGCCGAGGCGGGCAGATCACGAGGTCAGGAGATCGAGACCACGGTGAAACCCCGTCTCTACTAAAAATACAAAAAAATTAGCCGGGCGTGGTGGCGGGCGCCTGTAGTCCCAGCTACTCGGAGAGGCTGAGGCAGGAGAATGGCGTGAACCCGGGGTGAGGAGCTTGCAGTGAGCCAAGATCGCGCCACTGCACTCCAGCCTGGGGGACAGAGCGAGACTCCGTCTCAAAAAAAAAAAAAAAGAATTATGTGCATATTCATAGGAATCAGCAAATATTTTATATCTGAATCAAGAGATTAGAGGAAAAAAGATAGTTAAACTACATGTAGATAATTAAAATTAGATACTAAAATGTAGATAATTTAATTACACATTAAATTATCGAAAAATGTAGATTTTTTTAAAAAAGACAAAAATAATACCATGACATTTTTATGGGAAAGAATTTGGCAATATCTGTAAAAATGATAAATGCCAGTAGGAAGATTTTGTCTTATAGGCCATCCGTGTGTGAAATGATGTATGTGATTACTCATTGTAACATTGTTTGTGATAAAGATGGAAAGTAACATAGATGTCCATTAACTAGAAACCACTGGAATAAATTAGGACAATTCATATACTGTCATATGAGGCCACTAACAAGAATGTGGTAGATCTTTATGTAATAATAATACAATGTGTCCTAAGAGGTATGGAGGACACATAACATAGATTCAACCTACCACTAATTGGTATCACCAAAATACATATACTATGATTCCATTTTTGTGAAGATAAAGGTACCCATACAGAAAAATATATATTTACACTGTGGCAACTCTTCTACCATGTCAGCATCAAAGCTCTAACCTGGACAATATGGTCCTCTCTGCTACGGTTACTGTGTAGGGAGAAAAGATATCTTTTCTCTCTCATCTCAGGTTCGTGCCTGAGAGCCCTGTAACAAAAGAAAGATTAATAAGAAATAAGCATACTAATTTATTTAACATGTTTCACATGACACGGGAGCCGTTGTAAGGAAATGAAAACCCAAAGAAATAGGGAAGCCGTGTATTTTTTATGTTTAGGTTTGATGAAAACTGCAGAGTTGTGCAGGATGATTGGACAAAAGGGAATATGACCTAACAGTAATAAACTGGGGGAAACAGCAAGACCTGTTTGCCTGCATCTTCAGAGATAAGGACATTTCTTTCCTCCAATTATAGAGTTCGTACCTTTCACAGGAAGGTCTTATGACCTATTATAGGGGAAGGTCAACCTAGTGTTATGGCCTGCTTTATGGGAGCAGGAGTGTGGGAAAGACTAGAGTAAGTTTCCTGCCTCTGCTGTTCTCTCAAATGCCAAGGTGCCATATTTTGGGGTAGTGTGTCCTGATCTCCATCGATTGTTTTATAACATTCTCATTTCAGTTAAACAATACCAGCAACATAGCAAATTTATGGAGGTGGGCCTTGTGATAGTAATTACACTTCAATACCCTCAAATTTCAGAGATGTTCTAGATTGCAAGCAAAGTTTTAAATAACCTTTTTCTACTCATAATTCCTATACTATGATACAATTCTTACAATATTATCATGTAATTCATATACTAGTATGCTATACTATTATATAAAAATACATATATAATAGAATGTACTATTACACACACATACACACACACAGTTGTTTTTTTCCTCTAATTTGGTCTTGAGATTTCTCTCTGGAGGGTGGTTATAACCTTGAGCCTTTCCTGTTTCCTGATGGGGCCTCAGGGAAGGTGGTTGTGGGTGTTTACAGTGTGCCTTTCACAGAGTATGTCTACCTGGTGGACAGACTAATGTCTAAGTGTCCAACCATGACCAGGTGTCCCTCTCACATTGATAGATGACCCAGTGGCTCTTGTCTGACCCATGTCATTCATTCCTACCAAGATAGCCACTCTCCGGAAGAGCCCTGACCAGGGGGTGGGCCAAGTTCAGGATGTGTTGGTCAGATGAGACACAGGGGAAGCAGTGCCAACAAGATACATGACATGACAAAAGCAGTGTATCACTTACAGATCCCAGAGAGAAGAGGGCCCTTAGGAAGGAGGTGGGGCATCTGGGACACGCATGCTCAACCAGCAGGCGGGGAGCCAGAGAGGGAGGGAGGGAGAGAGAGAGAAAGAGAGAGAGAGATCACGAGAGCAAGGGACTTGTCAAGAATTCTAACAGGTGGGTTTAGAGCAAGTAAGTACAAGTTCATGGAGTCACACTGTGACTGAGAGGTGGAAGAGGTGGTTGCTGCAGCATATCTGCGCGGGCCATGCAGAGTGTGGGAGTCTGTGGGGGCAGCCAAGTGGATTGTACTGTATCTACCTCCCATAGGGAGGTGGTCACCAGGAGGCAGTTGTATAAAGCAGATGCCTGGACCAGCCACCCCTCTGAGGAACTGGGAGGAGGTGGGCAACCGGAAGTTGTGACAAGGGAGACTGAGACCTGCTTCTGAGAAAGTTCAATGTCTATTCAAAATGGATTCTGAGGCAACGTGAAATTATAAGAATTCACTACGCATACACACATTGGATATTTACCATGATAATGATGAGAGACACTGATAAATGAGCTCTGTTTTAAATTTAAGCTTTTCACCAGGACGTTGTTTGAATGGCTGTGTTTCTTGTATCTTAGGACTTATAATGCCAGTGGCATTTACTCTTTTATGAGAATGGGGTATCATTTAGTAAGACAGTAAAGCTTAAATACAACATTTAACAACAACATTTAACAGCATTACAAACAAGCACATTTAAAAATCTTCAGGGTATCTTTCCCTCTCAAGAACCTGAATCTCTGTCAAGAGCCTACATCACATTAACAATTAAGATGATAGTAGAATCAACAAACTCCCCCTGTTACTAGTTCTGGTCACATTTACTTAGATATAATAACATCTACCTGTGTGCATACAGTCAGAATATGACAAGATGTAATAAATGTTGGTATGATAGCAGCTTCTATGTATGTGTGTGTAGCAGGGGTTCCAGCCTGAACTTAAAGTTCTATAGTTTTATTGACAATTCCTCCCTCCCCTGCCATTGGATTATCAAGAGCTTGTCTGGGCACAAATCCAGTCTCCCAAACATGCCCAGACATGTTGAAACAATGCAGTATTCTACAGCTTATAATTTAGTATAGTTAATGGTGTGAGTCTTCTACATAACATAGGTATAAAAGTGAAAGGTTTTTCTTCTACTTTCTCCAGTAGATCCTTTATTTCCAGGTTGGTCTCTTTGTGTTATCAAAAGTTTAGAAATTCATATAGGCCCTGGGACAGAAAAATTAGTCCCTGGTTGGCCTAGTTTCCTTAGTATTTTAGCTTAATGATTTAATCCTGTATTCCATCATTTTATTTTATTTTATTTTATTTTATATTTTATTTTCTGAGACGGAGTCTTGCTCTGTTACTCAGGCTGGAGTGCAGTGGCGTGATCTTGGCTCACTGCAGTCTCTGCCTCCCAAGTTCAAGCAATTCTTCTGCCTCAGCTTCCCGAGTAGCTGGGATTAGAGGTGTGCACCACCACACTGGGCTAATTTTTTTATTTTTAGTAGAGACGGGGTTTCGCCATGTTGGCCAGGCTAGTCTCTAACTCCTGTCCTCAGATGATCTGCCTAACTGGGACTCCCAAAGTGCTAGGATTACGGGCTTTTAATGTATTCTTTTTTTTTTTTTTTTTGAGATGGAGTCTCGCTCTGTCGCCCAGGCTGGAGTGCAGTGGCGCAATCTCGGCTCACTGCAAGCTCCGCCTCCCGGGTTCACGCCATTCTCCTGCCTCAGCCTCTCCGAGTAGCTGGGACTACAGGCGCCCGCCACCACGCCCGGCTAATTTTTTGTATTTTTTAGTAGAGATGGGGTTTCACCGTGGTCTCGATCTCCTGACCTCGTGATCCACCCGCCTCGGCCTCCCAAAGTGCTGGGATTACAAGCGTGAGCCACCGCGCCCGGCCTTAATGTATTCTTTTAATTCCGGAACTTGGTTCTGATTTAGCCATCTAACTACTAGGAAGTACTTTTGAAGTATAATACTGCAAGGAGACACAGACCAAAGAAAGGCATCACACACAGGATTTTCTGTTTGGAGATTTGCAAAATACAATAGAAGCCTGATTAAATGATTAATGGGACACAATATAATATATCTAAACAATGCATTCATTAAAAGTTTCTGCACAAATGAGTTAGATAGCTTGCTCCAATGTCTTACTCAAAGGAAAACATTCTAATGCATTCACAGACATACACGCACACAAAAGGAATCCAAACTGATGACAAATGGATGCAATTGTTGATATCTATTGGGAAAGAAGTGGCAGTTTTAATAGTTCATTAAGATGATTTCATTCAAAATATAGTACTAGGATGCCGAAATTTTTAAATGACATGTTACACCATCAAATTTCCCAAAAACACAACAGGAATGCCTTGGAGATATTGCCGATTCAGTCCCAGATCTCTGTAATAAAATGAATATTGCAATGAAGTGAGTTACATGAACTTTTTGGTTTCCTAGTTCATAAAAAAGTTATGTTTACACTATACTGTAGCCTATTAAATGTGCAATACCATTATGTTTAAAGAAATGTACATACTTTAAAAATACTGCTAAAAATGCTAATTTGAGACTTCAGCAAGTCAAAACTGTTTTGCTAGTAGAGAGTCTTGCCTTGATGTTGATAGCTGTTGACTGATCAGCGTGAATGATTGCTACAGGCTGGGGTGGCTGTTGCAATTTCTGAAAATAAGACAACCGTGAACTTGCAGCATCAGTTGACTCTTCACAAAAGATTTCTCTGTTTAACAGCGTTTTACCTACAGAAAAACTTCTTTTAAAATTGAAGGCGATCTTCTCAAACTGTCCTGCTACTTTACTAGGTAAGTTTATGTAATATATTTTAAATCCTTTGTGGTCATTTCATCAATGTTCACAGCATCTTCACCAGTAGATTCCATCTCAAAAAAACACTTTCTTTGCTCATTTATAAGAAGTAGCTCCTCACCTGTTCAAGTTTTATCATGGGATTGCAGCAATTCAGTCACATATTCAGACCCCACTTCTAAGTCTAGTTCTCTTTTTATTTGCATCACATTTGCAGTTACTTCCTCCTCTGAAGTCTTGAACCCCTCAAAGTCATCATGAGGGATGGAATCAACTTCTTCCAAACTCTTAGTAATGCTGAGATTTTGTCTTCCTCCCATGAACGACAGATATTCTTTTTTTTTTTTTTTTTTTTTTGAGATGGAGTCTGGCTCTGTCACCCAGGCCGGAGTGCAGTGGAGCAATCTCGGCTCACTGCAACCTCCGCCTCCTGGGTTCAAGCAATTCCCCTGCCTCAGTCTCCCAAGTAGCTGGGACTACAGGCGCCCGCCACCACGCCTGGCTTATTTTTGTATTTTTGGTAGAGACAGGGTTTCACCATTTTGGTCAGGCTGGTCTCAAACTGCTGACATCGTGATCCACACACCTTGGCCTCCCAAAGTGCTGGGATTACAGGCGTGAGCCACGGCGCCCAGCCAAATAACAGATATTCTTGATGGTATCTAAAATCATGAATTATTTCCAGAAAGTTTCCAATTTACTTTGCCCACCTCCATCTGAGGAATCACTATCTATGGCAGCTATAGCCTTATGAAATGTACTTCTTAAATCATAAGAATTGAAAGTTGAAATTACTTATGATCCATGGGCCTGCAGAATGGATGTTGTGTTAACAGACATGAATGCATAGATCTTCTATATATTCATCAGAGCTTTTGGGTGACCAGGTGCATTGTTAAGTTAAGCAGCAATTTTTAAAATGAATCTTATTTTCTGAGCAGTAGTCTCAAAAGTGGACTTAAAATATCCAGTAAACTATGCTGTAAACAGATGTGCTTCATCCAAGCTTTATTGCTCCAGTGATAGAGCACAAGCAGAGTAAATTTAGCATAATTCTTAGGGCCCTAGGATTTTCAGATTAGTAAATGAGCTTTGGCTTTCACTTAAATTCACCAGCTGCATTAATCCCTAACAAGAGAGTCAGCCTGTCCTTTGAAGCTTCAAAGTCAGGTATTGACTTCTCCTGTTTAGCTATGAAAATCCTGGTTGGCATCTTCTTCCAAGAGAAGGCTGTTTTATCTACATTAAAAATCTTTTCTTAGTGTAGCTACCTTCATCAATTATCTTAGCTAGATCTGGATAACTTGCTGCAGCTTCTGTATCAGCATTTGCTGCCTCACCTTGCACGTTTATTGTATACAGGGGGCTTGTTTTGTTAAACCTCATGAGCCAAGCTCTGCTAGCTTCCAATTATTTTTCTGCAGCTTCCTCACCTCACTCAGCCTTCATAGCACTGAAGAGAGTTAAGGTGTTGCTCTCAGTTAGGCTTGGCCTAAGGGAATGTTTGATCTCTCCAGGCTACTCAAACTTTCTCTATATCAGCAACAAGGCTGTTTTGCTTTCTTATCATTCTTGTGTTCACTGGAGTAGCACTTTTCATTTCCTTCAAGAATTCTTTTTTTGCATTCACAGCTTGGCTAACTGCTTATCACAAGAGGCATAGATTTTGGGCTATCTTGGCTTTTGACATGCCTTTCTCTTTAGGCTGAATTATATCTAGCTTTTTATTTAAAATGAGAGACATGAAACTCTTCCTTTCACTTAAGCACTGAGAGGCCATTGGAGGGTTACTAATTGGCCTAACTTCAATATTGTTGTGTCTCAAGGAATAGAAAGGCCCAAGGAAAGGAAAGATATGGGGGAATGATTGGTTGGTAGAGCCATCGGAACACATACATCTATCAATTAAGTTCTCCATCTTATATGGACATGGTTCATGGTGTCCCCAAAACAGTTACGATAATAACATCAAAGATCATTGATCACAGATCAGCATAACAGAAATAATAATAATGAAAAACTTTGAAATATGAGAATTACCAAAATGTGACACAGAGACATGAAGTGAGCTCATGCTGTTGGGCAAATGGCACCAATAGACTTCCTCACTGCAGGGTTGCCACAGATCTTCAACTTGTCAAAAACACAATACTTGTAAATTACAATAATGCAGAGCACAATAAAACTAGGTATGCCTGTATTCAGCTTCTCTTTCCTTATAACTTCAATTCTCTGTTCTGTTTTTCTGGGATTTTTCGAAAATAAACATGTAAGAAAATTATAAAGAATAAACTGTCATCATTTTCCATCCTTCTAATTTCAAACAGGTGCCGGCTGCTCCCCCTTCACAGTGTTTCTGATGTGCGGAGCCAGAAGGGTTTTCTGATTTAAAATAGTAGTGACAATCCTGAAACTTCTGTGTTTTGGTCTTTTTTTCTCAAAACCACAAATTAATATTTTGTACCTTCCCTAATAATTACTATGTAATAGTATTTTGTTATGACACAATAATATCTACACAGAAAGAACAAAAAGAAAACTAGTACTCAGATCCATTATCAGGAAAAAAAAAAAAGGAGAAAAATACATTTTCCTTCTCATCTATAGCAAATATGGCAAGAAGGTTCCTAACACATTTAGAAGAAAAGGAAAAGTGAAGTTAAAAAAGAGAAAAAGAAGGACACTGTCCAAGCTCAGAAGATTCTTGACTTCGATGAAGTTGTAATATAAACAGTTTAGGGGAACATGGGATTTAAAAGCAATTTTAAGTGTTGGAAAGCAAACAGCATTTCCACGAGACTATCATTGCACCATTTACCAATGTCAGTTCCCGCTTTTAGAGCAAATCCTGAGCCTTCCATTACAAGTTCCTAGCCAAGCTGATCCAGTCCAGCTTAAGGTTTGTAGTATATCCTTTCCCAAGTCAACAAAACAAAACAGAACAACAACAAATACTGTCACTAAATGAACATTTCATTAGCTATCCCTTCCCAGCTAGATTTTTTTCTTGCCCTGTTACAAAATTAAACAAGTTATTTCTTCTGGGTTCCATGTTTGAAACTCTCCAGTAGATAGGATTGTTGTAAAGATCAAAAAGACACTGTATATGAAAGCACTTTTAAACATGCAAAGAATCGGGCAGGGCGCGGTGGCTCACGCTTGTAACCCCAGCACTTTGGGAGGCCGAGGCGGGTGGATCACGAGGTCAGGAGATCGAGACCACGGTGAAACCCCGTCTCTACTAAAAATACAAAAAATTAGCCGGGCGTGGTGGCGGGCGCCTGTAGTCCCAGCTACTCGGAGAGGCTGAGGCAGGCGAATGGCGTGAACCCGGGAGGCGGAGCTTGCAGTGAGCCGAGATTGCGCCACTGCACTCCAGCCTGGGCGACAGAGCGAGACTCCGTCTCAAAAAAAAAATAAATAAATAAACATACAAAGAATCATACAAATATATGACAAATAGTATTACCAAGGCCACATTGTAATATGTGGATTTTTTCCTTTTGTTTTCATTTTTCTCTTTTATTCCATTACTATTTTCTTAATAACCAAAACTATGTCAGAATTATAAACTGCTATGTTGAAGTTGTTAGGCTGAAAATGAACATTTTTGATTTTGGCTTTCAGTAAAACTAACAAAAGTACTCAACATTGCAAATTTTTACCCTCAATCGAGGCTGATGTGCTAAAAAAGATCAGAAAACAGAATCTAAAGATGCCATTTTCTAAAAAGTAGTTTTTCTCCTCAGTTTTAATGATTATGAGTTTCTTTTGTTGTTCTTGTTGCGGTCATTAAAACTGCCATGGAAGTAAAATTCCATAAAATGGCATGCATTCCGTAGAAATCTCAATTTATACTTTAGGGCAATTTGATGTGTTGCAAATACCATTTTACCGGAAAGAAATCAGTGGCCATGATAAATGATTTATTTTCTTAGTGTTTGCAAACAAAAACCTCTTTTGAGAAACAGGGTATGTGTAAAAGAAGGGAAAGAAAACAGGAACAAATTGTCAGATGGTTACAGACACAGGGAGTATGGTCTGTGGTTTGTGTCTCATTCCTAGGGGGTTCTGTTTAGAAGAGGTACTACAGCAAGCACACAGTTTGTGTATTAAACATGTAAAATGAAAAGCTAAAGTCTGGGCCAGGCGTGGTGGCTCACACCTGTAATCCCAGCACTTTGGGAGGCCAAGACAGGCAGATCACCTGAGGTTGGGAGTTTGAGACCAGCCTGACCAACATGGAGAAACCCCGTCTCTACTAAAAATACAAAAATTAGCCAGGAGTGGTGGCACATGCCTGTAATCCCAGCTACTTGGGAGGCTGAGGCAGGAGAATCGCTTGAACCCAGGAGGCAGAGGTTGCAGTGAGCAGAGATCCTGCCATTGCACTCCAGCCTGGCCAACAAGAGCGAAACTCTCTCAAAATACACCCATACATAAATACATACATACATGCATACATACATACATACAAAAATACAAAAATTAGCCAGGCATGGTGGCAGGTGCCTGTAATCCCAGCTACTCAGGAGGCTGAGGCAGGAGAACCATTTGAACCCGGGAAGCGGAGGTTGCAGTGAGCCAAGATCACGCCATTGCACTTCAGCCTGGGCAACAGGGTGAGACTCCGTTTCAAAAAGGAAAGGGAAGGCCGGGCGCGGTGGCTCACGCTTGTAATCCTAGCACTTTGGGAGGCCGAGGCGGGCGGATCACGAGGTCAGGAGATCGAGACCACGGTGAAACCTCGTCTCTACTAAAAATACAAAAAAATTAGCCAGGCGTGGTGGCGGGCGCCTGTAGTCCCAGCTACTCGGAGAGGCTGAGGCAGGAGAATGGCGTGAACCCGGAGCCGAGATCACGCCACTGCACTCCAGCCTGGGTGACAGAGCGAGACTCCGTCTCAAAAAAAAAAAAAAAAAAAAAAAAAAAGGAAAGGGAAAGGAAAAGGAAAGGAGAAAAGAAAAGGGCAGAAAATACGTAACACACCTTAGAAAAATTTGTAACTCAAAGGACTAAAATGTTTATCAAAGCGCTGTCCTAGAGCTTGCTGGCCAGTTTACACTCTGTATTGGTCAGTTCTTCAGTACAGAGATTTCATAAAAAGTCAAATGCGCATTCCCCACTGCTGCCGTTGCCAAAATTCCTAAAATTCCTGTCCATACTAATAGGAGCTATTGTCATCCTAATGACTCTAGCTCCACCAGGGATCCAGAGCCAAGGATGCCAAACTAGTGACACAGAGGCAGCTAGTGCTGCCTGTGCTTTCCTCTCAGTACCCAGGGCCCTCGCCTTGCTGTGTGCCTGCCAGGTTTTGCTGCTATCATCTCCTTTTCACCCCATTGAAACTTCCTCCTCAGGCCAGCCTCTGTGGTTTAGGCCATGTAAAATTCTGATAATTTCTTTGGAGATAATAAGCTAACGAGAAAAGTAAAATGAGCCTTCCTCTATCCTAGCTAAGAGGCCCAACTTCACAGCAATCTTCTGGAGCTATGTGACAGTGCTGTTAATTGAATCTGTCTCATGTAAAAAAGAAACAGCAATTATGCAGTTCACTGTGAATAGACTCCTGTACTAAGCTTTGTTGGGGGCATTTAAAATTGTGTGAGACGATGGAGCTGATCTTCACAAGCTTCAGTTTGGAGAAGAAGACAAACATGAGCACTACTACCTACAATTAATGTAAACATGTTACCAAACCAATCTGGCCACCATGCAAGCCTGAGCATGCTAAAAAGCCCTATGCACTTCATCTTGGACCTCTCTGAGAACCACGAGAGCTTTGGGAACTCTGTGAATGGGACCTCCCTTCAGCAACTGAAGCCAGTGTGATGATCAGCTAAAAAGAAGAGTTTAAAATCTCCTTTTTAGAGCCAACCAGAGATATGAACTCAGAATCTGGCTTCACTTGGTGAATTTCCTCCTTCCTCCTCTACACCCAGTCCTTTAAATTCCTGCTCCTAGAGATCAGCTGAAGTAATTTCTTAAGTGCCATGTTAAATTAAGTTTAGCCTAAAGGTGCCTCCTTTCATATTTTACATTCACCCTAAAGGTTTCTCTGCAAGTAATGAACTATAACCTAACTGGATGTGTAAAGATACTGCAACCTATTCTTGTACCATTACCAAGTTTCTGCAAATCAAAGGCAGCCAACTGTTCAAACCGATTTCAAATAAGGCAAATGCCAAGCTGTAACCAATCCAGTTGTTTTTCTGTAGGTCACATTTTTTCTGTCTGTAAATCCTCTCCAATCACATGGCAACACTGGAGTCTCTCTGAACATATTCTGATGTGGGGGGCTGCCAAATTCACAAATTGTTCTTTGTTGAATTAAACTCTGTTAAATTTAATTTGTCTAAAATTTTTTTCTTTTTGTTTAGTTTTTTCTTTTAACAGATGGCATCAAAACTGGGACCCCTCCTAGAACTGATAAATGAATTTATTGAAGTTTCAGGATACAAAATCAATGGATACAAAATCAATGGATACAAATCAGTAGCATTGCTATACACCAATAGCAGTCAAGCTGAGAAATCAAGAACTCAACCTCTGCCAGGTGCAGTGGCTCATGCCTGTAATCCCAGCACTTTGGGAGGCCGAGGCAGGTGGATCACCTGAGGTCAGGAGTTTGAGACCAGCCTGGCCAACATGGTGAAACCCCATCTTTACTAAAAATACAAAAAATTAGCTGGACATTGTAGTGGGCAACATTATATAATCCCAGCTACTCAGGAGGCTGAGTCAGGAGAATCACTTGAACCCAGGAGGCGGAGGTTGCAGTGAGCCGAGATTGCGCCATTGCACTCCAGCCTAGGCAACAAGAGTGAAACTCATCTTAAAACAACAACAACAACAACAACAACAACAACAAAAAACTAAAAAAGAACTCAACCTTTTACAATAGATAAAAAAAAAAACCACTTAAGAATATACCTAACCAAGGAGGTGAAAGACCTATACAAGGAAAACTACAAAACACTACTGAAAGAACTCATAGACCACACAAACAAATGGAAACACATCCCATGCTCATGGGTAAGTAGAATCAATATTGTGACAATGACCATACTACCCAAAGCAATCTACAAATTGCAATCTCCATCAAAATACCACCATCATTCTTCACAGAACAAGAAAAAGCAATCTTAAAATACACAGGGAACCAAAGAAGTGTCCGCATAGCCACAGCAAGACTAAGCAAAAAGAACAAATCTGAAGGCATCACATTCCCCAATTTCAAGCTATACTATAAGGCTATAGTCACCAAAACAGCATGGTCCTAGTTTATAAATAGGCACATAGACCAATGGAACAGAATAGAGAACCCAGAAATAAAGCCAAATATTTAAGCCAATGGATCTTCAACAAAGCAAACAGAAACATAAAGTGGGGAAAGTACACCCTATTCAACAAATGGTGTTGGAATAATTGGCAAACCACAGGCAGAAGAATGAAACTGGATCCTCATCTCTCACCTTATACAAAAATCAACTCAAGGTGGATCAAAGGCTTAAGACCTGAAATCATAAAAATTCTAGAAGAAAACATCGGAAAAACTCTTCTAGACATTGGCTTAGGCAAAGACTTCATGACCAAGAACCCAAAAGCAAATGCAACAATAATAAAGATAAACAGATAGGGCTTAATTAAACTAAAAAGCTCCTGCACAGCAAAAGAAATAATGATCAGAGTAAACAGACAACCCACAGAGTGAGAGAAAAATCTCCACAAACTATGCATCAACAAAGGACTAATATGCAGAACCTACAAGAAACTCAAACAAATCAGCAAGAAAAAAAAATTAATCCCATCAAAACATGGGCTAAGGACATGAATAGACAATTCTCAAAAGAAGGTATGCAAATGGCCAACAAACATATAAAAATATGCTCAACATCACTAATGATCAGGGAAATGCAAATCAAAATCACAACGCAATATCACCTTACTCCTGCAAGAAACGCCACAGTAAAAATGAAATTTAAAAAAAAAAAGGAGGTTGGCGTGTTAGATACGAGTTCTAAATTTCTTTTTTTTTTTTGAGACGGAGTCTCACTCTGCCACCCAGGCTGGAGCGCAGTGGCGCAATCTCGGCTCACTGCAAGCCCCGTCTCTCGGGTTCACGCCATTCTCCTGCCTCAGCCTCTCCGAGTAGCTGGGACGCTGTGGAGGGTGTCTCAGGTTCTCGGTGTCTTGAACAAAGTACTGGACAAAATGCACAAGCAAAGCAAGGAAGGAATGAAGGATTTATTGAAAATGAAAGTACACTCCTCAGTGTGGGAGCAGGCTCAAGCATAGTGGCTCAAAGGCCCCATTACAGAAATTTGGAGAGTTTAAATACCCTATAGAGGATTCCACTGGTTACATGGGGTATGCCCTATGTAAATAAAGAGGATGAAGTAAAGTTACAAAGTTATTTACTTGGCCTACGGCCTATGGAGAAGATATTTCCTGTCATAGCTGAAGTGCAAATTGGCCTTATGTTCCCTACCTCCAGACCCTGTTTTCCTGCCTCAGGGAAAAAGGATGGGAGGGGGTAAGGGATAAAAGACTACACATTATGTAGAGTGTACACCGCTTGAGTGACAGGTGCACCAAAATCTCAGAAATAACCATTAAAGAAGTAAGCCATGTAACCAAACATTACCTGTTCCCAAAAAACCTATTGAAATAAAAATAAATGAATAAATAGATCCATAGAACCACCCTAAAAAAAACAGTGGAACATGAAGTAGAGCTTCTAGCAGCCCCCAGGAGCACTGAGTGACCAAAGCAAGGTACCCAGGCTTATTGTGACCATTGCTCTCTCAGAGTAACTAGGGATCATGGGTTAAGTTCTCACTCAGATTCTGAAGTTTCATGGATTTGTGTTTTCAGCTTTCTGTGTTTGTCTGAGCAATTTTTTTTTTTTTAATCTGAACTGGGTTTGGAAGTTGCAACAGAAACTGTGGACTAGGTCCAGGATTGGATCTGACCTGATAATTAACTGGACTGGATTCAGTTAGAAGCCTTGGCTATCCAGCTGGGTCAGACAGAAACTGGCAGTAAGTGGCAATACTGCAGGGGTGCAGACTTTGACTTTTGGAAATCTGCAGGGATTTTCATATTCTTTGTTTCTTTTTCTTTTGAACTTAGGTAAAGAAAAATTATTGGCTTAGTTGATCAATGGAATCTAAGAGCCACAGCCAAGATTCAATGTAAAATTAGGATCTTTAATTTCTGAATAACTGACTACTCCACCCTCTGGCTACATTTACCTGTACGTGTATAAATGTTAGACCATGGAAGCAGTAACACTTATAGCAATAGCAAAATCTTACTAAAGGTAATTTAAAATTATAGTGGAACATTCCAAATGACAACACTGCACTTTAAGAAGTGCCTTTAAGGCTGAGCATGGTGACGCATGCCTATAATCCCAGCACTTTGAGAGGACAAGGCAGGCAGATCATGATGTCAGGAGATCCAGATCATCCTAGTCAACATGGGGAAACCCCACCTTTACTAAAATACAAAAAATTAGCTGGGCAAGGTGGTGCGTGCCTGTAGTCCCAGCTACTCAGGAGGTTGAGGCAGGGGAATCGCTTGAACCCGGGAGTGGAGGTTGCAGTGAGCCGAGATCGTGCCACTGCACTCCAGTGTGGAGACAGAGCAAGACTCCATCTAAAAAAAAAAAAAAAAAAAAAAAAGGCTCCGAATTAGTTTCAACCAGTGATGCATATGTAAAAGCCTGTAAAAAGGTCTCAAATTTTTTTTTTTTTTTTTGAGACGGAGTCTTGCTCTGTCACCCAGGCTGGAGCGCAGTGGCGCAATCTCAGCTCACTGCAAGCTCCGTCTCCCGGGTTCACGCCATTCTCCTGCCTCAGCCTCTCCGAGTAGCTGGGACTACAGGCGCCCGCCACCACGCCCGGCTAATTTTTTGTATTTTTAGTAGAGACGGGGTTTCACAGTGGTCTCGATCTCCTGACCTCGTGATCCGCCCGCCTCGGCCTCCCAAAGTGCTGGGATTACCAGCGTGAACCACCGCGCCAGGCAAAAGGTCTCAATTTTTGTTGCTTTTTAAAAAGACTTTATAAGAGGCATGTAAAAAGCTTAAGTGACTAGTTGATTAAATCTGCTAACCTTTTGGCTTAGTTACTATCCTGCCCTAAAGGCTAAAAGAAAGCTATACTGGGTAGAGTTTATCAAGGTAAGCCCGCAGGTAAAGTAGGCTTCTTTTTCAGAGCGATTCATCTATAAAGGAAATTTACATTTGTAAGGTTGTCTGCTTCTGTGCGCTCAGGAAAAAGAAAGAACTGTGTCACTAGAAACTCTTACCAATGATGTAAATTTCCATAACCAGTCTTACCTTTGTTTAAGGTGCTTTTCCTAGTAGGCTTGTCTTAACTGGGCCTTTACATCTTTCTTTCTTGTTTTGGCAAATGATGGTACAATATTTAGGCCTGAAGTCTCAGCTCTGTGCTTTGGAGATAGAAATTTCTACTTTGCTTCACCAAAGAGTAATCCTTTTGGAAGGGTAAATTTAGAGTTGCTTAGCTAACAGTGGCTTAGGGCAAAGATACAGGTAATTGGAAGGTTGATAGTGTAAATTTGGGGAAAATAATTTAAAAGCCAGCAAATGAAAATTCTTTATGAAAGCTATAAGATCTGCCTCTGGCTGTGTGTGGTGGCTCATGTCTGTAATCCCAGCACTTTGAGAGGCCAAGGCAGGTGGATCACCTGAGGTCAGGAGTTCCGTCTCAAAAAAAAAATCTGCCTCTATGTATGTCTATATGTCTATATGTGTTATGCATATATGCATATGGAATAATATTTGATAAATAAAGCTAGTTTTTAAATTGTTAGTAAAACAAAATAGGAACGGCTTCAAAATTGTCAGCTAACTATAACTCAGAAATGTTTGCCTGGGTGTACAGATCGCACAGGTTTATGCTATCTGTAATGCATTTTTCTTTTTTTTTTTTTTTTTTTGAGATGGAGTTTCACTCTTGTTGCCCAGGCTGTAGTGCAATGGCACAGTCTTAACTTACTGCAACCTCTGCCTCCCAGGTTCAAGCAATTCATCTGCCTCACCCTCCCAAGTAGCTGGGATTACAGGCACGCGCCACCATGCTGGGCTAATTTTTTGTATTTTTAGTAGAGATGGGGTTTCTCCATGTTGGTCAGGCTGGTCTCAAACTCCCGACCTCAGGTGATCCTCCCACCTCGGCCTCCCAAAGTGCTGGGATTACAAGTGTGAGCCACTGTGCCCAGCCTGTAATGCACGTTTTAAGATCATGAAACTGTTGCTGCTTTGATATTCTTGATACTTGCTTGATTTTTCTGTGAACTCATATTTTGGTCATGAGGCTGTGGAGTCTAGAGTCTGGATAGATGGCTATGGTAAGGCCTGGGAACACGTTTTCAGCACCTACACCACCAGCTGCAAGGCACAGTCAAACCCAATATGGCCCCTTCCTCCCTGGGTCAGCTTTTCCTCCTATCCATTCTTGGAGGAGTTGGATCCTCCAGGCATCATCTTTATAGCACTGTCCTCTGTCCTGAGCTCTATACCTGGTATGTAAATCCAGACAGAGCCTGCCCCTCATAGCCATCCTGGGTGACACATGGCTACTTGAGATCTAGGATGACTAGGGAATACAACTGTATCATAGTTTCAAAATTATTTTCAGTAGTTTAAAATCTTAAAGTCATGTTATATTAAATTTAGTAACATATAATTATAAAATGCCTCAGTCATTTATGAGTAAGTTAAAATGCTGAAACATTAATTATTAAAAATAAGTTTAATTTACATACTTTGGCATATTATTTTAGTATGATATAGAAAAGCTAAATGTGTTTAGATCTATTAATAAACAAAAAAGAAAGTATATTTCTTTTTTTTTTTTTGAGACGGAGTCTCGCTCTGTCACCCAGGCTGGAGTGCAGTGGCGCAATCTCAGCTCACTGCAAGCTCTGCCTCCCGGGTTCACGCCCTTCTCCTGCCTTAGCCTCTCCGAGTAGCTGGGACTGCAGGCGCCCGCCACCACGCCCGGCTAATTTTTTGTATTTTTAGTAGAGACGGGGTTTCACCGTGGCCTCGATCTCCTGACCTCGTGATCCGCCCGCCTCGGCCTCCCAAAGTGCTGGGATTACAAGCGTGAGCCACCGTGCCCGGCGAAAGTATATTTCTAAAAAATTACAAAATGTTTTTCGTCTACAAATACTGACATGAAACAGTTCAAAATTAGGATTTTCACTAGAAATTAGGGATAGTAAGAGGTGAAACTGTAGTTAATATATGTAATTAAAACTACTGGACAGCCAGGCACAGTGGCTCACTCCTGTAATCCCCACACTTTGGGAGGCCAAGATGGGTGGATCACCTGAAGTAGGGAGTTTGAGACCAGCCTGGCCAATATGGTGAAACCCCATCTCTAGCAAAAATACAAAAATTAGCTGGGCATGGTGACACGCACCTGTAATCCCAGCTACTGAGGAGATTGAGGCAGGAGAATCACTTGAACCTGGGAGGCAGGGGTTGCAGTGAGCCAAGATTGTGCCAATGCACTCCAGCTTGGGTAACAAGAGTGAAACTCTGCCAAAAAAAAAAAAAAAAAAACTATTGGACGTAAGAAATAATTCTGTATACAGGGTGTATAAAGAAAAGCAAGATATGTCTTTGATGAGGAAAGTTGTAAAGGGTTAAAAATGTGCATTTGTTGAAAAAAAGTAATTTTGCCTAATTTAGAAGTTACTTAAAAGTTGTTTCAAATTGAGTGAGTAAAAAAAAAGATAAAGATAAAACTAGTAGATATAGAAAGTTCGGAAGAGAAATACAATAGAAAAAATTGTTTAAGATATAAAAGGCTTATGGAAATCTTGTGAAGTCGAAAGTTGACTGAGATTGGATAGACTTATTTATAAAGTTTTATTAAAATTAGCTTTAGTATTGCTAATACGCATATACAAAAGTAAAATTTGGTTTTCTCATTGGAACAAGAATTTTGTATACCATTAATAAGAGACATTAAAATACTTTTTTTCACCTTTTGAGTAAACTACAAAAAAAGAGGAAAGAGGAGAGACAGATTTTATCTCATGCTGACTTTATTAGGTATTTTGATTATTTGGAAAACTATCTCCTCTCTATCAAAAAATAAATGTTTTTGTATTTCAAAACCTTTTAATTACCACTTCGGCTAGATGAATGACTGTTACTTTAAACTCACTTGTGGTCTTATTTTGATTAGGTATTGTAAACCTTTGACATATTTGTCAGTCTTCCCAAAATCAAATCACAAATTCAAAATTGAATCTGTTTGGCCTCAAACGAACTCTGGGATATTAGAAGTCCCCTGCAACATTTAGAAAAAAGATAATAAATTGGCTTATTTGATATGTTAAATTGCATGGAAAGCATTGTAAAATAAGTAATGGTGTTTAACCTCCTTCGAGTTATATTTTTATGTATATGTTCTTAATATATGTTCCAAATTATATGAGATTCCTAAAACTCTGATATGTCTTGGTATGTTATCATTCATAGTTATGATTATGTTGCTATTGTAGGCCATGGAAATAACCAAACTTCCTTTTCAATTGTGTCTTTATAACCATTTAAAGTCATTTCTGCAGTTAATTGCTTAATTCTGATGCAATTTCTGAAAGCTCTTAACAAACAAATACATTCCTACAGTGTTGTATCTTCAAGGAGGTTCATGGAAAGGATGGAAAAGACACTGACAAGCATCCTTGAATATAGGCTTCTGATAATTTTTAGATAATATAATATGAATGAGACAAGAATTCCCAGAACTCTAATGAAGAGCTGGACTAATTTATAAAACTGCTAACCCAAGCGAGACAAGAATTAATTGAATACAAAGGAAATACTCTGTCAGATTTTCATGCTAAATCAGCCAGTACTAAAATTCTTTAGATACGCAAGTTGAATGAACTCCATTGTCCAAGTCAAATTACCTGTAATAACCCATCTAATAAACAGTGCTACACACAGGATTTGGAAAAACAAAATTGATATTTAAGAGGATATAAATTCAGTGTTAAGCATGGACTCAGGAAAAGCCCAGAGAGCCACCTAGTCTTTCTCCAGTTCTCAAGGCTTCTCTTATTAAAAGCTCTACACCCTGTGACTCATCACAGCAGAGAAAAAATTATCAAATTATATGAAAACATATATTGGTGTGGTGACTGCTCTAAATTGCTAAAATGGTTTATGACCAATGTTTGGTTTGTTGAACCTATAATCCTGGGAAGACAATCAAAACTTCAGGTACATTTCTGCTGCCTGATAGACCATTTGAACATTTATAGAGGTATTTCATTCAATTGTTATTTTCAGTGCACGTTTTCCGGTTGTATAGAAGCTTTCCCATGCAAGAGGGCTGATGCTCACGATATACCATTAGGAAATGTGTTTCCCTTGTAGGGCAATCCTGGAGAAATCTCCAGTGACAAAGGTACTTGTTTCACTGGACAAGTTGCAAAGCAGCTAAATAAGATATTACAGATACAATAATATTAGGAAAAGCTAAACTAAATCAACTTGATTGCCTTGGTCAAAGGTATTGCAGATTGATGATGATCAGATCCACTTCCGTGAAAAAACATATGTTGGCCCCTTATGAAATAGTGACTGGAGGGCCTATGCTCCTAATAATAAAACCTTGTGTATCTTCTGCCCCTAAACTCTGATCTGACTAAATACTACAAGGATTTAATGCATTATGACAAAGTGTATTTCCTCTAGGTAAAGGAAGCTTTCTATGATCCACTGACTGAGGACAATCAAACCTTTCACAATCTAGAACCCATAGACTGGATCTTGTGGAAACAACACCAGAGAAAGACTGCCCTTGCCACTCACACTGCAGCAAAACTTTGAGACCTCAAACCTTCGGTCCTTAATCTCACAACTCAGAAGGGCACCTCCAGACTCATGGAACTATACCCCCATTGGAAACCTTAAGGAAAAGCTAACCAGGCAAGTTTCTCCCCAGAAGCAGATGGCATCCTAGATGTGGACTGCTTTCCCAGGATCTCAAATCAGACTTCTCTGCTATCATGAGACACTTACCCCTCCTAATTTTTTTTTTTTTTGAGACGGAGTCTCGCTCTGTCGCCCAGGCTGGAGTGCAGTGGCGCAATCTCGGCTCACCGCAAGCTCCGCCTCCCGGGTTCACGCCATTCTCCTGCCTCAGCCTCTCTGAGTAGCTGGGACTACAGGCGACCGCCACCACGCCCGGCTAATTTTTTTGTACTTTTTTAGTAGAGATGGGGTTTCATCGTGGTCTCGATCTCCTGACCTCATGATCCGCCTGCCTCGGCCTCCCAAAGTGCTGAGATTACAAGCGTGAGCCACCGCGCCCGGCCTCTTAATTTTTTTTTCTGCTTATGCCTCTGTGAATAATGGAGCTGGAAAAGGGGTCTTGTGTGCACTCACAGGGTATATTTTATTTGTAGAGGATTTTGCAACCAGCCTTATACATGGGCACCCTTATGCCTTGATGGATGGAAGATGAAGCACCTATGTGAGTGGGAATTTTTAATGGTACCTTTGTTGTTCTATAATCAGTCAGAACATTGGTCCACTCCTCTTAGTCTACATCTTAAAGAGAACATTGCTGGAGGCCTGTCTCTTCTGGATAGGCATCAGTCGTTAGGTCTCTTTTTTCCTTGGTTCAGAGTAAATGAAACAATAATTAGAAATTTAGCCCTCATAATAGGCTATAACAGATTCTACTTCAAAGGCTATAGTTGCACAACAGGCTTTAAATTCTCTTGATAATGTTGTGGTAGATAATAAAACTGCTCTAGATTACTGATGGGCTAAGCAGAGAGGGAAGAATCTACGCAATTGCTGACACTACTTGTAAATGCATAAATACATTGGGTATTATAGACATTCAGTTGTAGGGGATTAATAAACAGGCTGCTTGGTTGAAACAAGTAGACTTTTTATCTGGCTCTTTCTTTGATATATTTGGTTTTACTTGGTTTGGCTCATGAGGACCCTGGCTAAGGAGCGTACTCCAAACTCTTGGTATTATCCTCCTGATAATCATAATAGTAGTTTCTCTGGTGCATTGTATTCTCTCAAAAGTTTCAAATGTTTTCATGCAGCCATCTGTAGAATGTCAAATGCTATCTCTTCAACTGGAATAACAAAACCTCAAAGAAATGGATGATCATGAGGACGCCACAATCTATTGAGTGGTTGACCAAAAGGAGGGAATTATTAAATTAAGTTTAGCTTAAAGCTGTCTCCTGAATATATTTCAAATTCAGCCTAACAGTTTTCTCAACACGTAGTGAATGGCAATCTAACTGGATGTGTAAATAGACTGCAACCTACTCTTGTACCAATCACCAAGTTGTGGCTAATCAAAGGTGGCCAACTGTTTAAGCCATGTTCAAAGCATGTTCATAAGGTAAATGTTGAGCTGTAACAAATACAGCTGTTTCTGTATCTCATTTCCATTTTGTGTACATCACTTTTGTTTTTCTGTTCATAAATTCTCTCTGACCATACAGCAATGTCAGTGTCTCTCTGAAACCATTATGGTTTCTGGGGACTGCCTGGTTTGAGAATTGTTGTTTGCTCAATTAAACTCGGTTAAATTTAATTTTTCTAAAGTTTTTCTTTTAACACATAGTTCTTCCTCTTTTGGTCAGGAATATACTGTTTTGTCTTGTGGGTTTTTTTGGCCAGCTCTCCTCATCCCTGTATTTTGATTTGACCCTAGAAACAATGCCAACAAAATGAACGTTGTGAAGAAGTTGCAGTTGATCTGGAGAAAAAGGGCTTTCTATGTAGAGTGGATCCAATACTTTATAGGCCATAATCTCTGATGAAGAAATGCAGCATTTAAAATTTTTTTGTCTTTTTTTTTTAGAAATGGAGTCTTACTCTGTGCCCCGCAGGCTAGAAGGCAGTGGTGTGATCAGAACTCACTACAGCCTCAAACCCCTGGCTGGGCTCAAGCAATCCTCCTACTTTGTCTCAGCCTCCTCAGCCTCCCAAGTAGCTGGACTTAACAGGCATGAGCCACTGCATCTGCTAAACTTAGTCTTTATCTTTCACCTGATGTCTCAAAACATAATCAAGTCGGTTCTACATAAATACAATCATTTCAGTGTGTATCTTACTTATTTCAGATTTAAACATGGCCAGTCATTCAAGAACTTTCCCCAACTCCTCATTCTCCCAAAATAGTACCTGGTGTCGGAGGGAATGTGTTAGGTGAGATTCTCTAGAAGCCAAGCCTGAGGCAGAGATTCTTATGCAAGTGACTGATTGAGGGAGTGCTCTCAGAACAAAGCTGTTAACAAATGGAGGCAGTGGGATTCCTCAGGGGAAGAAGTTAAGCGCATGAAATTTCAACTGAAATCTAGCCTCAGCTTGCAAAGGAACTCAGGAATGTGAATGGAACCACAAAGTTGAGTCTGCCTGTGTCAGGTGGCCAGGTTTTTGTGCTCCAGATCAGTCCTAGTCATTGACTCCCAGCAAAGGTTGGAGTGATGTAACCTCCCAGCTAGTTTTGGGCAGCTCCCAGCTGAGGGCAATTTTCTGGAGAAGAGTAGCCCTGTCAGCTATTATCAGCCAACACTTACAACAGCTGGGGATGGGTGTGCTGGTCAAATAAAGGAAATGGGTGAGACAAATAGTGTCTACTAGAAGGAGCTTTCAAGATGTCCAGGCATTGGGCCAGTGTTCTGAATATTTGGTCTTCCATCGTTGTGTCACTACTATGTCATTCAACAGTATCCATTTATCAGCAGATAAAGGGATAAATGCTGCACAGATGTGCTGACCCATTTGGTCCTCAGCTGGCCATCATCAACTGAGACATACCTGACAATTCATCTGATTCACAAATGTAGCCAACGCTGTAGCACCTCCACATCCCAGCCTTGAGATCCCCATAGGTTCTCTATGTCTCTCTTTCTCTCTGTCTCTGTCACTCTCTCTTTCTCCTCTCTTGGAGCCTGGAAAGCATTGACTAATCTCCTATCACTTGCTGGGTGAACAGGATGTATGAGGTTACATTAGGCCGTGTGTGGGTCTTCTTTTGAGACTTACAACCATTCCTGAACTACATCTTGGGACATGAGGCTCCCTCAATTTTGGAATTCTGAAAACTTATTGGGAGATTCTCTTCTGGTACCTTCCAGAGTTTCAACCCCATAAGGAAACGAATGTGCCCCTTATGTGCCCTCAGATTCCCACGCCAGCCACTTCCCCTGAGCTGCTTTCCTCCCTCTGCTTGGACAATGCTTCTTCATCTACCTTCTTTACAGTGTATTGTTCAGGTTAAACTTCATGCCTGGTGATTTTCCTACTTGAAACTAAAAAAACCTTTTCTTTCTCAACAGCCTTGATTTTTGTTTTTCCTTCACAAACTGTTGTCTCAGCTGTGGGTTTCAAAAGTCTATTCTTAAAACACAAAGGCTGAACAATAATTATTTCTTTCTTTTTGCATTCCTGATTTAATAATTCTAATCCTCCCTGAGGCAACGGATGCCTCTGACTGGAGCTTCTGGAACAAGGAGGTTTTCAGAAGAGAATACACACCCCTGCCACAGTCAAGAGGGTGTGGCAAAGTGTAGGCCCTATCTTGGGGACACTTGGAGGATGAGAAGTTCAGTAAAGAGAAGGAAGTGTGCCAGAAAGGCAAATGGAAAATAAATGTGGAAAGAAATCAAGATGAGTGTTTAGAGGTTTCAGTTTCAGTCTTGTTAGGGTAATCCCTAGATCACTTCCCCCATCCACGGCCTCCCTGCAGAGGGCATGTCAGGACTTGTAGGATCTGGCTCCCGGAGAAGAGAATAGGATGGAAAGAAACCATTTAAAATTTATTCAAGATATTCAAAATATGCAGCAATGAAAATGTTGGTCCAGGTTCAGATACACCAACAAATATCCTAAATGCCTATTGCTAGAGAAGAATTTTAAAAACATAAGAATTTATTTCAAAATATATCGGACAACTAAATAAAAGGAGTAATAGGGAACTGGTAAAAGGAAAATACTATTTTTCTTCATTCTAGGAAACACAGATGAAGAGGGAATATTATTCTGGTTAAAAAAAAAAAAAGAATTAGTGGCATGACTGAAAAGGGCTTAGTAATTTAAATAAGAGGTACAACTATCCAATGTGTTCCGGAAACTCACCAGAGTGAACTGAGGCTTGGCCACATGATCTCGCTTGATTCCAGATTTTTGGGTCAAAGAAACGTTTCCAAAAAAAAATTTTTTTTGGTAAGCATTTTTGGCTGTTTATAAATAAATGTTTAGAGTTTGCTTTTTTAAAAACTTTTTGACCTTTTAACTGATAGTTCATTATCAGTCAATAAGCTCTGAATTGGTTTATAGTTGTAATCGTATTAACATTTGCTGAGTGCTTATTATATGTACTTCACATATAGTAACTCATTTAATTCTCACAAGAACCCCTGAGATAGATATTGAGTATTCCCATTTTACAACTGAGGAAACTGAAGAAAATTTAACTAAACACTTACTATGTACAAGGAACTAAGTGCTTTGTATGCAGTATTTCATTTAATGCTTTTAAAAAATAGCTATGAGGCTCTATTATTTTCTCCATTTTATAGATGAGGAAATTGAGACTTGGAGAGTTGAATTTATTTTAAGATGATATAATTAGTAAGTGATGAAGGAAGAAATTCAAACCAAATCTACCTGATACCCAAATCCCTCGCTCATGTAATGTCGAAAAGCTAGAAATTACATATCCAATAAGAAGTAATTTAGTTTAATTAATTAAAGATACATTTGTATAATGATGCTGAAGATATACCATATTGATATATGAAACAAAACTTTCAGCTGAACAAAGCAGGTAACAAAATATGCACCATATGATTTTATTTTAAAATACACAAACAGGACAGTCACAGTGGCTCACACCTGTAATCACAACACTTTGAGAGGCCAAGGCAGAAGGATCCCTTGAGCCCAGGAGTTCAAGACAAGCCCCAGCAACATAACAAGACCCCGTCCATCTCTACAAAAAATTAAAAAATTAGCTGGGCATGGTGGCACACACCTGTAATCCTAGCTACTCAAGAGGTTGAGGTGAGTGGATCACTTGAGCCCAAGAGTTCGAGGTTGCAGTGAGCCATGATCCCACCACTGCACTCAAGGCTGGGTGACAGAGCAAGACTGTGTCTCTATAAAAATAAAATAAGATAAAATCATAAACATATGTATACTTTCCTAGAAAGGAACATAGAAGCAAATTGAAAATGCAGGGATCCTTGTTCAAAAATTATGAAGAATTTCAGGATGACAGCAGAGCATAAACCTTCTGAGCATAGGTCCTTGTGCAGCTGTACAAGTCACACACCTGTGAAGCTGGCCCTGATTAGTAGTACTCTTTATGTTCTTCTTTTTGCTTGTCAGTATTGCATTGCTTGTATGTCTTACTTTGGTAATAAGAAAAATGATAAACTAAGAAAGGGCATCAAATGTGATGAGAGTTTTGGAATATATACGTATAAATATAGATATACATAAACATATATATATGGATATAAAGAGATAGATAATTTTTTTCCTCATTGCCTACCCTCTTTATTTCTTGCCTAAATAATTTGGTCCTGGGGAGTAGGTTAGTGGCCCAGCACCAGATGGTGGAGCCCAGAAGGAATGAGAACAGCATCTGCATTGAGTAGGGCAGGCAGTGCTGTGATGGCACGTGCACCCACGCAAGATAAGGAAAGCATCCAGGCAGGGGGCAGCCACCTATGATGGGATGCTGGAGGCCAAATGAGGAGAGCGGTGGTGGTGAGAGGAGATTGGTCACATTGGGGATTGATCCAATAAACAAATATTTTTAAGTAATGAGAACAAAGTTTCTCATTTTTAGAAAAAGGAGTTACAAATATGGAAAAGGAGAAAAGTGGAATAAACTCAGTGGCGTGTAAGACTAAAATAGGAATATTTTAATCGGTGGTTTTGTTTTTTCCGTAATGTGTGTGTATACATACATATATGTAGACATATATTATGTATTTTCTAGCTCTTTCCATTGGGCAGGCCTGACAGCAATGCCATTGCAATAACATTGAGCATACCTAGTGTCCAGATATCAGGGTTTTTTTTTGTTTTTTGTTTTTTTTTGAGACAGAGTCTTGCCCTGTTGCCCAGGCTGGAGTGCAGTGGTACAATCTCAGCTCACTGCAACCTCTGCCTCCCAGGCTCAAGCAATTCTCCTGCCTCAGCCTCCCAAGTAGCTGGGATTATAGGTTCCTGCCACCATGCCCAACTTACTTTTGTATTTTAGTAGAGACGGGGTTTCACCATGTTGGCCAGGCTGGTCTCAAACTCATGACCTCATGATCCACCCTCCTTGGCCTTCCAAAGTGCTGGGATTACAGGTGTGAGCCACCACACCTGGCCCAGATCTCAGTTTTTAAACAACATTCTCTGCAATTAAAAAAAAAAAAAAAAAAAAGGCAGCCGTGTGTGGTGGCTCAGGCTTGTAATCCCAGCACTTTGGGAGGCCAAGGTAAGCGAATCATGAGGTCAAGAGATCGAGACCATCCTGGCCAACATGGTGAAACGCCATCTCTACTAAAATACAAAAGTAAGCTGGGCGTGGTGGCGGGCACCTATAATCCCAGCTACTTGGGAGGCTGAGGCAGGAGAATTGCTTGAACCTTGGAGGTTCACACCTATAGTCCCAGCTACTTGAGAGACTGAGACAGGAGAATCGCTTGAGCCTGGGAGGCGGAGGTTGCAGTGAGCCGAGATTGTGCCACTGCACTCCAGCCTGGCGACAGAGGGAGACGGAGACACCGTCTCAAAAAAAAAAAAAAGAAAAGAAAAGAAAAGAAAAGAAAAGAAACAAACAAAACACCAGAGCTCTTTGAAGAAATACCTGATTTCACAGATGGGTAAGAAAAGTACAAGACAAGTGTAGAACATCTGTGTGTGTATTAGAAAGTAAAGGAGTATTCAAAGGATGATGGGAATATGTCAAAAGAACGTAAAAGCCATCCTGAATGAGTCTCTACTAGCCAAATCTGGGACAATTTGACCATCGATACAGAATGACAGAAACACCCAGCTATTTGGGAGTCTGAGGCATGAGAATTGCTTGGACCCGCAAAGTAGAGGTTGCAGTGAGCCAAGATCACGCCACAGCACTCCAGCCTGGGTGACAGAGTGAGACTCTGTCTCAAAAAAATTTTAAAAATTTAAAAATTCTAAAAAAGAAACAAACAAAAAAATTTTTTTTTAATTTAAAAAAGAATGACAGAAACAGATATTGCCTCTTGAATAAAATAATCATCTATTAATCCATGAATCCATACTATGAATTTATACTATTAATAACTAAAGGAAAAAGAAAGCTTTTCCTTACAATGTAATATGCCAACTAATAAACAGGGAAGGAATGATGGAACTAAAAAAAGCAATTGGCATCATAGTGGAAAATCATATATGCTTCTATGCAAAGAACAGACAACTTTTAATGGTAATTTACAAAGGAAAAATAACTGGACTAGTAACAGACTTGTTATCTACAACCTTGGTTGAACCAGATAATTTGCATTTACATTTATAATACGTGGTATATTGGCAATATCCCTATATCACGAAAGTTATCACATGTGAGATCAAACTAAAAAAGTTTTTGCATATTACAAGGGCTCTAAAAATATTCTACCCATATATCTCTGTGAGAAAGTTCTCTAACCAAGTGAAAATTAAATTTTATGATAGGAAAGATAAGAAATTCAAGAAACATTGCTGAATAATGACTCATAATATTTACAATTAAATCTAAATGTGCCGGGCATGGTGGTTCACGCCTGTAATCCCAGCACTTTGGGAGGCCAAGGTGGGCGGATCATCTGAGGTTGGACGTTCAAGACCAGTCTGGCCAACATAGTGAAATGGTGAAACCCATCTCTACTAAAAATACAAAAACTAGCAGGGCATGGTGGTGCACACCTGTAATCCCAGCTACTTAGGAGGCTGAGGTGGGAGAATCACTTGAACCAGAGGCGGAGGTTGCAGTGAGCCAAGATTGCACCACTGCACTTCAGGCTGGGTGACAGAGCAAGACTCTGTCTCCAAAAAAAAAAAAAAAACTAAATGGATGATAGTTAACTGGAAATCATACTATGTTAAGAATTTTGAAAGAGCAGAGACATTTTGTGAGGGAAAACTTGCTAATAGTCAGGGATTGAAATCCTATCATTATCTTATCCAAACTTGAGATTTGGGCAATAGGGAGACATGACTAGCTAAATGTTCTAAAGGTTTTTTCAGTGGAAGGAGTGGATAAACATAGAACTAGTAATCTAGCCTGGTAAGAAGTCAAAGTTGTTATTTAATTTGTGATGTATCAATAGAAATACATGAATTTAATTATGACAATTAGAAGCTGGCCGGGCGTGATGGCTCATGCCTGTAATCCCAGCACTTTGGGAGGCTGAGGCGGGCAGATCACAAGGTCAGGAGATCGAGATCATCTTGGCTAACATGGTGAAACCCCATCTCTACTAAAAATACAAAAAATTAGCCGGGCATGGTGGCGGGCGCCTGTAATCCCATCTACTTAGGAGGCTGAGGCAGGAGAATGGTGTGAACCCGGGAGGTGGAGCTTGCAGTGAGCCAAGATCGCGCCACTGCACTCCAGCCTGGGCGACAGAGCAAGACTCCGTCTCAAAAAAAAAAAAAAAAAGACAATTAGAAGCTAAAAGACAACCATTATTAGAACTGAAAATTATATGTCAGGGAGTGAGCAAGTTGGAGGTCATAATTATTTAATTTTCATGTATAAATATAAACATAACTGTTAAAGTTGGGAAAGCTATGAGTAACAAAATAGAGGTGAATAGTAAAAATTCCAATTTATGAGGACAGGAGAAATGAAATAAAAAGAAAATAAAAAAGCAAGCAAAGGAACTAAAAAGAAAATAACGTACAAAAGTGTACAAGAAATAAAATTGTATAAATTTTTACTGTAAGTAAAATTCTATCAAAAAGCAAAGACTCTCAGACTTAATTTGAAAATTCAGTTTAATTATATACTGTAAATTTAATTATATACTGACAGGGTCTCAACAAGATTACATAATCAAAAATAGGATAATTCCAAGAAGGTTTACTTAGGAAGGTATGAGCGGGCACTAGAACTACAAAGCATAGTGTTATGCTGGGGCTAATCCCAGCAGAATTGTTATCTCTCCTAGGCCCCAAAGCACAAGGGGAGGATGTGGTTACTAGAACCTGGAAGGAAAGACTCTTATAGAGGAGGCCATCCAGAGAGGAGCCGTGACCTTTAGTTGACATCACAGCTGTCCCTAGGGGACATCACAGGGAAGGAGCTGAGAATTGACCTTGCTCTTCTTCTCCACTTGGTCTAGATAGGTGCAAGGGTAGAAGTTGGTGTAGTCCCTCCAGGTCAGCCTCTTCAGGCAGAGAGCAGGCAGCAGAAGGATGGATAGTGGATCCAGAGGAGCAAGTGAACAGAAGACCCCTGCCACATCAAATATTACAGGAACTGCACCTAAATTAGAGTGACAAAGCTTTGATTGTAGAGATGGGAAAAGGTACCCATCTTGGTCCTTTTCTGTTGCTATATATGCAACAGAATATATATAATAATATATAAAACATATTGTGTGTGTGTGTGTGTGTGTATATATATATATATTTATGTATAAAGGAATTTCTTTCTTATAGTTTAGAGGCTGAAAAGTTCAAGATCAAGGGGCTGCATCTGGTGAGGGCCTTCTTGCTGATGGGGACTCTCTGCAGAGACCAGAGGTGGCACAGGGCAGGCATCACATGGTGAGGGGGCTGAGTGTGCTAGCTCAGTTCTCTCTTCCTCTTCTTAAAAAGCTACCAGCCCCTCTCCTATTCTAACCCATTAATCTATTAATGGATTGATCCATTCATGAGAAGCCCCACCTCTCAATACTGCCACATTGAGGATTAAATTTTAACATGAGTTTTGAAGGGGACAAATATTCAAACTGCAGCAGTCTCTAACTGTAACTTATCTTATTAGTCAGAAGTTGTGGAATTTATGCTAGGCCTAAACGGAGGGTTTGGAGACAGATATTAAATGTCATCTCATAAGATAGACACCAGAAAGCCAAGTTGTCAGAATATCCCTGCAGGACTTATAATGGGCACACCAACCAACATTCCCCTTCCTCCCAGTCTACAGAAAGAGAGAACTGGGGAAGTGGAAAGGTGATTTTTAGGCCCTGAGGAGTACAGTATTCCTGATGAGAAACCCTTGAAGAGATGTACAGAGATCAAAAGTGCTTGCAAGATAGAGTGACTTGCATCTAGTTCCTTGGCTGAATGCTTGCTGAGTTGTAGAATACACAGGTCCAGTTAGGTGATGCTACCAAAGTAATGCATGGTCAGGCAGTTCTTGGGAGAGTGCTGTGGTCTCCCGAAGTGTGGGGCACGCAGGAACATGGACACTGAGTCTGCTTCTGGCCTAGAGAACCTTAATGGTAGAGGTCACCACTGAATGACCCATGCCAGCAGGGCTTGAAGGAACAGTGGTGAGGTGTAATTAGGAAGGAAACAAGGTAAAACAAGGTAACTATCCTCCCCATCCTGGCTCCAACAGGATGTGATACCACATAGGTTCTTTTTTTTTTTTTTTTTTCTGTTGCCCAGGCTGGAGTGTAGTGGCGTGACCTTGGCTCACTGCAACCTCTTCCTCCAGAGTTCAAGTGATTCTCCTGCCTCAGCCTCCCCAGTAGCTGGGACTACAGGTGCATGCCAACACGCCCAGCTAATTTTTTGTATTTTTAGTAGAGATGGGATTTCACCGTGTTAGCCAGGACGGTCTCGATCTCTTGACCTTGTGATCCGCCCACCTTGGCCTCCCAAAGTGCTAGGATTACAGGCATGAGCCACTGTGCCTGGCCTACTATATAGGTTCTTAACTACCTTTTCAATAGTAGATAGAATACCAGCCACTAAATCTTTAAAAGATTTCTTAAAGATTCCTCTACAATATATATGAACAAACAATTTGCACAAAAGCTATTTGGTAAATTATGTACATGATGTGCTTAACCACAGCAGTATTTATAGCACTGGCAAAATACTATCTAAATGACCTGAAGTACGAGGATGGTGAAATGAACTGTACACATATCAACTTGATAAAATTTAATTCTTAAAATACTAATTCTATAAATTATGTAGCAAGAAAGGAAATTATAATGTTAAGTAAGAAGAGTAGCATATGAAAATATTCCTAGACTATGATTGTAATAGTGCAAAAAAGGGCATAAGCCAATGTACAAATAAAACAAGAATAACTGGCCGGGCGCGGTGGCTCACGCTGGTAATCCCAGCACTTTGGGAGGCCGAGGCGGGCGGATCACGAGGTCAGGAGATCGAGGCCATCCTGGCTAACACAGTGAAACCCCGTCTCTACTAAAAAATACAAAAAATTAGCTGGGCGTGGTGGCAGGCGCCTGTAGTCCCAGCTACTGGGAGAGGCTGAGGCAGGAGAATGGCGTGAACCCGGGAGGCGGAGCTTGCAGTGAGCCGAGATTGTGCCACTGCACTCCAGCCTGGGTGACAGAGTGAGACTCCGTCTCAAAAAAAAAAAAACAAAAAAAAACAACAACAAAAAAACAAGAATAACTGATGTCTTAGGCTAGTGGAATGTGGGTGATGTCTTTTTTGTGTTCATTACTTCTGTTGTTATAAAATTGCTTACGCAGTAAATGAAACCAAAGGCCTAAAAAAGCTAAACAAATGGGTGGAAGAAGAATAGGCAGCTATTAGACAACTCTTGAGGAATTTTGCTGTACAGAGATGCAGAAAATGGGGTAGTATCTGGAGGAGGGGTGTGAGGTCAGGGGAGGGAGGAGCTTTGTTGAAAATAGGAAAAATAGGTATGTATTTTGATGCTGATGAGAATGAGCTATTAGAAGGAAAGAACTGATGATAAAGAAAGCAGAGTTGCTCAGCAAAGTCCTTCAGTAAAGGAGAGAAAATGTGTACCCAACGCTTAAGTGGATTTAGGCCTTGGTAGGGACAGGAGGGCTCAATCTGCAGTAACAGAGGGAAGGTCCAGGGCCAGGGCGAATGTATAGAAACAGATGCAGTGGGTTAGCTATTTGATGGTGGAAAGTTGAGGAAATTCTCTTTTGATTGATTCCATTATGTCAGTGAAATAAGAAGCAGGGGGCCGGGTGCAGTGGCTCACGCCTGTAATCCCAGCACTTTGGGAGGCCGAGGCGGGTGAATTATGAGGTCAGAAGTTCGAGATCAACCGGGCCAACATGGTGAAGACCCATCTCTACTAAAAATACAAAAATTAGCTGGGCGTAGTGACAGACACCTGTAATCCCAGCTACTTGTGAGGCTGAGGCAGGAGAATCACTCGAACTCGGGAGGCAGAGGTTGCAGTGAGCTGAGATGGCGCCACTGCACTTCAGCCCAGGGGGACAGAGTGAGGCTCTGTCTCAAAAAAAAAAAAAAAAAGAAAAGAAAAGAAAAGAAAAAAGAAGTAAAGCAAGGTGAACTAAGAGTGGAGGTTATTGGAAGTTTAAGGAAATTGGAGATGATATGAGTTAATGGACTAAGACAATATGGTAGAATTTCCTGAGAGAACCAAGGGGGCAGTAACAGATCTTATTGTCATATCCTGTGAATGTGTCTTAACTATGTAGTGTCAAGTCCTTGAACACACAGCCGTCCTTCTTTCCCTGACTCTTAAAAAAAGAGTTTTGTTTCAGCATCATGAACTGTTCCTAGTTTGTAAAAGGAGTTGGGCAATTGCTATTATCTACCTTTTTCATTTTATGTGAACAGTGAGATTGAAAGTACACCTCTAGGAAGCCATCTTGGAGTGTCAGTTTGCATTTACTCTTGGAGTGTTTTATCATTATGTAAGAACAACTTCCGGAAACAGCAGAATGAACTGATCTTAGACACTGATGCCCCACCCATCAGAAGCCATAATCTATGATTTATGGATGTGAATTAGATTGTAGATTTTCAAGGGAAATGATACTCCTCAGCAACTGCACAAAATAAAGAAATCTATACGATTTTGCTCTGTATGAGTGTAGTCTGTTTTTTTGTGGTTTTTTTTTTCTCATTTGATGATTTTAAGTGAAGACAGGACCACACAAATTGCATGACTAACTCCTCAAGAGTTAGGTACTTTTTGCAGCCATTTGCAGCCTACACACTGATGTCATGAGTACTATTTAGTATCAGTGAGGTGGATAATGAGGGCACATTAGGATTTATTCTAAGTGGATCAGGAAATGGGGGAAAACAGAAAACTCTTAAGGAAAAAAACACATTAAAACAAAAGAAATTAAAATAAGCGCTTTAAATAATTCACAAGAAAATGGTCAATATATATGTTCTCCTTTGATCCTTTAAAGATACTTGTTACACGACAAGGCCGGGCGTGGTGGCTCACGCCTGTAATCCTAGCACTTTGGGAGGCCAAGGCATGCAGATCACGAGGTCAGCAGTTTGAGACCAGCCTGACCAAAATGGTGAAACCCTGTCTCTACTAAAAATACAAAAATTAGCCAGGCATGGTGGCGGGCGCCTGTAGTCCCAGCTACTTGGGAGACTGAGGCAGGGGAATTGCTTGAACCCGGGAGGCAGAGGTTACAGTGAGCCGAGATCGCGCCACTGCTCTCCAGCCTGGGCAACAGAGCGAGGCTCCATCTCAAAAAAGAAAAAAAAAAAAAAAAAGATACATGTTACATGACGAATGTGATGAGCAGAAAAGAATGATTAGAAGGTAAGAGTACCTGACTGAGATTTCTTATCTATTCTCCAGCAATCCAGCTCATGGAAACCACAGTGGTCCATCTCTGTGCAAAATGACAATCTTTCCCTTTAAGACTGCAAGTCAAAATTTTAAATTTTGTAGCCTAAAGTTGTTTCCTGTCTCTATGGAAACTTAAACCAGGGAGTATTGCTTTGAACATTGGTGTTTTAGGCACTTTTCGGATAACATTGAAATGACTATTTCCTAGCATTTGGCAGACTTAAACCTAACAAATCACAAAACAAGAAATATAAATGTCCAAGGAAAAAAAGTTCTAAGTAATTTTTGAATTCTATAGTAATTTTAAAATTGAAATTAAGCCAATAATGAATTACCACTTTTTGCACATCAAGTTGTCTGAAGATTGTTTTAAGACAATGCCTAATGGTGAAGAGAATGTGGAGAAAGAGACTCTCATGATGATTTTGGGGAAGGTTTAAGTCGACACACCTTCTTCAGACTGCTTGATAAAATGTACCCCAAAGTTTAAACACATTCATTTGTTTAATCAAAAGTATTTATAGAACATCTATATCAAAGACTGGGGATTACATTCTATCAAATGACTAGACATTACATAAATAATTACAAGTACAATGAGGCCTGTGAAAGGAAAATCAAAGGGACATAGAGACAAGGAATTAGATCGGGTGTGGTGGCTCATGCAGCAAGCACTTTGGGAGGCCGAGGTGGGAGGATCACCTGAGGTCAGGAGTTCAAGATCAGCCTGGCCAACATGGTGAAACCCCATCTCCACAAGAATACCAAAATTAGCCAGGCATGATGGTGGGTGTTTGTAATCCCAGGTACTAGGGAGGCTGAGGTGAGAGAATTGCTTGAACCTGGGAGGCAGAGGTTGCAGTGAGCTGAGATCGTGCCACTGCACTCCAGCCTGGGTGACAGAGTGAGACTCCGTCTCAAAAAAAAAAAAAAAAAAAGCAAGGAATTAATCCTAAGAAAGTAATCAAAATTATGCTGTAAGATAGAATGAAAAAAATTTAGAATTACTTACATGTCCACAGACAGTGTATGAAATAAGCTATGGTATATCCATGTAATGAAATAATATGATGGCATTAAGAATAAAGCTATAGAAAAACAATAGAAATGTTCATAATATATTGATAAATAGAAAATAAGGTGATAAAATAGTGTATTCAATATGATGGAGTTTCATAAAAAGCTATCTATATCTATCTATTCATCTATCTATGAAGAATATGTCAGCAAAATGTTCTAATGATAATTTTTGACTGGGGATTAATATGGCAATATTTTCTTCTTTGTGTTTATCTTCATGAACATTCTTATGGCATAAAAATAACAAGTATATAATTGGACACAAGGTGACTAATGTTTGAGAGAGATAATCTAAGGGACATATAATCAACTACTCTTCTACATTACCTATAATCTGTTCTTGTCTTAATTAGATCAACAGAATGCAATGTTCTCGAAATTCATTACTTTAATCCCCTGAAGAAATGCTGTTACAAAGTTATGACTGAATGTTGAGTCTTTGGCTTTTATTAAGATGACGTGAATAATATTTTCTTAATCTTTTGCAAATTTACAGTCCAAGACATATGCCCTTATGTTACTACTTCTTTTGTGAGGAGCCATTCAACAAGTTTATAAGAGAATTGATGCTAGGAAAGAGTTTATTTTCCAGTGAGTTTTTATCAAACAGTACAAATTTTAGAACATGTCTTATTTTCCTTATTTCCTTGTCTGCCAGGAATATTAGAGCTAACTTTAGTGACCAATTAAGGTAAAGATCTGGCTCCTGGTACAATTAATTTTGTCCTATAAGTGCTTTATGCTGCTCATTTTAATTTTAAAACTCTCTTTCTTATGTCTTTTAATAGGCAAGTCATCCCAAATTTTAAAAAAATAGACATGCGAAGTAGAGAGATTTCCATATGTTCTATAATAAATAAATAAAAACTAGAAATTAGAATTCTTTGCTGATCACGTATATGTATAAGAGTTTAAACATAGTTGGTCTGGGCACAGTGGCTCATGCCTGTAATCCCAGCACTTTGGAAGGCGGATCACGAGGTCAGGAATTCAAGACCGACCTGACCAACACGGCAAAATCCCGTTTCTACTAAAAATACAAAAATTAGCCGGGCGTGGTGGCGCATGCCTGTAATTCCAGCTACTCAGGAGGCTGAGGCAGGAGAATTGCTTGAACCCAGGAGGCGGAGGTTGCAGTGAGCCGAGATCATGCCATTGCACTCCAGCCTGGGTGACAGAGCGAGACTCCATCTCAAAAAAAAAAAAAAAGTTGTCTTTGTAGTAACTGAAGTGTTTTTTCTCATTTGTTTTGTTTTTTACATAGATAGTGAAAACATTAACTTTAGCTCAGCCTATTTGAATTCCAACGTGTTCTAAATGTAATCTTTATTGTAACTTCATTACTTTATTAGTAAACTACTGGTCAAAACATTAGCTTTTCAGACAGCTTATTGTTTTAGAGAGTTAATGAAATGTATTTTGTTATCATAGAATGGATATTGTGAAAACGTTTGATATTTTCAAGTCTAGCCAAATCCCATTCCCGCTTTTTAAAAAATCACTACTCATTCCTTCTGTGTTACTTTCATGAGAAGACCTTAACCTTAAGAACACTAAGTTGAGATGAAATTTCATATTCCCCTAATGACTAGGGGCTGAGGTGTTCAAATGACCTTTTCCTTCCTGGGAGTGATTGCTGTAGCTCAGGCTTGAGGTCATTGGCTGGAGAGTCACAAACAAAGTCATAGTTTTGGCTAAGGGTATAGTAAACTTGGACTGCAGACAAAGCTAATGCTTCCTCAGTGATGAAAGAAAAGAAAATTAGTCCTCTCTTTTGAACACAAACCAACATTGACTATAATCAGCTACTTCTGGTGGGTTGAAGTTAATGATATTCTGAATCTGGTACTCAGTGCTGCAGAGATGGAAGAACCCTGTGGTGACCAATTCTCCTGTATCTAGAAAGGCTAATAAAGGAAGGGTCCATAATAAGTAGATTCTGTATCTGGAGCTCTGAAACGTTTCTATGACTTTTTGCTGTAATGCACTTTTTTATTTTTATTTTTATTTTTGAGAGGGAGTCTCGCTCTGTTTCCCAGGCTGGAATGCAGTGGCGCAATCTCGGCTTATTGCAACCGTCGCCTCCTGGGTTCAAGCGATTTTCCTGCCTCAGCCTCCCGTGTAGCTGAGAATACGTGCATCTGCCACCACGCCTGGCAAATTTTTGTATTTTAGTAGAGATGGGGTTTCACCATGTTAGCCAGGCTGGTCTCGAACTCCTAACCTCTAATGATCTGCCCACCTCAGCCTCCCAAAGTGCTGGGATTACAGGCGTGAGCTACTGCACCTGGCTGTGCTGTAATGTACTCTTCTTATTCAGTCTTTGAAAAAAAAGCACTTGATGATACATGGGAATCTGCACAATTATCACAAAACATGAACATGGTAGCCAATGTTGCCCTCTTTTGAAAACCACCTATCTTGTCAGTGTGCCCTTAAGATGTAGATGTTCCAAATTTGATCTGTTTGGAGGAATTACAGCATCATATCATCTGGTCACTAAACGTCTATTAAGGAAACCCAGTTACGTTAGCTTTTTAGGTAGTAGCTTTACCCTTTTGGCCTCTATTAACCATGTGATCACTTTTATATGACTTTTGTTTTTTTTTTTTTTTTTGAGATGGAGTCTCGCTTTGTCGCCCAGGCTGGAGTGCAGTGGCGTGATCTCGGCTCACTGCAAGCTCCGCCTCCCAGGTTCACGCCATTCTCCTGCCTCAGCCTCCCGAGTAGCTGGGACTACACGCGCCCTCTACCGCGCCCGGCTAATTTTTTGTATTTTTTAGTAGAGACGGGGTTTCACCGTGTTAGCCGGGATGGTCTCGCTCGATCTCCTGACCTCTTGATCCGCCCGCCTCGGACTCCCAAAGTGCTGGGATTACAGGCGTGAGCCACCGCGCCCGGCCATATATGACTTTTTACCAAGCCAGTTTCTGCCATGCCATACTTGCCAAAGTGATTTTTTTTTTGTTTTTGAGACGGAGTCTTGCTCTGTCGCCCAGGCTGGAGTGCAGTGGCGCAATCTCGGCTCACTGCAAGCTCCGCCTCCCAGGTTCACGCCATTCTCCTGCCTCAGCTTCTCCGCGTAGCTGGGACTACAGGCGCCCGCCACTACGCCCGGCTAATTTTTTTGTATTTTTAGTAGAGACGGGGTTTCACCGTGGTCTTGATCTCCTGACCTCGTGATCCGCCCGCCTCGGCCTCCCAAAGTGCTGGGATTACACAAACTGATTTTTTTTAACTTAGATGTAGAACTTTATTTATATCTACATCACAAATTTTATCTTAACCTTTTAACTTGTAGAAAAGCTCTTACATTTTAATTTTGTCTTCTATTCTACTAATTAGCATTCTCAGATTTATGACATTAAGATTTTGGCAAGAATGACACCTCTACAAAGATGTGAGCACTGTTGGTGGAACTGTAACTCAGTACAGCTATTTTGGAGGTGAATTTGACAGTGTCTCTTAAAATGGAACATGCAAGGACCCAGTGAATTCATTAGTGAGTAGTGCCTCTGGAGAATAACTCAAATATATGCACACAGGGGCAAGTGCAAAGATAGCCACTGCATCACTGCTTATAATAGCAATGACTTGTATGCAACCTGCATGTACATCCATGCTGCATTATGCAGCACAGATATACAATACTCTGGAATACTCTGCTGCAGTTAAAATGAGCAAGGTAGATCCAGACTTAACTAACACGGAAAAACTTACATATATTGAGCGAAAATGCAAGCTGCTGAAAGATAAGAACGCTATTATACCATTTATATATACAAGCATGGACACCCACACAAAACAATAGTTTCTTCTCTGTGGGTGCATATATGTATGTAAATGCAGAAAGAAAGTCTGAAATGATACACACCAAACTGAGAAAAGTGGTTTCATCTGAGGAGAAGTGACAGTGGTTGGGGGTGGAGTCTAAAGGATACTCTCACTATTATCTGTAATACTTTTTTTTTTTACAAAGATATTGAATTCATATATTTCTTAACTAATTAAAAGCTAATAACAAAAAAGAATAAAAACGGATCTAATTCAAGTTGTCAACAAAAGTGTTCAAAAGAAAAATAGCCTTAAGCTCATATTAAAAACTATTTCTATATCTTAAAAAAAATACAGCCAGCATGGTGGCTCACACCTGTAACCCCAGCAAGTTTGAGAGGCCCAGATGGGCTGATGGCTTGAGCCAAGGAGTTTGAGATCAACTTGGGCAACATGGTGAAAACCATCTCTACAAAAAAATTTTAAAAATTTGCTGGGCATGGTGGCCCACACCTGCAGTCCTAGCTACTCAGAAGGCTGAGGTGGGAGGATCACCTAAGCCCTGAGGTGAGTAGTAGAGGTTGCAGTGAGCCAAGATGGTGTCACTACACTCCAGTTTGGGCGACGTGAGTGAGACACTGTCTCAAAAAAAAAAAAAAAAAAAAAGAAGAAGAAAAAAAGAAAAGAAATAATCAATTTAAAAGAAGAAACCAGCCGGGCGCGGTGGCTCCGCTTGTAATCCCAGCACTTTGGGAGGCCGAGGCGGGCAGATCACGAGGTCAGGAGCTCGAGACCACAGTGAAACCCCGTCTCTACTAAAAATACAAAAAAAAATTAGCCGGGCGTAGTGGCGGGCGCCTGTAGTCCCAGCTACTCGGAGAGGCTGAGGCAGGAGAATGGCGTGAACCTGGGAGGCGGAGCTTGCTGTGAGCCGAGATTGCGCCACTGCACTCCAGCCTGGGCGACAGAGGGAGACTCCGTCTCAAAAAAAAAAAAAAAAAAAAGAAGAAGAAGAAACCAATTTTAGGACTAACTGCATAAGAAAGTCCAGGGACATCTTCTCACTGGAGAGTTCTCAATGTGCACTTGTGAATATTTGGGGAATTGCATTAAATCAACCTATGCTATCTCCTATATACCATGATGAGGCCAACTTCTAGGCCCTCAGGTTTTCATGTTCAGTAGGCTCTAGTACCATATGTATTTCGGTTTCACCTCTAATAGTAGAACTGAAATCTAAAATACCTGATAGCCCAACTTGGAGGAGCAAGGCAAAAAGTAGATGACGGGATTCTTCCCAAGGTCTTCTCTTAATATACGAGTGTAGCCATTTTTCCAGTGGGAAGGATAAGATAGGAGTGCAGATGTCACCACAGAGCTGTCCCCTGGACTCCTACAGGACATGGCCAGAGATGATACATGGCATCTTTACTTTCTGGACGTTCTGCATTTACTTATTTTTTTCTTTTCTTTTTAAAAAAATATTATTTAGTACTCAAAAAAGCTTCATTTTTAAATGTAACCCACTGAATCTGTGCTCATGCCTTCAACACTTTCACTCTTCTGCTCCTCGGAGGAAAACAGGCTTGATCCAGTCACAGACACACTTAGCACATGTGCAACAACAGTAGGCCCTGCTGATGTGTTTTCGTTTTAGACAATCTCATAAGAACTTTATGTCTCACAGCACCAACTCAATGAAGTCAGCCTAGGCACACACCACATACAGATTTTTGTGCTTTTTCAACCTTGTTGGTGTAAAAGTAGACAATTATATTACCAGGGTTTTGGGACCGCATAGTTGTGTTAGAGGCTGTATTGTGGGGAAGCCCACAATGTTAGGTCAAAAGCTGGACCATTCTGAGTATCTCTAGACACCATCCCCTGAAGAGAAAAAAAAAGCATTTTCTCTTTTTTCTTGACAAATTTCATATCAAATTATTGTATTTTTCTCACTATGTATATTTTAAAATAACCTATTTAAGTAGAGAAAAAAATGCATGCATATGGTGAAAAAAATCAAGGAGTACAAAACAGTACAATGAGACTGGGCACGGTGGCTCACGCCTATAATCCTAGCAGTTTGGGAAGCTGAGGTGGGCAGATCACTTGAGGTCAGGAGTTCAAGACCAGCCTAGTCAACATGGTGAAACCCATCTCTACTAAAAATACAAAAATTAGCCGGGTGTGGTGGTGTGTGCCTGTAATTCCAGCTGCTCAGGAGGCTGAGGCAGGAGAATCACTTGAACTTGTGGGGCGGAGGTTGCAGTGAGCCGAGATCTTGCCACTGCACTCCAGCCTGGGTGACAGAGCGAGACTCTGTCTCCAAAAAACACACACAAAAAACAAAAAGAAACAAAAAACAGTACAATGAGAAGTCTTCCTTTGACTGTAGACTCCAGTCCCCAGTTCTCCCTAGAGGCAGACATTCCTGAAATACTATGTCTGTGCAAGCATATATACTGTATGTATGTATGTCTTCCTTCAAAAAATAGAAGTATATTATGGACACTGCAGTATATCTTACTTTTTTTGCTTGTTTTCTACTTTTTCAACATATCTTAGAGATCATTTCATAGCCATAACATATAGGTCTACTTTATTTATTAAAAAACAACAAAGTTCATGATAGAGTTATATCTGGCAATGATAGGCTTTCAATAATTTATTAAATGAATGTCTCTACTATCATTTCTTTTTACTAGCCCCTATTGATAACCATTTATATTGCTTATTGTCAGTCTTTTGCAACCACAGCAAAGTTGAAGCACATATGTACATACATCTTTGGGCACATGTATGACTATGTCTGTAGAATAAATTTCCAGAAAGGAAAATCCTGGATCTAAAGGTATACTTATCTCAAATATTGAAAGTTATTGCCGATTAGACCTCCCACCAACAGTGAGAGTAACTGTTACTTTATACTATTGCTATAATTATTAAACTTTTTAACTGGGCCCATCTGAGTAGAAGAAGAATAGATCTCATTCTAGGTTTAATTTGTACTTTTTTAACTCACATTTTAAAAATCCACTCACATTTCTTTTTCTACAAACTACCTGTTTATATACCTTTGACCATGGATCTTTTCTCATTGACAGTTAAGATCTCTTTTTGTATTTAGAAGATTAGCTTTGATGTCAAAGACACTGTGTATTTTCCCAGTTTGTCCTTTGTGTTTTACTTTGTTTAGAGCAGGGCAACACTGATGGTGAGGACTTGCTTTCCACAACCAAGGAGCAGTCTGCCCCAAAGGTAAATTCAAATTCTTGCTTCTTGCAAGGTTGCTTTAAAATGGTAAGTTTTTTCCTCCTAGTATTGGCATATTAAAAAAAAAAAGCCTTGAATTCAGAGTCAGGATGCCCCTTTTAATTAATATCTTTTTTTTTTTTTTTTTTTTGAGACGGAGTCTTGCTCTGTGCCCCAGGCTGGAGTGCAGTGGCGCGATCTCGGCTCACTGCAAGCTCCGCCTCCTGGGTTCACGCCATTCTCCTGCCTCAGCCTCCCGAGTAGCTGGGACTACAGGCGCCCGCCAACACGCCTGGCTAATTTTTTGTATTTTTAGTAGAGACGGGGTTTCACCGTGTTAGCCAGGATGGTCTCGATCTCCTGACCTCGTGATCCGCCCGCCTCGACCTCCCAAAGTGCTGGGATTACAGGCTTGAGCCACCGCGCCCGGCAATTAATATCTAAATAAGAACAAATGAACAATGAGATCAGAATCTCTGTAATCTGAGTACATTACACAGAAGATAAAGAATAACAGGGCCTTCCTGGAAAGGGCCATCTTTGTAACATGTTTATTATAAATAACAATTTATTTGAATGAAATTAATGTAGGAAACACTGAGCTCCTTTGATTCAATAGCTCCTCCAATGCAGCTCTTAGAAAACTGTTGGGCTAATTAAAAAAAAAAAATAGAACATAAGAATAAACATAATTACTTCTAGCATCCTTCTCATTAAAAGGTTAAAAAACCTGGGCCCGGTGCGGTGGCTCACGCCTGTAATCCCAGCACTTTGGGAGGCTGAGGTGGGTGGATCACCTGAGGTCAGGAGTTCAAGACCAGCCTGGCCAACATGGAGAAACCCTGTCTCTACTAAAAATACAAAAATTAGCCAGGCATGGTGGCACACACCTGTAATGCCAGCTACTGGGGGGCTGAGGCAGAAGGATCACTTGAACCTGGGAGGCAGAGGTTGCAGTGAGCCGAGATCATGCCACTGTATTCCAGCCTGGACAACAGAGTGAGACTCCATCTCAAAAAAAAAAAAAAGAAAGTTACAAAACCCAAGTGTTTGTGGTTACCTAATGGCCCTCTAGGAAGCTGCAAAGATGATTTAAGAGTAAAAGACATCATGAAGTTTTCATTTTTCTCACTTTTCTGAACTTAGAGTTTGATCTTGGGAAGGCAAAATCAGTCTATGTGCTGAGACTAGTCACTTGATTATTATAGTCACATAGATCAGCAGTCCCCAACCTTTTTTTTTTTTTTTTAATTTGAGACGGAGTCTTGCTCTGTCACCCAGGCTGGAGTGCAGTGGCGCAATCTCGGCTCACTGCAAGCTCTGCCTCCCGGGTTCACGCCATTCTCCTGCCTCAGCCTCTCCGAGTAGCTGGGACTACAGGCGCCCGCCACCACGCCCGGCTAATTTTTTGTATTTTTTAGTAGAGACGGGGTTTCACCGTGGTCTCGATCTCCTGACCTCGTGATCCGCCCGCCTTGGCCTCCCAAAATGCTGGGATTACAAGCGTGAGCCACCGCGCCCGGCATACCAGTCCCCAACCTTTTTGACACAGGGGACTGGTTTTGTGGAAGACAATTTTTCCATGGATGGCAGGGGGCAGGGGGTGGGGTGGGGGATAGTTTCAGGATGATTCAAGTGCATTACATTTATTGTGCAGTTTATTTCTATTATTATTGCATTGTAATATATAATAAAATAATTATACAACTCACCATAACATAGAACCAGTGGGAACCCTGGTCTTGTTTTCATGCAACTAGATGGTACCATTTAGGGATGATGGGAGAGAGTGACACCTGAAATGTGTTGTTTATGTCCAGTCTACTCTGTAATCTCATTTTGATTGCTGTCACTGCAGAAAACTCTATTTCACATGTTGGAAATGGAAGCAGGCTTTTCGTTGCTTTTGTGACAACCTCAGGATATTTTGCGGTGACTTTAGTACAGAACGTATGGAGATTTGAAGTCAGATCAAACATACTTTTAAGGCCACAGTCATTTGCCATCTCCAGCAGCTGATTCTCTTCCAGCATGGACAAAGTCGATTCCCTTGGCTTATCCACAAATGGGTGGCGGATCCTTTCCTTCCCAGTCCGGGGGTCTTTTGTGATTGGGAAGTAATGCTCAAAGTCTTTTGAAATCTGAGATAGGTATCATGCACCAGATGGGAGAAAGAAGGCCCTGGCTCAGTCTCTTTCCAAATCTCTGCTAATGTCTGAAACATGTCAGAAATCCCGATGTTCACTCGTTGCCCACATAATTCCAGTTTGGCTTTTTTTTTTTTTTTTTTTTTTTGAGACGTAGTTTCACTCTGTCACCCAGGCTGGAGTGCAGTGGCTTAATCTCAGCTCACTGCAATCTCACCCTCCTGAGTTCAGGCAATTCTCTTGCCTCAGCCTCCTGAATAGATGGGACTACAGGTGCATAACACCATGCCCGGCTAATTTTTTATTTTTAGTATAGATGGGTTTTCACCATGTTGCTCAGGCTGGTCTCGAACTCCCGACCTCAAGACATCTTCCAGCCTCGGCCTCCCAAAGTGCTGGGATCACAGGCGTGAGCCACTGTGCCCAGCCCTAGTTTGGCTTTGAATGCAGCCACTTTATCTTACAACTTGAACAGTTGTTGTTCTTCCTTGGAGTGACAGATTGATTAAGCAGGCTGAATATGTCACAAAAGTAATCAAGTTTCGTGACCCATTCTGTGTCACTAAAATGTGCTGCCAGTGGTGACTTTTTTCTAAATGCCTGGAGTGGCTCTTGTAACTCAAAAACTCTGGCCAGTGATCTACTTTTAGAAAGCCATCTCACTTCTGTGTATAAGAGAAGACTTGTGTGCTCTGTGCCCATCTCCTCACAGAGCTGTGTGAACAGATGTGAGTTAAGGGTATGTACTTTAATGTGGTTGATAATTTTAATCACATCCTGCAAAATGTTAAGTTCAGGTGACAGTTTTTGACTAGCCAGCATTTCTGTATGGATGACACAGTGTCTTCTGAATGTGACACACTCACATTCAGAGTGACATCTTTGACCCAAGTAGTGAAATCGGAAAGCTGTTCAGTCATGGCAGCCACTCCGTCCATACATATGCTGGCACAAAATGACCAATGCAGTTTTCCCGATATGTAATCATTCAAAGACTTGAATAGTTCTGCAGCCATGGCGTTGGTTGGCAACAAAAGTGCATACAACATATCTTCGTGCACATCCTCCTGAGAAACATGGCATTGTCGCCTGTTGTCAACATCTCTGGATTCATCAACCTGGATTGTGTACCACAGTGACTCATTAATCCTCTCTAAAATTGTGACGCAATATTGTCTGCTATTTTATCATTTTGTCTAGTTATGGTGCAGCCAAAAGGAGAACATGTGCCGCCTTTTGAACTGCATCCTCTCCTAAAAGTTCGCAGCAAATGTCCTTAGAGCAGGTAGGGTCAACTCTTCACCAATAGGAAAGGTCTTCTTAGCTTTAGCAATGCAGTTAGCCACTAATGATGCTCTCAGTGGAGACACATTTGATGAAGTGGTGGCCTTCGAAAATTGCTTCTGTTCATGTTCATATTGTTTTCTTGTTTTTTCTTTTTTTTTTTTTTAGATGGAGTCTTGCTCTGTTGCCCAGGCTGGAGTGCAGTGGCGTCATCGGAGCTCACTGGAAACTCTGCCTCCTGGGTTCAAGAAATTCTCCTGCCTCAGCCTCCTAAGTAGCTGAGATTACAGGTGCCTGTCACCATGCCC